>NW_027187372.1:2821025-2906666 GCF_028583685.1 Petaurus breviceps papuanus
TAAACCACCCCGCTTCACTCCTCCGCCTTCTGTCTGGTGTTTTTCCCCGTGAGGGGCCGGTGACGACCGAAGACCCGGGATGGGTAAGTGAGAGGGCCGTGGGGCTAGTCGTCTAGATCTGTTGTGAGGGCAAACGCCCGCAACAAACTCTGCTTTGAAATACCATTGCAATAATTAAAACAACTCTGGGGTATTATCTCACACCTATCAGATTGGCTAATATTAGCCAGTAGGGAGCAGAGATGCACACTCTCTATGGATATATGGACACAGAGAGGAGCAGCATTCCTGACTAGAAGACACTTCAAGGAGTGAGACTCCTGGCATCAGTTAACTATGGATTCAGGAGAACGAAGTCTGGCATGTAGAGTCAAGAGGAGCAGACCCAAGAAACACTACTACAACCAAAAATGCTACAACCAAGGCAGTTTAGCAGCATAAAACCACTGGGAGAAGAGAAAGGACATGGGGGTCCTTCAGCATTGGGAGCATGAATTGTCTTGGCCTCACTCCCAATGTTCCTATACCTCGCTAACATTGTGCTCTTAAGTTTGTTCCCATTTTCCCCACATATGTACAATTGTGGGAGGACATGGCCCAGGTTTTGGAGATGGAGAAATTTTGTAGCTATTGTTCATGTTATGTCATTTCAGTAAATACCTTTGCTTTGAACTAATTGTGTCTGTTATCTGACTATTAAAGGTAACTTCTTTGGTGGGGAATTGTGATATATTTTTTAGGAGTATAGAAACTTTGAACCCTAAAGCCTACAAGAGAAGCCATCCATTGGCTAATCCAATCCTTAATTTGGAATGCAAATTTGGGAGGTAGCCCAGAGAAGGAACTAAAATAATATATCATATAAACCAAAGAAAAATAAATAGCATGTCATATCACTGGATGCAAAGAAAGTCTTTAGTAAAATAATTTATTCATGTTAAATATACAAAAAATATAAGAATAGGACCTATCTTTAATATGATAAAATATGTCTAATAAAAGACGACATAATATTTGACAGAGAAACATTAAAAGAATTCCTAAATTTAAGAAGTTACCAACAATACTATCTATTCCAATCACATTCTTATTTATCATCCTCTTAAAATGCCATGAAGAAAAGAGGTGAAAGGAATAATAGGAATAAAAATAAATAGAGCTCTATGTTTGTAAAAGACGTAATTATATATCTAGACAATACAATACACTCAACAGCAGAAATTGAAGTGATATATGATTTTAGCAAAGTAGAAAAAGGTAAGATAAATTCACAAAAATCTTCTGAGTTGCTATGAACTACCATGAAAATTAAGAGTAATTGATAGAGAAATGCCATTTACAATGGGTAAAAAAAATTATTTATTTTTGCATTCACTTATCACCAATATAATCAATCAACAGTCTTTTATTGAGCACTTTCTCTGTGCCAGTTACTCTAAGTATATGAAGAAAAAAGCAAAAACAGCTCCTACCCTCAAGAAACTTAGACTGTAATGGGAGAGACAACATGTAAATATTTGTATGTCCATTACTTAGCACAATGCCTGGCTTAGTGTAATGGTTTTATAAATGTTTGTTCAGTCATGTCCAACTCTTCATGATCCCATTTGAGGCTCTCTTGGCAAAGATACTGGAATGAGTTGGCATTTCCTTCTGTATTGTTAATGTATTTTTGCTCAATGGGAAGATATATCCCATCCATTAATAGGCCCATGTGACCTGCTTGAGTCACATGGAAACCTGAGTCACATGAGTCTGTGGTAGGAGGAGCTTGCAGAATGGTGGAGCCAGAAGGGGAAGAGTAGGAAAGGCTGGAGCAGAGCCCAGAGGAAGTTGATCAGAGCAGTTAGAAAAGCAGGGCAGTGAACTGTGAGTGTTTGTTTATGGGAAGGCCCTTATCATGGGAAGGCTTAGGGATGGCAGTGCACTCTGCATTGTTATTGTGTATTTCTTTGTTGCTCTGATGGATTTTTCTTTTTGCTGTTGGGATTTGGCTGTCTGGTGTTCGAACAAATGTTTTGGTTCTGTCTTCCATGTGGAATCTGTTATATTTTGCAATTCAGAATTACTCCAGCATATTCATGGGCATTGTAGGTATTGTGAATATTGCATTGACACTTCACCTTCTCCAGCTCATTTTATACACTAGGAATCAAGGCAAACTGGATTAAGTGGCATGCTTGGAATCACATAGCTACTAAGTATCTGAAATCAGATTTGAACTCACAAAGATGAGTCTTCTTGACTCCAGGCCTGGCATTGGATCCACTGTACTACCTAGCTTACCAGTTTTTATAAATGAGGACTGAGAAATAGCCATCTAAAAACAATCAGGGCCACCACTTCCTTTCCTTTCACTTTCTTCTAAGTCATCTCCAGTCTAGCCTCCAACCTCATCATTCAACTGAAATTGCTTTCTGCAAAACTATGGTCCATTTTTTAACTGTCATATCTAATGGCCTATCATCAAATCCTGATCTCTGTTGCATTTGACACTTGTCAAATCACCTTCTCCTCCTGTATACTCTTTCCTATCTTGGGCAAGTCAGTTACTCCCCTTTTTGCTTCAGTTTCTTCAACTGTGAAATGAAGATAATAATAGCACCCACCTCATTGGGTTATTGTGAGGATCATATGAAATAATATTTGTAAAAGTGCCTAGCACATGGTAAATATTATATAAATGCTTATCCCTTTACCCTCTTGTCCTCCCCTCACCATGAATTCAATGATTCTCAAATATATATATCCAACTTCACTTAATCTTTCTAATAGTTCATGTCCTATATCACTAATAGCCTTTTGGACATCTTGAAATTCATCTCAAACTCAAAATATCCAAAAAAGAACTAATTATCTTCCCCCTCCTCCTCCACAATTTGAGCAATATCTTAACCCCACCTAACCCCAAGCAAATGATTGCTTGTTTTAACTTGAAATCACTGATTCAAAGTAATCCTTAAGATTTAGTTTGTCTCCAACAGAAAGAAGATATAATCACACAAAGAGAAGAAATTATTAGACCCAAAATTAATGAATTTGAACATACAAATGTAAAAAGATTTGGACTACCAGAAAGTAATAGCTTTAAAATAGAAATAAAAAATATAAATTGGGGGAAATATTTGCAATAAACATATTGTACAAAAGTCTGCTATCTAGAATCAATTTTTCAAAAACCTATTCCCTCCCATAATATAGTTTCCCAAAGATGATCAGATACTCTTTTAATCAGAGAAATGTGGGAAAAGACAACCTTAAGACACTACTTTTTCCCCATTAAATTGGCCATATGTGTTTGTGTGTATATGTGTGTGTATACTTATTATATACATATATATTTATATCGGAAAATTATCAATGTCAGTAGTACTGAGGGAAAACAGTTGACATCATTTATATTGTTGGTGTCATAAAACTAATTATACCCTTTGACTTAGCAAACCTTTTGCTCGAGCTTCACCCTAATAATATAAATATATCAGAACATAAAAGAGAAAGGACTATTAAGAAGGAAAAGAGACTATAATTACAAAAATATTCAGTAGTTGCTTCATTCATAATAGAAAAAAAATCTTGAAAGAACTTTTATAACAGTGCATTTGGAGAACAGCTGAATAAGTTAAATTGTAATCAATTAACATAATGGAATATCATGGTGCCATAAAAATGCTATGTATGAAGAATACAAAGAACTATGGAGAGACACAGATTCACTGATATAAAACAAGATCAAAAGAAGAATAAGGGACATATTGTCAACTCTATTTTTAAAAAAGGTGACATCAAAGGGATTCAGACAGGAACATATCTGGAACACAGAGGAAACATATTTTGTTTGTTATTCAACTGTTTGATCACCTTTAACTATATACAACACATTATTTCCTCCTTCCGTATCTAATTATAGTAGAAATGATTAAGATTTGGGGATTAGACATTGACCTTACATTTGGTTTAGTTGTTCAATCAATTAGCACTTGTTATAAATATTGAATTAATAACAACACTTAGTTAAATTAAAAAAAAAAAACCTGACATGTATGTCATGCCCTGATGTTTGCAAAGTGCTTATATCATTATCTCAATCAGGAAGTCCACCAATAAATGTTTGTAGAATAGTAACAGATAAAATTGGTCTTAAAGGAAGGAAATGATATTTTAAATGCTTTTCTGTTACATAGTATTCACAATAGTTTTAAACCTTAAGAGTATGTAAAAATAAACCTGTTTCCTTTTAAATATGGCAAATCCATCATATTTCCTTCTTTGAAAAGCCAGCAGATTTTGAAAGCTAGAAAATATTTATAGTGCCAGAGAACTCCCCTCCCCAGGACATACATGGTCCCCAGAATAGCTACTTAAGGTTTCAGGTCCTCAGTGGGTTCACATCCTCTCTAGACCTTGGCTCACGACACCACAATGAGGTATTTCTGATGGATTTACTTTTCCTGTAGGCAGTTAGAGGTTGTGGTTTTTTTCAAAGTCAAGTCTTTTAAAGAAATAGTAAGAGAAGTTGTAATGGAACATCCCCACGGCCACCCACCCCAAAGCTAAGGCCATACTCTCCAATAAGTACACACATGATCATCATTGGAGAAAGTGGACCCACATATAGATAATGCCTGAGCAATATATGTGAAGAAATATGTGTTGCCAGGGCACAGGTGTAGAGGTCTGGCATTGCAAGACCACTGATGTTTCCTGGTCATCACACTCTTCTCACTAGACCTGTTCCATGCTAAGGAAGGGTTTCCATTGACTGGTACAGCTGCTTCCCTAGTGCCTGCTGATGATTGGTAGTGTCTACTGAGCATTGCTGCTTGATATTAGTCAATTCTGGGCAGAGATCCAGGCCTTCTGTTTCAGACAGCTATCTTACTTGGGGTTAGAAGTTCCCATGATCCTCTTTGGATCAGCATGAAATTGAATTTGAGATAGAAAAAAGGTAAACCAAAGAGCCAAGATTATTCTCCTTTACCTATACAACTCTTATTCCTACCTTTATTATACATATCTGTCAGTAGCAATATCAGGGGCAGCTAAGTGGCTTGGTGAATACAGCACCAGGACTGGAGTAAGAAAGGAATAGTAAGACAGACATGGGTTCAAATCTGGTATCAGGTACTTACTAGCTGCATGACCCTGGGTAAATCACCTAACCCATTTGCCTCAGTTTCCTGTGAATGGGAAATGGGGATAATAATCACTCCCACACTCTGGGGTTGTTGAGAGGTTAAATGAGATAATAATTATAAAACAGTGTAATAATAATTACACAGAGTAAGTGTAATGTAAATATTAGTTATTATTATTATCCTTTCCTGGTAATTGCTTCATGTTTCCTTTGTATTTATTTTGTATTTCCTAACTTGTGTATGTGTTGCTTCTTCACAGTAGAATTTAAATTCTCTGTGATTAAAGACTTTTGGTTTCTGTCTTTTTATCTCCAGAACCTACTATAGTGCCTTGCTTAATAAGTAAATGTTGTTTGAGTTAAATTGATTTTTTTAAGGGAGTGTTTTGGGTGGATAAGTGGACTGAATTATTATAACAATGTAAGCTCCAAGTGGGGTGGGGCCCTTGAGAAACTGGGGCCTTGTGTGTATATGAATATTTGAGTGTATGCATACTCTCACGCCAAAGGACTCCCCTGCCAGCCAAGGCCTGGAAACAGCAGCCGCATCAGACCTCAGTCACTTCAGGAACCTCATGGTGCCCTCTGGCAAAAGCTGTTCCAGCCCCCACACTGCACTCACTTTTTAGCTCATTTCTGTATCACTCTCTCCCTCTCTCCCTCTCTGTCTCTGTCTCTCTTTCTGGACTCAAAATAAAAAGTTTGAGATAAGGTCTGAAAATAGATATATGCACTATGGAAAATTATTATTAATAACAAACATTCTCTCTCACATTGGCTCTATCGCGCACCCAACCTGTGCTGGTTAAAGAAAAATCTCCTCTCCCTATTGGGTTTTGGTTTCCTCTCTTTCAATCCTATTCCAAGTAGTCATAGTTGGACAGACTCGTGGTAGATGACCACCTAGGTTCAGTCTGCTTTGTCCCTTCTTTAGATTGTGAGTGACATGCAAAGACAGGATAAATCTTTACCTGAAGTTTTGTGAATCATGTAGTCCAAAAGAGTGAGCTATGTAGGGGTCCCCAATCAGAGGTGATATGAGAGGGGCAGCCATAGAACTGGAAAACATCTTTCCTTCAGGGTAAAGAGTTACCTTGGCTGAGGTTGGATGCCCAGCTTAAGGAAGGAAGGAAGCAATTTTAGAGCCAGGGTGTTTGGTACTATCAAACTGGCATCATTCTCCAGCAATGGTGGCAGGTTTATAATGAAATCTAATGTTACTGCTTCTCAGGGGCAGAGGGAAGTTATCAGGGGTTGCAGCAACCTTATTGGGTGCTCTACTGGGTCCTCAGCCCACACATATACTTCACATGACTTAGCATACATGTTACTATACAGTCATAGCCATAATCATCAAAAGTCATGTATGACTGAAATTTATTTTTTAATTAAATTTTATGTTTATTTTTAGTTTATATCATTCATTTCCACAATATTTTGGGTTACAAATTTTCTCCCTGTCCCTCCCCTACCCACCACCTCAAAACAGTAATCCTACTGTATACCCCCTCTCCCAGTCTGCTCTCTCCTACATCCTCCCCCATCCCCCTTCTGACTTTCCAGTAGGACAAGATGGATCCCCATACCCCAGTGCCTGTACATCTTACTTCCCAGTTGCATGCAAATTAATAATAATAATAATAATATGGATATATTTTAAACATTTGATTCCAAAACTTTGAATTCCAGATTCCCTCCCTTCCTCCCTCATCACCCAACCTTACTGGGAAGCTAAGCAATTCAATTTACATGTTTAGCTACACAAAACATTTCCATAATGGATATATTGTGAAAGACTGACTATATTTCCCTCCATTCTATCCTGCCCCCCCCTTTTGTTCTATTCTCTACTTTGATCCCGTCTCTTTTCAAAAGAAGGTGCTTCTAACTTCCCTCCCCACCAACCTGCTCTCCCCTCCATCATGCCCCTTCTCATCCCCTTCCCCGCTACTCTCCTGTAGGGTGAGATACCCTATTTAGTGTATATGTTATTCCCTCCCTAAGCCAAATTAAATGAGAGTAAGGTTGACCCATTCCCTTTTGCTTTCCTGTTCTTCCCCTCCATTGTAACAGCTTTCCCTTGCCTCTTCTATATGAAATAATTTACCCCATTCTGTCTCTGCCCATCTCTTCTAATTATATTCCTCTCTCAGCTCTCAATTTCACCTTTTAAGTATCATCCCTTACTATTAAATTGGTCCTGTGCCCTCTATCTATGTATACCTGTACACACTCACATATGTATTTATATGTCCATATACCCTCCTATACAGACATATATATGTATACATACATACATACATATATATATATACATACATTTCTATTCCCTTCAACTATTCTCATACTGAGAAAAGTTTTATAAGTTACATCTATCATTTTTCTATGTAGGAATGTAAGTAGTTCAACTTTGATAAATTCCTTATGATTTTTTTCCCTGTTTACCTTCTCATGCTTCTCTTGCTTCTTGTATCTGAATATCAAATTTTCTATTCAACTCTGGTTTTTTCATCAAGAATGCTTGAAAGTCCTCTATTCCATTGAATGACCATAGTTTCCCCTGAAACATGATACTCAGTTTTGCTGGGCAGATGATTCTTGGTTTTAATCCCAGCTCCTTTGACCTCTGGAATATCATATTCCAAGCCCTTCAATTACTCAGTATAGAAGCTGCCTGATCCTGTGTTATCTTGATTCTGTTTCCACAATATTCAAATTGTTTCTTCTTGGTTGTTTGTAATATTTTCTCCTTGATCTGGGTACTCCGGAACCTGGCTATAATATCCCTAGGAGTTTTCTTTTGGGGATCTTTTTAAGGAGATAATTGGTGGGTTCTTTCAACCTTTATTTTACACTCTGGTTCTAAAACATCAGGGCAATTTTCCTTGAGAATTTCTTGGAGGATGATTTCTAGGTTCTTTTTTTGATCATGGCTTTCAGGTAGTCCAATAATTTTTAAATTATCTCTCCTGGATCTATTTTCCAGGTGAGTGGTTTTCCCAATGAGATATTTCACATTGCCTTCTATTTTTTCATTTGTTTGTATGTATTTAGGTATCTTGATTCATAAAATCACTAGCTTCCATTTGCTCCAAACTAATTCTGAAGGAATGATTCTCTTCAGTGAGCTTTTGAGATTCTTTTTCCTTCAGGCAAATTTGGCTTTTTAAGGCATTCTTCTCCTCATTGCCTTTTTCAGCCTCTTTTGCCATTTGAGTTAGTCTATTTTTAAGGTGTTATTTTTGTCAGTCAGGTTGCTGACTCTCATTTTATATTTTTCTTGCATCATTCTCATTTTTCTTCACAATTTTTCCTCTATTTCTCTTATTTCATTTTCAAAATCCTTCTTAAACTCCTCTATGGCCTATAACCAGTTGATATTTTTCTTGGAAGCTATTGGTACAGGAGTTCTGACTTTGTTGTCTTCCTCCTGTTCCATGCTTTGATCCTTTTTGTCCCCAGAATAGGAATCTAAAGTCAGATTGTTGAGCTTGCTTTGCTTCCTTTGCTTGCTCATGTTGCCACTCAATTACTTGACTTTTGAGCTTTTTGCCACAGTAGAACTCTGCTTCCAGAGAGGAGAGCTTTGTCCCAAATCACTGGGGTTTTTGCAGCTGCCAGAGCTATTAGTTGGGTGCCCTCTCAGAAGCCTCCACAGGCTCTGGCAAGCTGGTCACACACCCCAGAACCTCCACCCTAGACCACAATCCAGATCCAAGCAGATTAAAGCAAGAGCGATTACCCCTCAGGATGGTCACTTAGTCCCCCTACAATCTGCAGGCCACGAGCTCTGAAGCAGCCACAGTGCAGCCTCCACCATACCTCAGCCACTTCTCCCTCTGGGGGCAGAGGCCAGATGGCACTCCCAGACCCCCTGTTCCCAAAGTCCACACTGACCTCTTACTTTGTCTTTGGCATTTACAGGTTGATAATTCTGGAAACCACCATAGCTGCTGGGGATCTACTCTCCTGAAGTCCCTCCAGCCAAGGCTGGTCGGGGCTACCCTGGGGCTAAAAGTGAGGGCTCACCTGGGGCTGGGCTCTGCTCCCAGCACACTGCGATGGACCCTTCCTATAAGCCTGCCAGGCGACCTTCAGCTGGAGATTTGTTTCTGTCATTTTGTGGGTTCTGTAGCCCTAAAGTTTGTTTAGAGTCATTTTTATAGGTATTTGAGGTAGTTGGGGGGGGGAGTACATGGAGTTTTCCTGCTTCTTCACCACCATCTTGGCTCTGCCCCCCTGAAAATTCTTAAAACAGGCATACTACTGGTCTTTTATAGCTCTGAGTCCTGCTCATTAGACTTCATACAAAGAGACATGCACATATGAGTGTAAGAAGTATAAGAATGCATAGAAGACTAACTCTAGCTCCAGTATGGGTATCATGCCTACTTAAGAGGCAGGTAGATGGAGCAGTGGCTAGCACACCAAACCTAGAATCAGGAAGACCTGAATTCAGATCTGGCCTTAGTCAATTAGTAAATCTGTGTCCATGGATGAGTTACTTAACCTCTGTCTGCCTCTGTTTCCTCAACTGTAAAATGTAGCTAACTCTCAAAGTTGTTATAAGATTAAATTAGATAATATTTGTAAAGCACTTAGCACAATGACTGGCACATAGTAGGCACTTAATTAATGTTTATTTCCTTCCTTCTTTTTTTTTTTTTAAGCAATCTGGGTTAAATAACTTGCTCAAGGTTACACGGCCAGTTATTTCTGGGTGTGGTGCTGAGTGTCTGAGCCTGGGATTCGATCTCCAGGTCTTCTCAACACTGGAGCCGGTGCTCTTACTTGCTGAGCCACCTGGCCACCCTAAGCAATTGGGGTTAAGTAATTTGCTCAAGGTTACACGGCCAGGTGTTTCTGGGTGGGTGCTAAGTGTCTGAGCCCGGGATTCGATCTCCAGGTCTTCTCAACACTGGAGCCGGTGCTCTTACTTGCTGTGCTACCTGGCCGCCCCAATTTCCTTCCTTCTTAAAGAGAAGAAAACTATACATACTATTGGAAAAATAATTCTAGTAGTTCTGGTTAGGATTGAGTAGTATTATATATAAAGGTGATTGATCCATTGGGAATCCAAATTCAATTTTTCACAACAGTACATCTACCTGCCATTTGGACCCATGGGAACTGTAGGTGATACTGAACTTGAAAATAATGTCCTGTGTTAATGGCTTCCAGGTAGTTGGAACATATTCTTGGTTCTTAAATGCTTATGGTTGATGTGGACAATGGTCGAGTAGACCTCTAAGAAGATTCCTTGACAGCTCCACAAATACAATACTCCTCTCCAAAATGGTTTTCCCATATAAGTGATTTGAGCCACTAGCAGATCCTTTTCCTACTTTATATAACTCTCTGTATCTGCCCACTTAGGGGAGAAGTGTGCAGGCCTAGGGCATGAAGGAAGAGGGGATTACCTGTGAGAGGATGACCTTCCTGGGAATATTTGATCCATTGTTCTCCTATGGATTTAGTAATAATGAGAGAAAACAATGAGGCAAAAACTTTCTTTAGGTGGTTAACAGAGGAATCTGGATGGATCCCTATGGGAATGGAGATCTTCCACCTTCATGAAAGGTTGGTAGCAACTCCTCTGCAATCACACCACCACTTTGTGCCCACCTCCACCTGAAAGCATTCCTTCCCACTGAACATCAGAGAAGAGAGACATAACCTCAAGAACTGTTTAGTTTTATGGAATAAGGAAGGGTGGCCTGAGACAGGATAGTTTCTCAATTCATTCCAAGTTCTTATGAGCTGAGCACCTTAGCAAATTGATCACAATTCACAGTCACAGATCACAATAATACTCCTGTGAAAACTGGGCACGGTTGGTGGGGGTAAAGGTCATAGCCTCCCCCAAGCTCTATCCACCCACACTTCTCTCATTCCTCAGTTTTCTAGAGTGCAGGAGACTGTCGAGTGATTAGTCAAATTATATATTGACTGAGGGGATGTAGTATATTATTTGGCAATCAAACAGCCTTCTGATTACCCCCTGAACAGCTTACTTGCTAAACATCTGTGCTTTCCCCTAAGCCAGTGTGTGGCTGAGGTGACTCCCAGACTCAATAGAGACCTACAGTTATGATTTGGAATTGCCTAGAAATTACCCAAAATAGGAAACACTGCTTGTCTTTACCCTTTGAGTTCCCATGTTGTGCTTGGGTTCTTCCTTCCTCCTCTTTCATGGTCCCTAATTTATAGGATTTAATAATTTACTCTTAATGGTCATGGGATTTATTGAAACAATTAGGCAGCATGTAAACCCAAAACAAAGTATAAAAACACTTTCAATGGCAAGTAGCAGCATTTGTTTTAACTTTTCCTTGCCCCCTGTCTCTACACCTCTTTCTAACTTGTAAAAATGGAGGATAAAACAGGAACCACTGAGTAAATTTTCCTAATGAGTGCCCTGAGAAGGTTAGAGGAGGGGAAATTCCTGGAATTGGGCTCCATTTGACATTACCACAAAGGCTGTGTTGTGATGCCCAGTCAATCCCAAATCCTAGCTCCATCTTGGCTTCTCCCTGTCTGCCTTATCAGATTTACAAGTAGGGCCCCAGAGCACTCCCAGAATGATTCTGAGTTCTTATCTCACTCCTTTCCCTGCTACACCAGTTGTGTTGGGTATAGAGCATCTCCTAGTTTCAAAACTTGGAAGGAAATTTTAGAATGAATTTTAGATCAGGATCTCTTTTTTCTTCCCAAAACTCATTATCAGAACTCTAAGGACCAGAAACTGAGGACTTGGGAAATGTATACCCCTCACAAATTTCCTAGCTTACTCAAAGCCTTTCTAAGCTTTTACCTTAATCGATTCCAGAATATCTTTGAAAACAGAGTTAAAAAATGAACCTAGAAGCTCATCAAAATAGATGCTCCCTCCTCTGGAGTAGCTATCCAAGTCTTCCTATCTTGTGAGAATCTTATTTGTGTCCTTCTATAAATCCTCCATAGAAGATTCAACATACCGACGCCTTCCTCTAAATCTCTTCATATTGTGGATATGCTAGTGCAACTTTCAGCTTAACCATATGCTACTCCTTTTTTCAATATGTAAGTATTATTATCCCCATTTTACAGATGAGGAAATTGAGACTCAAAGAAGTTAAAGGACTGGCCCATATTCATGTAAGTAGTAAATAACAGAGCTGAGATTTGAACCTAGGTCTTCCAACTTTGAGTCCAGTGTTCTTTCTATTATACCAGTAATTCTCAAACCTTTTGGTCTCAGGACACTTTTATACTCTTAAAAATGATTAAAGACTTCCTCTCCCTCATATCATTTGAGAATTAGATGCCATGCTGCATCTTTCTAGAAGGCTCATAGTTATGTTAATCAGGGCAGAGCATGGCAAAATAAATGTCGACTTGAGTCTGTGATATCAGATGCGTTCCTTGTATTGATAGCTCATACACAGCCTGGTGCAAACAGAGGTATGAAAGGAATGTGTTTGTAGAAGGGGTTGTGCCAGGGCACCCCACTTGAAAGATTAAACTTTCATACATCACTATGACATGAAAATCCCCATGAACAGAAACACCACCTATTACTTCAAGCAGAAAGGGTTAGTACAGAGACCAGAAGAGCACCCAAGAAAAAGCCTACATTAGGAAGCTCATAGATGATATTCTAGACTGTTAAACTAACAAAATGAATTTAACAAAACCCCTTTGCTTCATCTGATGTTGCCAATTGCTATCATCAATATATCTAGAGATAGAAGTAGAAACAACTCTAAGAATCTAGTCTTTATGACTATTAAAGAAATGTTTTTATTCATTAATATTTTAAAGATTTATCATTTTATTAGTGGGTAAATAATAATATAAAAGAGTATAAGAGTAGAGTTCCAAACCCTCTTCCCAATAATGTAATTATAGCATATAAAGCCTAAGGGTGGTCAAATATGGTGAAGTTTTAAATACATAAAGAAGAGGTTTTTACCTTAGGATCTCTTCACAAGGTATAAACTCTTCCTTAACTGGGTCAAGAATAGAACAAAGAAGTTAACCCTGCCCCCGGGGGCTTTAAATAGTGGAAGAATTTCGGCAGTCCATCTTGAAGTAGGGACTTGAGAAGATAGAACCTTATACCTGGGGTGGGAGTGGGGAAGGGGAAGGAGAAGGAGGAGAAAGAAGAGGAGGAAGAGGAGGAGGAGGAGGAGGAGGAATGAGCTCAGAGGGATTGTGACATTCTTCTCCCTTGTCACCAGAGAGAACTGACCAGAGGCAGACAATGTATTCAGAGAACCCTGAGGACAAACAGAGATAAACACAGATATAGATGGATACAGAAAGATAGCCATATACAAAAGGAAGCAGCTTCAGAGGGTGAGATGGCTTGTACCAGAAAGAATGCTGATTACACACTCTAAAAAGGACTTCTAGTAACAAGGAGTTGAGAGTTCCCTCTATACCTTACGTTTATGTGTGTATGTGTATATTTTCTATATATATATATATATATACACACACACATATATGTTGTGTATATATGTATACATGTGCACATGTGTATATTGTATATATGTTGTGTGTATATGTATATATGTGTGTGTATATATATATATATATATATATATATATACGTGTGTGTGTATTTTATATCCCATTACCATTGTACTCAAAGTTTAAGCCTCCTCTCTTCAGGGACCTTGGGTATGTATACAAGGGGAGAGAGTACACTCAGGTTTGGGGAGAATGTTTTATACCAACTCTTCTTACTCTTCAACCCTAGTAACTACTCTTTTCTAAAAGCTAATTGAAGTTTGACTGTCCCTGGGAAGAATACTGGTGTGGGCTTACAACAAACAGGAATAGAAATCTAGTGACCCTCAGGACTACGGTGAAGGAGAATAACAACCATGACCTTGTTAATCCTGGCTGAGGAGTGCAAGTTTCATCTTGAGAGAGTAACCTCAGAGAATGTACCAATAGCAATAATAAAATATTACAATTATTAAAAAATTGACATTTTGTAATGTCTTAAGGTTTGCAAAGCACCTTATTATCTCAATTTCCTTTACTGACACCAATTGATTTTTTAGTTATTTGACTGGTTCACTGATCTACCACATAAGAACTATTCTTGTTTTCACATATACAGTACAGCATTCCATTTTCTTTTTATTTAAAAATGATTAAAAATTAATATCATTGAACCACATGGAATTTATTGGATAATATGAGATGTATGTAGTATGAAATGTGACTCTCACACTTCTTATATTCTTCTTATACTCATTATCCCCTCATAATTTTATTTTATGACTCTGCTCAAGTCAAATATTCAATCAATTTAAAAAATTCAAATTCCCTTAGTGCAGCAAATCCCTAGAGATTACTTGTCTCTTGTTCCTGACTCCATTAATTATCCCGTCTCTCTTTTGCATCTTCTCTTCTCTCCTCTCCTCTCCTCTCCTCTCCTCTCCACTCCCCTCCTCTCCTCTCCTCTCCTCTTCTTCTCTGTCTCTCTCTCCCCCCTCTCTTCCCTCCCCCACCTCGTTCCTCTCTAAAGTCATGATTTGCTCTTTTATATTAAAAAAATTTTTTTAAGTATCCTGCCACCATCCTATCTCCTCTTCACCTCCAGACTTGACAGAACAGAATAAATTGGCTACCTCTACTTTCTCTCCTCCTACTCACTCTCCAAACTATTTGCAATCTACTTTCTTTTCCCTCCACAATACTGAAACTGCAATCTTTAAGGTATGATAATATGCATGGTTGCTGTAAAAAACAAAAGAATAAAGTTTAATCACCATTGTTTTCAAAAGCCTGAAATGCAGATCATAGTAATAGATTTAGAACTAGAAGAAGCCTTAAGAGATCACCTCAGCCCCTTCATTTTCAAAGAAACTCAGTCTTATAGACATGAAATGACTTAACCAAGATCACAAGAGTGAGTAAGTGACAAAACTGGTGTTTGTACCTAGGCTTCCTGATTTTAAGGCCATCATTCTTCCCACTACAAATATATCTATTTTCCAAAAAGAGTAGGATTGGCAAATAATAACCCTCTTGATAATAGAAATGTGTAATAATTGCCAGGAACTCGCCTTGATTTGGCTAGAATTGAGAGGAAATGGAGAGGGTAGAGTTGGGTAATCAAAATATGGCCAAAAGGGAGTGTCCACATATTTTCATATGTTATTACATCAACAGAAACTAAGTACTCAAAGTGCTGCTGCTGTCAATAGCCACAATTGCACAACCAGAAAAAAAAATTAGATGGCATAGTAGATAGAGTACTGAACTTGAAGTCAGGAAGACTTGGGCTCAAATCCAGCCTTAGATACTATCTGGGTGACCCTGAGCAAGGTAGTTAACTGCCTCAATTTCTCCATCTATAAAATGGGGGTAATGGCATCTACCTCCCAGGATTATTCTGATAATCAAATGAGATAATACTTGTAAAATACTTGGCACATTGCAGGTGCTGTGTAAATGTTAGTCATTATTATTAGTGGCTTTCAGGGTCCGTGCTTTTGAACCAATATCACCACATCAATTCCAGCATCCCCAATCAGAGGCATTCTCCCTATCTGACCTTTTAGAGTGGTAACATATTAGGTGACTATATAGTAAAGTGGAAAGAATGCTGAAGTAAGAGTTAAGGTGCCTGAGTTTGAATCCTACTTTTGCCACTTACCAAACAACAAGAATTTATCAAGTACTTATTGTGTGTTCAGGCATGTACTAGGAGCTGGGGATATAAATAGGAAGCATGAAGGAGCTCATGGTCTTGGAAGTGGGGGAGGCATCATGCAAATATACTTAAATATTTAAGTGAATCTGATATCTCATCACTTTAGAAATTCTCTCCAATGATTCAAATCACAGCTCATCTATGCTGCCCATCTTCTGGGACTCTTGTCCATGTTCTCCCTAAAGTTCAATACAGGGAGTCCCACTCAATCTGCCGGAGGCCTTCTTCAATTTCTTGAGGACATTTTCAATGGTGCTATCTGGTGCCCCTAAGTGTCATTCCTTACTCTAGCCACATGAACAGCCCATCTTTTCTTCCTGTTCTGCAATTTCTTGACAATATCTTTTCCTCTTGTTCTTTGGTATTGCACCCTGTTCACACTGATCAAGTGACTTTCCATTATGCCCTCAGAGTCCACTGATAGCCATTTATTAAGCACCTATTATGGGCTGGGCACTGTGCTAAGTGTTGGGAATAAAAAGAAAGGAAAAATATGGTTTCTGCTCTCAAGAAGCTCCCAGTCCAATGTGTGAGAGGAACTTGTCAATAACAATTTATAGGTAAGATTATATATGTGTATATGTAAATAAGCTATAATACATAAATTGGATGTTATATGTATATGTGTATATGTAAATAAGCTATAATATATAAATTGGATATTATATGTATATGTGTATATGTAAATAAGCTATAATATATAAATTGGGTGTTATATGTATATGTGTATATGTAAATAAGCTATAATATATAAATTGGATGTTATATGTATATGTGTATATATACATACACGCATACATACATATATACACATATTTTATATATATATATATATATATACACACCCTATAATCTCAGAAGGAGGGCATTATCATTAAGGGGAATTGGGAAAGACTTTTGAAACAAGGAGACATTTTACCTAGGACTCAGAAATCGGGGAAACCAAGAGAAAGACAGAGAAGAGAGATTTAAGGAATGGGGCATAACCAATGATAATGCCTAGAGGCAGGAGAGTACCTCTTGGAGGAAATAACAAGACAGCCAGTGTCACTGGACTGTAGCATATGGGGAGCAGGGGAAGAATGTGCAAGGGGATAGGCAGGGGTCCAATTATAAGGGGCTTTGAATGCCACACAGGATTTTATATTTGATCCTACAGCTTCTAGGGAGCCACTGGAATTTATTTTATGTAGGAAAGTAACAAGGTAAGACTTAGGCTTTAGTTTTAGGGATATCAGCTTGACATCTGAGTGGAGGATGGACTAGAAAGGGGAGAGACTTGGAAGGAGATCAACCAGTATGACACTCGTCTTTAGCTTTTTGGAAATAGTAGTACTAAATCTGTATCTTGCTACCATATAGCAGCACTGTTAAATGTCAGTATTGAAAAAATTAGGCTTCGCTTTCATGGGAAGCTTGGTGCCATTAAAAGAGCTTTACAGTCTCCTGAAAGTAATCCAACCTGTTTGCTCTCTCTACCACTCTAGTTCCAGTTCATTGTTCATCTGTACTATCTAGTCCAAATATACATATTATGGAGTAAGTTCTAGGGTGTTTGTCCAAATTCTTGTTGAAATCCTGGCAATATAGATTCTTCATCCGCTTGGTCTTTACCGTGTGGATAGGCGGAGCAATATCTTTTGATGATTACATATCTCTTCCAGGCATCTCTGCAGTGTTTGGGGGCTTATTGCAATTAAAACAATATTGTTTGCCAAGGGGAGCAAGAGGTGGACCTCAGTAGGGAGTTAACATAGTCCCTGCATGAGGTTGCCTCCATCATAATGGCAAGCATATATCTCCCTGTTGATGCACCCCACTTGATGTTTATTATCAGAGGGTCTCTGAGCAGAGTTGTTTCTATTGTTGCATCTTCCAAAGAATCCTGAATGATCTGAATGTATGAATGTGAGATACAGTGTTATAAAAGAGCCTGTAAGGGGGCATTTTGCTTTACTAAATCAAATGCTTTTTCATAATCAACAGATAATAAATGTGGTGAGATTTTATATTCCCTACCACACATTTCAGTTCATTGTGAGAGGGTAATGGTTGTAGAACCCTTCTTGTTCCCTTCTAATACTCTCATTGAAGATGCCCTTCATGTATATATACATAACCCTTACAAGGATTTTGTATAGATGGGAGAGCTTACACAACACTTGTAGTTACTAATGCTCTTTTCAGTCATCTTTTATAAGTTTTAATAATGTCCAAAATTTTAATTTGCTTATATACCCTCATGAAGATCTATGCCAATGCCTCATCATGTCACATAGGGAACACTGGATCTTCAAAGTCATCACCACAGCAGATTCAAGACCAAGCTGGAAAGACTTGGAATAAGGGCCCAGTGATAGACCTAGTCTGTTTCCTAAGGAAAAACTTAACTAATGCACTTCACCAGTAAGTTGGCCACAGAGAAAAATGAAAACTGTCCCTCAGATGGTTCCCTTAGGAGAAAGAAATAAGCATTTAAATAGCACCTACTGTGCTAAACGCTTTACAAATATCATTTCATTTGATCTTCACAACAATCCTATGAGGTAGGTGCTATTGTTATCCTCATTTTACAGGTGAGGAAACTGAGGCAAACAGAGGTTAAGTGACTTGCCCACAGTCATACAGCTAAGGAAATGACTGAGGTTGGATCTGAACTTAGGTCCTCCGGACTCCAAGCCCAAGGCCCTGTTCACTGTGCCACCTAGGCTGTACTTCTGCAGTGACAATAGCAGAGTGATAGGGAAAGGGGCAGAGAGTATTAAGAATTACACAGTTTTTTGGAAAGACTTTCATGGACTGATGCTGAGTGAAGTAAGCAGAACCAAAACACTATATATATAACACTGTATATGTTGACAGCAACATTGTGCTATGACCAACTTTGTTAGACTTAGCTCTTCTGAACAATGCAATGAACTAAGATTATTCCAAAAGACTCATGATGGAAAATGCCATCCACATCCAGAGAAAGAACTATGGAGTCTGAATGCAGATTGAAGCATACTATTTTCTCTTTCTTTTGTTGTTTTTATTTTTTATTTCTCATGGTTTTTACCCTATTTTTCTGATTCTTCTTTCATATCATGACTAATGTGGAAATGTATTTAATATGATCACACAGTATAGCCTATATAAGCATGCTGTTTTGGGGAGAGGAGAGTGGAGGGGGGGGAATTTAGAACTCAAAATCTTATAAAAGTGAATGGTGAAAACTAAAAAGAAAGAAATTTTAAAAATAAACAAAAGCAAAGAAAGAAAAAAAAGAATCACAATTTTTAGACTATCAACAAACTTAAATTTGACTGTTAGTACTCTAAATGTGAGCTCTCTGTCTGGTGACCTATGAATGGGCACATTAGTAGTGAAGCTGAATCATATTTACCTGGACATTCGTCCTCTTATTGGAATGAGTCAGATGGGAAGAATAATATTTTCTTAGCTGGGAGGAACTAAAGGATCATGGGAAGAAGAAGTCTAGGAGCTCATCTTAGAGGACAGTGTCAGTGGCCAAGTGATTGCAAGAGAAGGGGGTTGCTACCATGAATGGAATATGTTACAAACAGTTGGAGCCTTGTCTGGCTCACTGACCTGCTTAAGGAAAGACCTTCCTAGATAACATTTGCTTCCACACTGGGTCCAGTTGAATTTATCTCCTCTCTACTTACTCACCACTGTGGGCACACTAGCATTGCTTAATTTTACCTCTTTGTTTGCTTATTTTGTCTCCAGATAAAGATTAGCTGATTTTTATTGCATTCTGAGTCAGTATTTGCTATGAAGGAGTGGGCAATCCAATGGAGTGTCTGGACAAATAGTGCTAGCCTTTACCATCAGCCTATGTTGAAGCTGTCTCTCCTTCCCTCTCTGTCTCCCTCCTGCCCCCTCCCCCCAGACACAGACAGGTTTCAGGACTATAAATGAAACCAAAAGAAAGAAAGAATTTGTAGCTAAAGAAATGGATGCCTCACAGATACTCCTAAGAGCAGCAAAGGAGCCCAAAGGCTATAAGAAACATTATTTCATAGGACATTTGGTCACTATGTATTGCAGTACTAATCAAAAGTATTTGCAAAAGGGCCATTATAAAAATAATTGCAATATATATTACATATATGTATACATACATACATATATATATGTGTGTATATCTATCTGTCTACCTACCTACCTACAGGGGTAGCTAGGTAGCACAGTGGATAGAGTGAAGGGCCTGAAGTCAGGAAGACCTGAGTTCAAATCTGGCCTCAAACACTTACTAGCTGTGGGACCCTGGACAGATCAGTTAAGCTGCTCAACTCAGTTTCCTCACCTGGAGAAAGAATGACAACTTACTCCAGTATCCTTGCCAAGAAAACCCCAACTGATGTCACAAAGAGTCAGACACAACTGAAACACAACAACAATATACATATATACTCTTATATTTAGTGATATCAGTGCAAAGAGGGGAAAAGGTTAGGATGGGGATAAATAAATGGGAAAGAATGGTTTAGGAGAAAGATGCCAAAGATTTGTAGATTATATAAATATGTCAAATCTTTGTATCATGAATATTTTCTTACAAAAATATTCTAATCCCTAGACATGCTAAGCATCAGATAAATACCATAAAGAATAAAATTCATTACATTTTAGTGGATAGGAAAAGGCACAGTCTCCTACACCAAATAAATACATACAGAATAATACCAAATGAACACAAAGCAGTTAAATACAGATTAGGGACAGAGGACACTAGCATCTGTGTGGATCAAGAAAGACTTCATGCAGAAAGTGGTGTTTAAGCCAAATCTTGAAGGGATTCCTGGAGGCAGAGATGAGGAGGATCACATTACAGGCACAGGGTATGGCCATTATATAGTCACAGAAATAGAATGCTGATGTGAGGAACAGAAGAAAGGCCAGTTTGGCTGAATCGTAGAGTGTAAAGAGGGCAGTAACGAACAATGAGAATGGAATGATAGGTGGGATCTAGTCTCTGAGGGGTTTTAAAAGCCAAACAGAGGAATTTATATTTTATTTTACTGTCAATAGGTAACCACTGAGTTTATTGAGTAGGGGAACAACATGATTCAATCTATAATTAAAGAAAATAACTTTTCCCCCACTTAATAGTATATTATTTTTCCAATTACATGTAAAGATAGTTTTCAGCATTTACTTTTATAAGATTTTGAGTTCCAAATCTTTTTCTCCCTTCCCCCACCCCAAAACAGCAAGCAATCTGATACTGGCTATACATGTACAATCATATTAAACATAGTCATGTTGTAAAAGAAGAATCAGAAAAGGGAAAAATCCTAAGAAAGAAAAAAAGGAGAGAAATAGTATGCTTCTATCTGCATTCAGACTCCTTAGTTCTTTCACTGGATATGTATAGCATTTTTCATCATAAATCTTTTAGAATTGTCTTAGATCATTGTATTGCTGAGAAGAGCTAAGTCCATTAAAATTCATCATTGAAAAATTTTGTTCTTACTGTGTACAATGTTCTCCTGGTTCTACTTACTTCACTCAGGATCAGTTTATGTAAATATTTCCAGGTTTTTCTGAAATCTGCCTACTCATCATTTCTTATAGCACAATAGTATTCCATTACTTTCATATACCACAACTTGTTCAGCCATTCACCAATTGATGGGCATCCTCTCAATTTAAGAAAATCACTTTGGTAGTACTGTGGAGGATGAATTAGATGGGAAGAGACAGACAAAGAGATCAATTAAGAGGCCATTGCAATGATCTAGGCAAGAGCTGATTGAGTGCTTGAACTAAAATGAAGGCTGTGTCAAGGAAGGGCTCAGATGTAAGAGTTGTTGTAGAAGTAGAAACAGTAAGATTTAGCAAGTGATTGAATACATAGGGTGAGGGAAAATAAGCCTTGGCAAGGAGTAGCACTATCTTATCACAAACTTGAGTAAAGGTTGAGAGAGTAGGGATAAGGTCAGGGAGTATTGAAATGAAAAAAAGGAGGTGATAGAGTCTATAGCTAATACTTTAGGTAAGCCACCTTAACATTCTGATACCTTAGTTTGTTCATCTGTAAAACGAGAACATTAGATTAGATGACCACGCTTCCAGCTCTAAAACTATGTTGCTATCTGTGTGATTAACATTCACAACCATATAGTTTATAGGAAGACATCCTCCTGAGTTCAAATCTGGCATCAGACACTAACTAGCTGTGTGACCCTGTGCAAGCGGATTAACTCTGTATGCATCAGTTTCTCATTTGTAAAATGAGCTGGAGAAGGACATGGCAAACCACTCCTATATTTTTGCCAAGAAAACCCAAATAGGGGTCACGGAGAGTTGTTCACAAATGAAATAACTGAACAACAACAAAAAAAGAAGAAAAATCACAGCTAAAGGACCAAAGGAGCAAAATGAGTAGTAAAAAATCACAAAAGGTTCAGGATTATAAATGAAAAACACCCTTGAGTATAGTCATAACTATGAAGCAAGATCTCAAATGAAGGAAAGTCTAGAGAAAAGCAGAATTCATCTTAATTGACACATAGTTCCAGAGTACAAGGAAATTCAGCCAGAAAGTAAAAGGGTTAGAAAGAACTGTTAGAAATCAAATAAGTATATAATGCCATTTCTGTATGACATCAATCAACAAATATTTTTTGAACACCTACTATATTCTAGGCATTGGAGATACAAAAATTTTTCAACAGGCATTCAACCTGTCCAGAAAATACTCAGAAAAACATCCAGCCTTGTTTAGGTGTGATGGGAAGTCTTAATTAGGATAACAATAAATTCTGAAAAAAAAATTGTAAATCACAAGTGAAAATAACAGTTGCTGTTACCAGTTTTTGATATATTCCTTATTATACACAAATGCGCCTATATTTTCAAATCTAGCGAACATTGTTAAAATACCTACTAGGAGCAATGCATTGTTCTAGCCAAATACAGAGATGAAAAAAGGTCCCTGCCTTCAAATAGAATACCCTGGGGAGGAGAGAAGTGTGACATACCTAATCTTCAGGCAGTTGGAGCCAGGGTAGTCACTGTTCCAAATATATACACAAATGTATACATAAATACATATACATATATAAATAAATATTATGTAAGATAAATAAGGGCAAGATAAAAATCCATGCAAAATATCATTAGAAAACATGATGTTGGGGGTGGCTAAGTGGCACAGTGAATAGAGTACCAGCCCTGGAGTCAGAAGAACCTGAGTTCAAATCTGGTCTCAGATGCTTAACACTTACTAGCCACGTGACCTTGGGAAAATCACTTAAACCCAATTGCCCCTCCAAAAAGCAAAAAAAAAAAAAAAAAAGAAGAAGAAAATGTGATGTTGGAGGGATCATTTTCAGTTGAGGATATGAGAGAAGTCTTCAAGAAAGAGATGGCACTGTAGCTGGGCCTCAAAATAAGAGAATTTCAACTGATAGAGGTTTGGAATGAGTTTGAGGGGGACAAGAAAAAGGGTGTTCAACTTATGCAAATGTACAGGGCAGCAGAAGATGAGGGATCTTTCTAGCTACAATTATTGCTTAGCTGGTACATAAAAGATGCAAAGGAAACTAATGTCAAATGAAGCCAAGAAAGTAAATTGAAACCATATTATGAAGGGCCTAACATATGTCAGTCACTCAATAGGCATTTATTAAGCTCCTGTTATGTGCCAGAACCAGACTAAGGAATAATAATTTGTTCAGTCATTTTGGTTCTGTTTGACTCTTTGTGACCCCATTTGGGGTTTTCTTGTCAAACATGCTAGAATGGTTTGCCCTTTCCTTCTCTAGCTGATTTGACAGATGAGGAAACTGAGACAAACAGGGTTAAGTGACTTGCCCAGGGTCACATAGCTATTAAGTGTCTGAGGCCTGTCTTCAGACTCAGCACTCTCTCCAATGTGCCATCTAGCTGCCTGTAATGGGAATGTAAATTTGGAAGATCTTCCCTGCCCCTAGGCTAAAGTGCACCTGAAGCCTGGGGTGGGAGGCTTGTTTTTCAGTAGATACTTTTTGATTGGCCAGTGGGTCCAAAAGGTTGTTACATTCTCTGAGCCAGGAGAAGGCTATATAAGCCCTGATGTGTAGCTTTGTTTTTGGGCTAACTTTGAGAAGTGTTCTGTGATTTGATATGGATTATGGGAAGTCGTTGTCCAGAGCACCCCCAGCTTTGAAAAACCCAGATGTTGAAACCCAGATGTTGATTTGGTATGGATGTAATGGCTGGACAGTTTGGAAAGCTGTCTACTTGATCTGTTTCTGTCTTGATCATTCTGCCTGTATACTTTGAAGTTCGGGGTGCTGACCTTTTTCCCCTGAACTAGGTGAACGATACATATCTGACTGATTAAAGTAAGTTTGTTAACCCATTTTGAGTTGCTTTCCTTTATCAAAGCAGATCCAAGAACCTGGGTTGGCAGCAAACGCTGAGGACACTTGGGGTGCCTGCTGCTACACTGCCCCAAAGGAATAATAATACAAATGTATTTTATCTCATGGGTAATAAGGAGTCAGAGGAGGTTAGACATTCAGCAGGAAGAGAATGATTTGTGTTTATGTAAATTAATTTGGCAGCTTGGAGAGAAAAGAGAATGAAGGCAGGAAGACCAATTAGAAGGAAATTACAGTATCATGGGTGAAGTGATGAGGACCCGAGAGTACCCACAATATGAGTGGGTACTAGAGATGTAGTTGTACTGTTTAGCAGAGTTTGCTATATAAGGCAAAGGAGAAAGAAAACCTTTCTGCTGTCTCTAGCTGGCCCTCACTCGTGGAATGTCAGAGGGCTGGACTTTCTAAGCCACTTCTTTTTCTTCAAGCACTGGGCTGGAACTACACCCTAGTCCCTAGTCACTGGCCCAACCCATCCCACTGCTAAGGAGTGTCAAAGAAAATTCTGCTCTCTGAGTTTAAATCACGAGCTTGTCAGAGATTTAATTAATTTAATTACTCCAAATCTAGGTTTCTGCTTAAAAAAAGAAAAAGTCCAAAGGGACAGAAATCTAATCTGCTTTTGAAAATATCGTCTTGACAAATAGTTTTCAATTTACAATTTATAGTATTCTCAAACAGACAAAATTCCGCAATAAGATAAAACATAGTAGGTTCAGGTAACTGTTGGATACATCAGACAGAACAGTAGTCACTTTGAAAATCAACTCACCCTGGAGAATCATTTTCCTGAACTATTCTATATAGTCAAGGAGGAAAATTAGCACTGACCAGTATCTTAACTAGATTAAGGTATTCCTTCTCTGGCAGGTTATCTCTACCCCCTTCTTTAGTTTTGAACCTTTACCCAGTTTCCTAACTGAAAGTGGTTAGGCCTTTGAAAATGGAGGAAAAGATCTAATACCTGGCATTGTTTTCCTAGAGAAAGTTCATAAATTCTGATAAGATCTCCTTTATTCAGGTAATTCTGGAAAGGACTCCAGACTAGAGAAAAATTTATTTCTTAAATTTTCTAAAAGAAAGAATGGGCATGGGAGGGATGGGAAACAAGGAAGAAGTCGCTCTCTTAGAGATATCCTCAGAGACAACTAGTTGAGAACTCAAGGGGAAGAAGGTGTGATTCAATCATGTCCATCCCCCCTCACCAGACTGCAATGGCCAGTAACTTGCTTTAGCCTTAGAACAAAGGGGGACCCCCCCCAATCTAGCTTTACTTTACTTTGGGCTTTTTTTTAAAGAATATATCAAAAGCTCCTTGAAATTCTCTCTCCTTTTCTTAGAGTCCCAAGTTAGGATTTTCATTTTTGCCACTGCCTGTCACTTACTACCCACCTCATTCACAAATAAGGATATATGCACCATTACCAAGAGGTTATGATCAATCATGATTTTATATCTAGAGTGAGCCAGCTTTAAATGTATGAATTAAATCAAGAGTTATGAATGGACTTAAAAGAACAGAGAAACTTTGCAGTAAATCAGTACTGTTTAGGGCTCATTGGGAAGGGTGGGAAAGCACATTTTGGTCTTACTCAAATTTCTGAGAGAAACAGCTCAGTCTGAGAAACAGAACAGTCTGTTCCAGCCCCACCTCACATCAGAATACCCCAGAGGCCGGCAGAGATGAAGAAAGCCAAGCTGCCTCAATATCCACTCTTGTTCCTTTGATCAAGTACCAGTCCTCCTTCTCTACCTCCCTACTCAGTCAAGAACTATCAGTTCAAATTATTTTGAGTCTCCTGGGCTCTTTTTGAAATGGCTGAGCTACAAGTGTCTTCCCCTCTCATTTAAACTTCATGCTCAGTGTGTATCTCCCCACCCTTCCATCTCCCAACCAAAAATTGACTTGTCAAGAATCATCACTATACTACATTGCCCATAAGTTCTTCATGACTGCAGAAGTCCTTAAAAGCTGCCCACACAGATATTCAAATAGAACCCTAGAGAATCTCAGATCAATTATCTTTATAGGACATACAGACATGTCTTTATAGGATATAG
The DNA here is from genome assembly GCF_028583685.1 of Petaurus breviceps papuanus. Taxonomy (NCBI): domain Eukaryota; kingdom Metazoa; phylum Chordata; class Mammalia; order Diprotodontia; family Petauridae; genus Petaurus; species Petaurus breviceps. The sequence continues at coordinate 2,847,319 of NW_027187372.1, forward strand.
CTGGGTTGTAACAGAATGTTCTGGCTAGGACCAAGCACAACCACAATCGACGAGATTATTAGGGAGAAAGAGACACAGCTATTTAAAGCACATTGGTAGAGCCCACTGAAATGCCCCCATTAGGCAAGACTGCCCAGGAAATCCATTCAGGGCAGCAGTAACCATTCCTGTGTTAGAGAGCTTGCTAGGGTCAATCATGTTCTCCTTCCACTGGGAAACCAGTTGTGCCTAAAGGCAACAGGTTTGCAGACAATATTAGTTCCACTGGCAGTCATAGTCATTATTTCCCTTTAAATAACTCCTAGCTAAATACTGCCTAGGAATGCCAGAAGGCAGTTTAATTACTCACAGGGCAGTTCAGCTGTGACTGCCATGTCTATTTACAATATAGCAGTTAAAGCCCTTTCGTTCTGCATCCCCTTTTTCTGGAAAGAGGGGTATGATCTACTCTCCCCATGTGTGCTCTAGAGAAAATCAGTTCACATTGGCAAAAGCAGAGCTTACCTCTTTCTACTGGCATGCAGAATAGTTGCCAACATATGTGTATCTGGGATGGTGGCATCTGAAGAGTATCTTTAATCATTCTCCCAGAGCCTGGCAGGTCACGTCTCCTCTTCAGGGTTCTAGAGTAAGCTAAGGGGTTTGGAGGTAACTTTTTCTCTCTTGCCATCAAATAGAGCTCCCACTAACTGTATTCCTCCCACTGTTAGGAGCCAGTGACGACTACCTTAGGTCTATTTAATCACTTAATATCAATTAGCTTTTACAAAAATATGTTTACTTTGAAGCAATAGCAATAGTGGGGTACAAACATATCTCCCCAACACCTTGGAAACACACTCTGCCCTCTCCCCTCTCAGTCTCTGGGGAGAATAGACTCACTATAAGTACAGTTCCTACAGAACAGAGGGTCCCACCAACTTCATGTACAGGTGTGGCATGACTGCAGGATAAAACCTTATCACAGTTATCGTGGGCTGGGTCCAGAAGGTCATTCCTGAAAATTACTCTGCCTGGGCTTGACTTCCCAGATTTCTGTGACTCCCTCTCCTGACCTCCAGATTTATCTTTCTGACCCAAAATGAAAAAGAACAGATGCAGAGTCCAAAGACCAAGGCCTATTTTTCAGGACCACATGGCCTCAATGGTGAGATGGCCCTAAGGTCTGTCCCCTACATCATTTTCTCACTGGATACTGTGAATGAAGGAGTCCATCTATGAACAGAATCACTGAAAAAGAATATGCTGATACTAAGTCTTTTTTTTTTTTAAAGCCTTGAGCTAACCAAAGTAATCTGGTAACTGGAATCAGCTAAAGAATGTCCATGCATGTTTCGCAGTCTCTCCAAGTCATTTTCATTCTACATCATCATACCTCTCTTAGAAGTAGGCATCTCATTATGAAGGGAAGCCATAAGAGGCTTGATGAATGTGTGCCTGTCCCTGTTCCATATTCAATTGTCTGTCAGTGGTTGGTCGTCTCTCATGTTTGGAAGGAATTGTAGAGGAGTTATGGTCATAGATTTAGAACTGGAGAGGCCTTTCCAGGCCATCTCACTTAATTCCATCATTTTATAAGTGAGGAAATTAAAGCCCAGGAAGATGAAGTGATTTGTCCAGAGGTATTGAGAGGGAGAACTAAAATTTGATCTCAATGATCCCTGAATCCCCAGTCCAGGGCCCTTTCCATTGTACCATATTACCTGTTCATATACCTATGTTTATCACTCTATCTCGTCTTCTCCTGAAGGGCTGATTTGCCAAGTTAAGTCAACAAGCATCTATTAGTACCTACTATGTGTCATACACATACACAGATCCAAGAAGCAAAAGTAGTTCCTGCCGGGGCGGGTAGGTGGCGCAGTGAATAGAGCACCAGCCCTGGAGTCAGGAGAACCCAAGTTCAAATGCGACCTCAGACACTTAACACACTCACTATCCATGTGATCTTGGTCAAGTCACTTAACCTCAATTGCCCTTCCCCCTCCAAAAAGCAAAAAAAAAAAAAGTAGTTCCTGCCTTTAAGGAGTTTACAGTCTAATGAGAGGGGCAACAAGCAAACAAATATGTACAAAACTATATATAGGATATATAGGAAATAATTAATAGAGGAAAGGCATTAGAATTTAGAGGAGTTGGGAAAGGCTCCTGTAAAAAATGGGATTTTTTTTATTTTGTCACCAATTATATGTAAAAAACAATTTTGACATTCTTTTTTTCCTTCAAATTTTGATTTCCAATTTCTCTTCCTTTTCCCTCCCTCCCCACTTCATTGAGAAGGCATAGGTTATACATATGTAGTGATATCAGTTATACATGTGTAGTCACGCAAAACACATTTCCATGTAAGTCATGCTGTGAAAGAAAACATAGACAAAAAAATTTCCCAAGAAAAATATAAAGACAGGCATGAAAAAGTATGCTTCAATCTGCATTAAGACTCCACCAGTTCTTTCTCTGTAGATGGACAGTGCCTTTCATCATAAGTCCTTAAGACTTATTTTAGATTATTGTATTGCTAAGAATAGCTAAGTTTTTCACAGCTGATCTTCATACAATATTGCTATTATCATGTACAATGTTCATCTGGTCCTGTTCATTTCATGTTGCATCAGTTCATGTAAGTCTTTCCCAGTTTTTCTGAGGGCATCCTGCTTGTCATTTCTGATAGCACAATAGCATTCCAATATAATCATATACAACTTGTTCAGTCATTCCCCAATTGATGGACATCCCCTCAATATTAAGTTTTTGCACCACTAACAGAGTTGCTTAAATATTTTTGTGCAAATAGGTCCTTTTCCTTTTTATCTCCTTGGGATATAGATCTAGGAGGGGTATTGCTTAGTCAAAGGGTATGCATGGTTTTATAGTCTTTTGGGCATAGTTCCAAATTGCTCTCCAAAATGGTTGAATCTGTATACAATTTCACCAACAGTGCATTAGTATCTTAATTTTTCCACATCCCTTCCAACATTTGTCATTTGTCTTTTCGGTCATGTTACCCAATCTTATAGGTGTGGGGTGGTACCTCAGAATTGTTTTAATTTGCATTTCTCTAATCAATAATGATTTAGAGAGCAGGGCTTCTTAAACTTTTCCCACTCATGATCACTTTTCGGGTTTGGCAGTATTCGTTGGTGCTGCATGACCTGAGAGCAAGGGCAGTGTAAAGTGAACCTGCTTTGTGTTCAGAACCAAGGCTGAAGTGAAGTTGCATGATGCAATACCAGCAAGCTCTACACTAAACACCCAGATTCTTTATGCATTTTATTTTTAATTAGTTTTTAGTTGTTTTGATCCATATAGGGTCAAGACCCACAGTTTAAGGAGCACTGATTTAGGATATTTTTTCATATGACTATAGATAGCTTTGATACCTTCCTCTGAAAACTGCCTGTTCATATTCTTTGACCAAAAAAAAGTTTTACTTGAGGCTTAGAAAGGCAGGGAAGCCAATAGGCAGAGATGAGGAGGGAGAGCATTGCAGGCATGAGGAACAGACAGAGAATTTTGGGAGCTGAGAGATAAGAGTATCCTGTACAAGTAGTAACAAAGAGGCCGATATCACAGATCAAAGAGTACATGGAGGGGAGGCAAGTGTAAGAGCCTGCAAAGGTAGGAAGGGTTCCAGTTGGGAAGGGCTTGAAAAAGCAAATAGGAGATATTATATTTGATCCTAGGGGTAACTGGGAATAATTGGAGTTTATTGAGTAATGGGGCAACATGATCAGACCTGAACTTTAGGACAATCACTTCTTTTTTTTTTTTTTAAGCAATTGGGGTTAAGTAACTTGCTCGAGGTTACACGGCCAGTTATTTTTGGGTTTGGTGCTGAGTATCTGAGCCCGGATTTGATCCAGGTCATCCCAACACTGGAGCCAGTGCTCTTACTCACTGAGCCACCTGGCCACCCCTAAGCAATTGGGGTTAAGTAACTTGCTCAAGGTTACACGGCCAGGTGTTTCTGGGTGGGTGCTAAGTGTCTGAGCCCAGGATTCGATTTCCAGGTCTTCTCAACACTGGAGCCTTACTTGCTGTACTACTCTTACTTGCTGTACTACCTAGCCACCCCAGGACAATCACTTCTGCAACTGAGGGGAGGATGGACTGGAGGGGGGAGATAATACTTCTATGTGACCCTGGGCAAGTCACGTCACCCTGTTTGCTCCTGTTTCTTCCTTTATAAAATGAGCTGGAGAAGGAAATGGCAAACCACTCCAGTATCCCTGCCAAGAAAACCCCAAATGGGAATCATGGAGAGTTAGACACAACTGAAAACTGAAAACAACAAAATGTATGTTAGGATGAGGACAGTGGTGACATGATTCCTCTTACTTTCTCCCTGAGTTTTAATGAAGAGGATGTTGTCTTAATAAAAGCTTTGGGTTCACTTGACTAGGGATTGAAGACAGGAGAGCAGAGAGTGGAGGGATACAGATAGTTACTTCTTTGGGTAAATAATAGCAGCAGAGGAAGCTGTCCAGGAAACATAGATTTAGAGCCAGAATAGACTTTAGAGGTAATTGAGTCGACCCCCTTCCTCCATTTTATAGACAAGGAAATTGAGGCATGGAGACATTTAAATTATTTGCCCAGGGTCACAAGTAAGTAAGTGTCTAAGGTATCTGAACCCAGGTTTTCCTGACTCCAAGTCAGATGTACTCTCTTCTCTGCTTGGCTTCCTTTCATACTGATCATTACTGAGCAGTGAACAGCCATTTGGAAAGTCTCCATACTGTACTTTGTAGTCTTTTATGTCTTGTAGCAAATGTACTCAGACTATAATGTGAACATGTTTTTCTTATAAGTCATGAGAAGCCAGAAAAGTGATGAGACTTAAGGAGGATTGAGACACAGGCTGACCTAGTTAAGCTATTTTTGGAGATGTTCCCAGAGCTTTAACTTTTGGGTGGGGATGAGAAAGTAAATGAAATTGTAATCAATATATGAATTTTTCCATGTGAATGGAAATGGGGACCCAGTGTAGGTGCAGAGAGACTCAAATAGCATTTCCAGAGGGAGGATTCAGGGGAACTGCTAAGAGACTCATGATAATGTGTAAGGAAAGTGCCTTGGGGAGATGGGATCATGCATGGTCTTCCTCCAACTGGTTCCAGTTGGCTACTCATGTGGTTAGGAGGAGCCCTTTTCTATTGGCCACATAGTCAGAACCATTTCCAAAAAGGTCTGAATCAGCTTTGGCCCTCTCTGCCTCTTTATCTTGAGCTACATTCTGATTAGTATGATGTTGTCCTTTAACAGAAATCGAAGGGGAGGGCAAAGGTGATGGGGATGGGATCTGAAATTGATGCATGGTTGGAAAATCCTGTCATACTTGGTATAAATGTTGTCCCTGCTTTATCCTTTTCTAGCAAATTTCTATAATCAGAGCAAGTGGTCAGTAAAAGATATAAGCACAATTCAAGTGTAGGAGATCTTGCTATTTGGACCTGAATGTGTAGTCATTCCATACCCCAAACAATTGAAATAAAATCAGAAACATCTTCAGTTTGGTTTGGGGAAGAGAATTTCAGTGCAATTTTCTTTAAGGAAGGTAACTCATTTGGCCTAATCATTACTTAAGTGTCCTCCCAAGTCTCTTGTTATAATTGGAGTTAAAAGTCAGTCTCTGGCAAATTCATTTGTGTAACTATTAAACCCAAGGTGGAAAACTTCTACCAGCAAGTGTTACTTGAACTTCTGAGAAAATAGCAAGGTCAGATAATCCTGCAAGTCAAATGTAAGTTATTTTAATGGGGCTCTAGCAGTTTTACTTCTCCCTGTCTTTGGCTCACCTATAGTTGGTAGCAAACACTGGGTACCAGCCAACGTTCCCCCTTACCCCCCCCCCCCCCCCTCGCCCCCTGGCCCCCCCCCCCCCCCCCCCCCATCGTCGCCTGGATGCAACCTGTGCTCAGTTCCAGTCAACCTCCTCTCTGGGACTCCCTCAAGGCAGGGACAGCTCTATGTCCTTTGCCAGCAGGAAGCAGTTTCAGAAGCTGAGACCTTCGCCCTTACCCCAAAAGAATTTGGGTCCCATTTGTTTGAGGGGGAGAATGACAATGATGGGATCTGAATCCCAAAAAGGAAAAGTCTCTGGACTTTCCCAAGTGGCCCAGGTCATTCACCTGGGGCAATCAGTCCTTCCCAGTTAACTGCCCTATCATCGTCAGCATGTGGCCCCACCCTAGACCACCACTCCCTTAATTCCATATAGACCCCTTCTCTGTTCCCACAGTCTTCTGTATATAAAATCATCTTGCCTCCATTAAAATGCTCAGATTCCTTAAGAGTCTGGCCAATATGGTGGGTTTTTAGATCATGCCCACCCTGACCAGTGTTTTAATAAACCTTGTCTTTGGCTGAAAGAAGGCTTGGGTTGAATTCATTGGGGGCAGGACCAACATATTTGTATTTTGGGGTCCCAGCACCCCTAAACATCAACATAGGGAGAATGAGCACTTATAGAGTTTCTACTATGTGACAGGCATTGTGCCAAGAACTTTAAAAAAAAACAACACATTACTTCCTTTAATGAGAGAAATGACATTGTAAAGGAAAGAGCTGAGAGACCTTCTCTCACTGAAAATCAGGTTCTCCTTGACCTTTTTGTTACTGTTCTTTTCCATTCTATGTGAAGGAAATGGAGTCTCTGACCTTTGTTGAGGGTGAGAGATGCAGGAATCCAGGAGTCAGAATTCAGGCCAGGTTTGGAAGCTACATAGTATCAATGCCCCCAGGAGCCAGGAACAGTCTTTGATCTCCCAGAATGACCTTCAGGTCATGAGTGAAGGGATTCATTTGACAGGAGTGCCACCTCTGGACATAGACTTGATTGGCCAATAATGCTCTTATACAGGAACTGAGCTAAATCTGAAGCCTACTCCCCCAGAGACCAAGGAAGGGTAAGGGGAAAGTATACCTTCAAGTTATTGCGAAGAATATTTGTAGGCTTACTCTTGCTGTAACTGTGAAATCAGCACCCCTTTGTAAAAATCACCCAGTATTAAAAGTGATTAAAGGGAACTGGAGGTACTGGATTCTGGTCTCTTAAAAATGGTAGGGCTTGAACTGATAACAACAACAACAAAAAAAACCCTGAAGGCACCTGAAAACTCAAACCAGAAAGTCTGGTCCTAAGAAAGCTGGGCCAGAGTGTGAGCACTGCACAATGATTCTTTTACATTTTTTAAACCTTAGACTGAGCCTAGAGGAGCTTGGATCAAGACTAGGAGAGGGAGCATTCATTTATTCGTTGCAGTAAGCCTAAGTACTTTCTTTTGTTGTTATTGTGCAGTCATTTCCAACACTTTGAGACCCCAGTTGGGGTTTTCTTGGTAAAGATACTAGAGTGGTTTGCCATTTCTCTCTCCAATTCATTTTACAGATGAAGAAACTGAGGCAAACAGTAAAGTGACTTGCCCAGGGTCACACGGCTAGTAGGAGTCTGAGGCCAGATTTAAATTCACGAAGATGAGTCTTCTTGACTTCACGCTCAGCACTCTATCCACTTCACCACCTAGTTGCCCCCATCTATTTCCTTTACTTAGCATTCTAGTTGGGATCAAAACCTTCCTCTCCTGGAGGACCTTCCATCCTCATCAATTTATATGGGGTTTCCTGCATTTTTCCATAAGTAAATACAAAATATACAGGGCATCCCTTAAGTTTTAGTGTCTATTAAAATCTAAGTTAAATAACTTTAAACTGCACCAATATTTAGGGGTAACCACCTGTACTGCCAGGTCCAGATGACTTGGGTCACCTCAATTAGCTGTTCTTTGCCTAGTCTCTGGTGAAGCCACGGCTTTCCCAAGCACTTCTTTGGAAAGTTTTCTGCCACAGGCTCACTAGTTCTTTCGGATTAGATAATTGGAAAAGACACATCACAAACCTGGCCTGTGGTAGCCCCAGCATGGAACCCCTCAGGGGATTATCATCTCTGGCTGACACCTGGCTGTGTGGGTTTGGGTTTTTTTTATTGTCTCCCAGATCCTGAGCCCACTCCTTCTTCCTGTCCTCTTGAGTTCGTCTATCCTTTAGGCAGTGACTGCATCAGATAAGGCTGCCAAGTCCCAAGGTTTAGCATGGAGTAACAGAGCTTCTAAATTCTCATTTAAGCCCTTCTGGAAAATGCTCATTGGTGAGGCTTCCAATTGGCAAGTAATATCCCAATCAGGGCCCAAGTATGGCTGTTACGTTGTATCACCCCACTAACATCTCTCATATACGCCTCCTTCTCTCCTTTAACACCACCTGGTGCAGGTCCTCAACCCATCATACCTGGACAGGCAAGGGCCTGCTGGTTAGTCACCCTGCCTCAAGTCTCTTACTACCAGGCCATCCTCCACTCAAACTGATCAGTGCAATTGCAAAAAAAAAAAAAAAATCAGTGCAAAGTGCAGGCAGGTCTGACAAGGTCACCACTCTCCTCTATTCAATAAATTCCAGCATCAAACCCAAACTCCTCTACTTACCTAGCCGTCTTACAGCTTACTCCCAGTTTCACATACCTGGTGATTCCCTGCATTTTTACTGGCTGTCCTGCAGGCCTAAGTTGCTCTTTCTCGCTACCTCTGCCGGCTGGCTTCCCTGGCTTTTTGCAAGTCTCAGCTAAAACCCCTCCTTTCCCCAGACTCCTTAATACCAGTGCCTTTCCTCTACTGATTATCCCTAACTAATACTGTATATATCTGGTCTGTGTATAGTTGCTTGCATGTTGTCTCCCCCATGAGAGTGCAAGTTCCTTGAGACTGGATTTTACCTTTTTTTATATTCCCTGTGCTTAACACAGTGCCTGGTGGGTTGTAGGCAGTTTTGAAATCCTCATTGACCAGTTAATTAACATCCCACTTAAAAAAGAGACATCCACAAAAGCCTCAAATTGTCAATGGCTCCCCAGCCTGGACTCTCTTATTCAGTCAAAGGAACTGTCTGCTTCGGGGTGGCCTCTCCTAATTTTTCCATCACAAAAGACATCTACAATAGAGAAACAGTAAAAGCCCAAGGGTGAGTCTTAACTGGCTAGTTCCCACTACCCAAGCTTGGCCAGTGTCTGATCCTGCAGCCCTTTAACTATGTGAGACAATCCCACAGCAGGCTGAGGCAGAGGAGGATCTGTCCCAGCTTGTGAAGCCCTGGGGTAACCCCTGTAACATGAGCAGCCCCTGCTTGCTATGCCACTACCCTGTGAGTGTTGCAGTTTGTTCCTGTGCCCTCAAACAACTCGTATCAATAGCTCCGGGGGAGTCTTTCACAGAGTGTGGGTGGAAATGGAACACCTGGGGCCTGTGGGGCACGTTCCTAGAGGGATGGGGCAATCAGATCAATAGCCTTCACAGAATGCTGCTGCTTCCACAAAGACTTAGTGTCATAAATCAAGAGCCCAAAGAGACCTCCGGGGCCATCCAATCCAGTTCCCCCATTCAACCCATGTAGAAACCGAAGCCCAGAGAGGTAGTTTGCTCAAGTCACACAGGTGAGTGTCAAGAGGGAGGATTGGAACCTGGGTTCTTTGACTCTGAAGTTAATACTCCTTCCATGAAACCATGCTATGTTCCCTGAGTTACTACGTCATTAATGACATGCTCTCTGTATCAAGCACAGCCATGGTGGACTATAATATTTACACATGAGTATATGCAATGTATGTATATACTACAAATTGTTATAGGGAGAAAGAAATGGGCTTCCCTCTCCATCCCAATCTGTTCTGCCAACCCTGCCCTCTTCCTGTGTGATCAACAAATCAGTGGACTGAAATGCCTAGATTCAATTCTGTTCAATTCAATAAGCATTTATTAAGTACCTACTACATATTATACTTTGACTCCAACGCAGTGATATTATTTTGGTCCTCTTTTAGAACAAATGACAATAACCAATCGACCAATTATATGCCAGGTGCTCTGTTAGGTGCTGATGACACAAAGATAAAAGCCCCTGAGGAGTTTATATCTTATTGAGGTTGGGAAATACAATATGGTCACAAAAAAGTGATGACAAAGGAAAGCCCCCCATGATTCCTACAAAGTTTAGTTGTATTCATCATCATGCCCCAAAGATTTTCTTGGATCAGTTCTTTTCTCTCCTAAAAACAATTTTCTCCAAATGGTTTTGACTAACGTATTCTCTGGCAATAATCATTGCCTTTCCTTTTCCTTAAGTATCCAAGCCAAATGCTGCTGTCACTAGCTGAAAAAGGATACTTTGACTTATCACAGAATTTGCTTGCTCCTTGCAACTTCATTGGGTGCGTCTAATATCACAGTGATAAGGCAGTTGTTTCAGAAGTACATAGAGCACTTGACTGGGAATCAGGAAGCTTCATCTTCCTGAGGTCAAATCTGGCCTCAGACACTTACTAGGTCTGTGACCCTGGGCAAGTCACTTAACCCTGTTTGTCTCAGTAAATGTATAAAATGAGCTGGGGAAAGAAATGGCAAATCACTCCAATATCTTTGCCAAGAAAATCCAAAATGGCATCATGAAGAGTCAGACATGACTGAAAAACAACTCAAAAACAACAATTATAGTGATACTTGAATAAAAATAAAAATATGGCTAGGAGAGACATTGTAAGTGCAAAATCATAGAAGCTGGAAAATAATTGGTGATAGGGTAAAGGGAAGGGAGGAATCAAAAATAACTAAGATTTTTAGTCTGGATGACCAGGAGGATGATTGTTCCATCAACAGAATAGGGAAGCTGGGAGAAAAGATCTGATGATTAGTAGTTTGGGATATATTAAAACTGAGTTTCATTAGGACACACAGGTGTCCAATAAACAGTTGAATGCATGGGCCTGGAGTTTAGGGGACTATATCAGAGTTCAGTATGTAGATCTGGTAATTATCTACATAGAAGTTACAATTGAAGTCATGACAGTAAATGAGATCATCAAAGGAAAGATTGTAAAAGGAAAAGAAGAGAAGAAAGCCTTAGGGGACAATCACACTTAGGGGCTGGAAGAAGAAGATGAATCAGCAGAGGAAATTGAAAAAAAAGTAATCAGAAGGATGAAAGGAAAATGAGGAGGTAGCAGTGTCATAGAACTTGTGGAAAGAATGAAAATCAAGAAAGAGGGAGTGGGTTTCCAGTCAAGATGGCAGAGTGAGAATTGAAGGGAGCCAAGTTTCCTAAAATGCTGTTTGGAAAACAGTAATGATATACTGACAAAAGGAAAACCGAGAAAAACAAGGGAAAGGAAAACCACACACAAACACATACATACACAATAAAATAAATGAACAAAGAGAGCAAAAGTACTGACGTGATGAAAAACTACTCAGGAACTGAAGAGGCATGGCATAGTACAGTGGGCTGGCTACCTGGTGATATCATTTTAAAATTTTTGTTTATGGCAACCCAGGAATCAAAGAAAAATGAAAAAAGTCCTTAGTCCTATATGGCTCTCTTCTTCTGCTGTGATCGTGGCAGAATGGTGGTAAAGGGGGCAGAGAGTACTAAAAAGTTCACATTTTTAAGAATGTCAACAAACTTCAACAACAGACTTGACTATTTGTACTCTAAAAGTTAAGATCCTTGTCCAATGACCAATAAGTGGACATATTACTAGAGGAATTGAACCATATCAATCTTGGCATTCTTTCAAAACCAGAAGAAAGAAGGAAAAGGCAACTAAGTGGAAAAATGATATCCAGGCATATGCAAGACAAATGCAAAATTAAGATCTGTATTAAAATATGCTAAAAAGTTCATCGATATAACTTCAAGATACAGTCTTCCAAACACTATAGTAGCAAAAAAAAAGAATTTATGATAAAATTCAATATTAGTGGGGCTGTGGAAGAAGCACTCAGCTATGTCATTGATTGGTTTATAGATTAGTGCAAACATTTTGGAGAGCAACTTGTCAACACACAACGAGTCAAAAAACTGAGCCTATCTTTTGACTTTGAGATTGGAATGCTAAGAATTTATCCTAAAATATCACACAAAAAAGGGGAAAGTAAGATCTGTTACAAAATTTTTGTAGGTGCTTTAAAAAAAGAACTTGAAGAAAAAACCCTCTAAGTCCTAACTTAGAGGGCTGAATAAGTTATGGTATAGTAATGTAATAGAATATTTTAGTAATATGAAATTATATTAAGAATACCAGGAAATGTGGAAAGTCAGAGCAATGCAAGGCAAGATCATCAGAGACATAAGGGATATACACATTGATTACATTGAGAGGCTAGTACCCCAAGAGGCAACCAAAAATCTTTCTGCATCTCAGACAGAGAACTAGAATGTTGGTGTGATTCAGCCTTCAAAAATCCCATCTCTCAACTGGTTCCTACCGCTGGTTTGATTTAAGCAGGGAATAGTGGGAAGTTCTGGCTGTAAGTAGGAGAATGTTGTTGGACATTTCCAACTCTCTTATTTCAGTCTATGCTTGAGAGACCCCTCATCCCAGATGGAGTTCTGAAATAACACCTCATGTTTTGCATTTGGGGACAGCACTTAGGTTGTCTGGCATCTCATTTTTTACCAGCAACATAGGCATTTCAATTTACATCATTAAAATTTCCTCATTGGCAGCTCTCCACACCAATGAAATCACGTGTTCAGATAAAAGAAAATCATTAAAAGCATTAATTGAGCAGCTGTGGATACTACTAAGCTCTTGTGCTATAAAAAGTAAGTTAATTGGATAAAGTCCCTGCTATCTAAGATTTATCAGACCAACAATAATGGCATGCATATTGATATTCCAGACATCTATTAAGCAAATATTTAAATTAAATCAGTTAACCAATTTTGTTACTTAGAAGCAGAAGGGCAAGGCCACACACAGAGAAACACACAGACAGATAAAAGGCCCAGGAGGAAAAAAAAGGCTGAAGAATAAGGGTACAGATTTCTCTGCTACATGATTATAAATACTAATCCCAATCATCAACATAGCTAGCATTTATATAGCATTTTTTTTTTTTTGCTCTTTTGGAGGGCAATTGGGGTTAATTGACTTGCCCAAAGTCACATGGCTAGTGAATGTGTTAAGTGTCTGAGGTCGCATTTGAACTCAGGTCCTCCTGACTTCAGGGCCAGTGCTCTATTCACTGCGCCACCTAGCTGCCCCTTTATATAGCATTTTAAGATCAACAAAGCACACTATAAATATTATCTCATTTTATATTAAATAAAGGATTATTTCCCTTTATTTTAAATATTATCTTTTCAACAACCCTGGGAAGTGTTACTATACCCATTTTATATCTGAGGAAACTGGGACAGGCAGAGGGTAAGTGACTTGCCCAGGGTCACACAGTTAGGTGTCTGAGGGTAGATTTAAACTCAGGTCTTCCTAATTCCAAGTCCAGTGTTCTATTCCGGAGTGACCTAATTTCTTCACAGTATTCAATTCTGGTTGATACTAATTTGGTCATGTGATATAACAAGGAACATATAGTAGAAAGAGTGCTGGAGTCGGAGTCACAGTCATAATGGGTTTAAATTCTACTTCTGGTTACCCATCTATACTTGAGAAACGCTTCATCAGAGACATAAGGGGTATACACATTGACTATATTGAGTCACTTAATCTCTCTGGGCCTCAGTTTCCTCATCTGTAAAATGGGGATAATGAATACTTGATATGGTTTTTTTGTGAAAATCAAATGAAATAATTTATGTAAAGTACTTTGTTAACCTTAAAGAACTTTTTTAATTTAAAAAAATAATTTTTTTCAAAAAAAAATCTATTTTATCTCTTATCTACTACCACCCCATTAAAAAAATTCTTGTAACAGATATATATGTGTGTGTGTGTGTGTGTATATATACATATACATAGTCAAGCAAAACAAATTCCTACATTGGTCAAGTCCAAAAAATGCATTTTGGTGCTGTCACCTATAATGTTAATGGAATTTAAGATCTTCCCTATCCATTAATAGGCCTCACATGGAGCCCATTAAGGGAAACTTTTTTTAGGGGAAGCTTGCTTGTAGGAAGGTTTTCACACCTTTTGCTAATTTCTGATTAGCCACTGAGTCTCAAGGGTTGTGATGCCTTCTGGCTCTGAGAAGTGTATATATACTCTGAGTTGGTATGTTGCTTTGGGGGGATCACTTATAAGAGGGATCTTGTGATTCCCTGGCCAAAATTCTGAGTGGTAGTATTTTCAGAGCTCCTCAACTGCTCAGATGTAAAGACTCTCTCTCTGTCTAGTGGTAAATGTAAAGTGTATAGTTGATTCAGGCAGAATTCTGTCTGTCTTTATTTCTCTGTTTGTATTTTCTCTGAAGTTCAGGGTACTGACTTTTCCCTTGAACAGTGAATGTAATTCTAAAAGATTGTTGACCCCTTAAACAGTTATCTTTCCTAGTAAAGCAGATCTAAGAACCTGTGCTAGCAGCCATGCTGGGTATGCCAGTGCAGTTGCTGCTACATATCCTCATCTAACACCTCTCTCTCAGTATGTGGGTAGCTTGCTTCATCATCAGTGCTCTCCTTAAAGCATTTTTTTTAAAGCAATTGGGGTTAAGTAACTTGCTCAAGGTTACACGGCCAGTTATTTCTGGGTGTGGTGCTAAGTGTCTGAGCCCAGATTCGATCCCAGGTCATCCTGACTCTGGGGCCGGTGCTCTTACTCACTGCACCACCTCACCGCCCCTTAAAGCATTTCTATAAGTGCCATTTATCATTAACAACAACCCAACCACTAACTCACTCTGTGACCTAGGGCAAATCACTTCATCTTTCTGTTTCAGGTTCCTCTCCTGTGACAGGAAGGTATTGGTTCAAATGATCTTTAAGATACCTTTTAGTTCTGAGGTTCAATGGTTTGAACATTGCTGCAATTCTGATCTTGCTTGGCTAGTACCTTTACCTTGGTTGGGAGCTTCTTATCTCCAGTTTGAAATCATGGGGTCAAGTGTAAGTTTTGGAAATGATTAATTCTCTACTTTTGTACTGGAAGTACTATTTACTGATTAGAAGCAGGGCCAGGGAATTGTTATGGATAGAATGAGCAAAAGGTAGTTTTTAGTAGTAAATACCTCCCTGTTCCCTCAAGAATCGTGATTTATTTATAATATCAATTCACTGGAGGGTGGATGGTGAGATACCCCAGATGTTCCTTTTATGGATGACATTGTACTGACTGTATCAAGCTCCAAGATAGTTTGTACATGGTTTTCTAGAAGACATCTAAAATCACTCAATGGAGTTTGTCCTGTCCATCCACAGAGGAAAGACCAAATGGATGAAGAATACTTATTACCCAGATTTCAGGGTACATTTCAGGAAATTGCAAAGCTCTTTTACTGACCCCAAGCTTCCCATCAAAGCTATAGCTTGTCTTTCCAATACTAACATTTCCCTGATGTTGCAATATGGAAATGAAGCATGGAAAGCTCTATGAAGAACTAAAGATGAGAATCACACAGAATCCAAAGAGAGGTTCATGCTGGGTGTAAGCAGGTTACAACATCCAACCAATGAGCAACTCAGAATAAGATGAGGAATAAAGATTATCATTAAAGAATAATATTACAGGAAAACAGCATCTTCTGTTCACATGGCAATAGACAAGTATCACAGGTGGACAACGAGAGTACTCTCCTAGCACTCTCCAGATGTCAGGAGAAAGTGATGTTGACTAGATCCTTTGTGGTGAACTTTTGGACAAGCATGCATGAGAGGATGGGCCCATATAGATGGGATGCAAACTGTATCATTGGAAGGAACTCATAAATAAATGAGCTCATAAACCCATTTCAGTATCAAGGAAGTTGATTATTTCATCGTGAAAGAGCATTATTAAGCTTTCTGGTTTATTGTACTGTGCTTCAATTCTATATCTGAATGAAAATTCCAAAAAGTTTAAAAAGCTAATCAATAGTAATGTAACAGGGTGATCCCATTGGAGGAAGTGTTTTGATACTATGGAGAACGTGACAGGAGTTTTGGCTATTTGCTAAAGGACATAAACAGCTCGAAGCCCTTGGTTTGAGTGCTTCCCTCCTCCAGCCTCACACCCAGAAGCAGAGGTCGTCTTAAAGAAGAATGTCCCACATGGTATACTTTAAAAGGGACTCTGCTAAACTGTTTTGGGAAGGCCCTTGACATAAACTAAATTTAAAATATGCTTAAGAGACTGTCCCCAGATGTCTTCCCTGGGGCAGGAACATAATGAGCCAGAGCAAATGAGGAATGACTCTCTTTAGAGGTCAGGTTTCAGCAGGACTGATCCTGGTCTATGGGACCCCAGAACTGGAGTTCCTTAGTGGGAGAAGACAATGAACTCCCATGCTAATAGGCCCTGTTGCAAAAGATTTTTTAATATTATTCCCAATTAGATCTGAGTATAGTGAAAAGGCTTTGGAGTTTGGAAGACCTGAAATTAAACCATAGTTCTGTTACTCTCTATTCATGTGACTTTGGAAAAATCACCTAACCATTTTTGGGCCTCAGTTTCTTCACTTAAAAAACAAAAAGATTAGACTAAATGACTTCTAAGTCCCTTAAAATTCTAAATGTCAGTCAAGACATCATCACCCTTTAGTGATGTCATTGGTCCTCCTCCAGAACAAAGGATAAAAAACAACAAACCTATGATTCTATTTTCATAAGCTTTTTGAGGGCAAGAGCCATTTAAAAAATAATAATTCAACAAATAATTATTAAGTGTTTATTATTTACAAACTACCTGGGATATAAAACTAAGACAGTCCTGTCTTCAAAAAGCTTACATACTACCAGACAGATACTTCTCTTTCTTCCAAAGCAAATCTTTTACAACTCATTATTAAGTTTCATTGAATTGATGGATTGACTAACATGATTCTCAAGTCACTGACTGAAAACATTATTTCAGAGGATCTAATTTTCCTATAGAAAACTTGGATAAGAGGTCCCACTAAATAGATTCCACCTACTAGAGTCCCAAAGACTACTTGTTATAACACATTTAAAAAATCAAACTTAGGGGCAGCCAGGTAGCACAGTGAGTAAGAGCACTGGCCCCAGTGTCGGGATGACCTGGGGATCAAATCTGGGCTCAGATACTTAGCACCACACCCAGAAATAATTGGCCATGTAACCTTGAGCAAGTTACTTAACCCCAATTGCTTAAAAAATAAATAAATAAATAAATCAAACTTAGAGATAGAGAAATGTTGAAGAGGCAAATCTCATGAGTTTTTATTTGATTCATTTTGAAAGCCTGAACAATTAGACCCACTATAGCTCTCATTGTTTTTTGGATAAAGTATTTTGAATGGATGCCCAGAAGGTTGATCCTCTGGGGCTAACTGCTCTTTCAGGATGAGAGATTATGTTGTTACCTGTCCAATGATAACAAAACTTTAATTGTATCCCCAAATTCAGTTAAGTATATGCTAAAGAACTTATCTGATATGAAAGAAGAAAAGGACATTTATTTTAACAGAATCATAATGCTTGTAGAACAGAGCCATTGAGGGAATACTATGGATTATGATGTACCTATAGAATATTGTCTATCTTTGTACCAGTAAGGATATATGATGTAACATATTTTGTAGATTGTGAGATTATGAAATTTTAAAATGATTTTTACAGTATCTCTTCAAAGGAAAAAGTAAATAGAAATTTAGCAACATAATTGGGTAGGTTAGTATTTATTAATAGTTCTAACGATACTATTAAAACAAGTACTAGCCATAGTATTTATGGAAAACAAATGAGCATATTTAATACAATTCCAAAAGCCTTTATTTAGTTTTTTTATGTGTAACACACTGTACTAGGCTCTGGAGATCTTGAAAAACAGTGCTTACCCTGAAGAAGCTTACATTCTGTTGGTGGGGGTGGGGTATGAAATCTAACCAAGATTAAATACTTTGAACAGGGAAAGAACACAAATGATTGACCATGGGAGGTTTATCATGTGTTGAGTCTTTTTTTTTTCATTTTTCAAATGCTTTATTAACTTCTGATTTACATCATTCATTTCCGTCAGATTTTGAGTTACAAATTTTCTCTACATTTTTCCCCTACCCACCACCCCAAAATAGTCCCACAGGATATCCCTTCTTCCAGTCTGCTCTCTCCCATATCTTCTCCCATACCCCCTTCGACTTTTCCAGTAGGGCATGGTGAATCTCTATGCCCCAGTGCCTGTATAACTTATTTCTCAATCACATGTAAAATAGTATATATATATATACTTATATAAATAAATATATATATTTAAACATTTGATTTTAAAACTTTGAATTCCACATTTATTCTGTTCCTCCCTTGTCATCCATCCTTACTGGGAAGATAAGCAATTCAGTATAGGTTGTACATGTGAAGCTAATGCAAAACATTACCATATTTCCCTCCCTCCTATTCCACCTCCCATAGGTAGAGAATAGAATCCATAGGTGTTCTATTCTCTACTTTGATCCTGTCCCTTTTCAAAAGTGGGTGCTTCCAACTTCCCTCCCCCCCCCAGCCTGCCCTTCCTTCCATTATCCCCACTCTCATCCCATTTCCCCCTACTCTCTTGTAGGGTGAGATACCCTATTCAGTGTGTATGTCATTCCCTCCCTGAGCCAAATTCAATGAGAATAAGGTTGACCCATTCCCTTTTGCCTTCCTATTCTTCCCCTCCATTGTAGTCATTTTCCCTTGCCTCTTCTATATGAGAGTTTACCCCATTCTGTCTCTCCCCATCTCCTCTCATTATATTCCCCTCTCACCTTTTAAGTATCATTCCTTCCTATTAAATTGGTCCTGTGCCCTCTGTCTATGTATACCTGTAAACATATATATATATATATATATATATATATATATATATACACATTCACATATGTATTCATATGCCCGTATACCCTATGATATAGACATATATATTCCCTTCAACTATTTTCATACTGAGAAAAGTTTCATCAGTTACAATTATTATTTTTTCCATGTAGGAATATTAATAGTTCAACTTTGTTAAGTTCCTTATGATTTCTTTTCCCTGTTTACCTTATCATGCTTTTCTTGCTTCTTGTTTCTGAGTGTCAAATTTTCTATTCAACTCTGGTTTTTTCATCAAGAATGCTTGAAAGTCCTCTATTCCATTGAATGACTATAGTTTCCCCTGAAACATGATACTCAGTTTTGCTGGGTAGGTGATTCTTGGTTTTAATCCCAGATCCTTTGACCTCCGGAATATCATATTCCAAGCCCTTCAGTCCCTCAGTGTAGAAGCTGCCAGATCCTGAGTTATCCTCATTGTGTTTCCACAATATTAAAATTGTTTCTTCCTGGCTGCTTGTAATATTCTCTCCTTGATCTGGGAATTTCTGAACCTGGCTATAATATTCCTAGCAGTTTTCTTTTTGGGATCTTTTTCAGGGGGTGATTGGTGGATTCTTTCAACCTCTATTTTGCCCTCTGGTTCTAAAACATTAGGGCAGTTTTCCTTGAGAATTTCTTGGAGGATGATTTCTAGGTTCTTTCTTTGATCATGGCTTTCAGGTAGTCCAATAATTTTAAAATTATCTCTCCTGGATCTATTTTCCAGGTCAGTGATTTTTCCCATGAGATATTTCACATTGACTGCTATTCTTTCCTTTATTTGGATCTGTTTAACAGCATCTTGATTTCTCATAAAGTCATTAGCTTCCATTTGCTCCAATCTAATTCTGAAGGAATGATTCTTCTCAGTGAGCTTTTGAGATTCTTTTTCCATCTGGCAAATTTGGCTTTTTAAGGCATTCTTCTCCTCATTGCCTTTTTGAGACTCTTTTGCCATTTGAGTTAGTCTATTTTTTAAGGTATTATTTTCCTCAGTCAGGCTGTTGACTCTCATTTCATAATTTTCTTGTATTATTCTCATTTCTCTTTCCAATTTTTCTTCCACTTCTCTTATCTGCTTCTTAAGGTCCTCTATGGCCTGTAACCAGCTTATATTTTTCTTGAAAGCTTTTGGTGCAGGAGTTCTGACTTCACTGTCTTCCTCCTGTTCCATGCTTTGATCCTTTTTGTCCCCGAAATAGGAGTCTAATGTTGGATTGCTTCCTTTTCCTGGTCATTTTGCCACTCAATTACTTGACTTTTGGGCTTTTTGCCACAGTAGGTCTCTGCCACCAGACAGGAGAGCTTTGTTCCAAATGCTGGGGTTTTCTCAACTGCTGGAGCTATTAGTTGGGTGCCCTCTCTGAACCCTCCACATGCTCTGGCAATCTGGTTGTATACCCCAGAACCTCCACCCTAGACCACAATCCAGATCCAAGCCGGTTAAAGCAAGAGCAATACCCCTCAGACTGGTTGCTTGCTCCCCCTACACTCTGCAGGCCTGGAGCTGAAGCTGCCAGGAGGCATAGCCCTGGGAGGCTTCTCGCCCCAGGGGCAAAAGCTGATGCACTCCCAACTACTGGGTCCCAAAGTCCACACTACACTGACCTCTCACTTTGTCCTTAGCATCTATGTGTTGATCGTTCTGGATCGCCACAGCTGCTGGTGATCTGGATTCCCTCCAGCAGGTGGTTGGTCAGGCCCACCCTGGGGCTAAAACCTTGATGTGGGGCTGGTCTCAGCTCCCAGAGTACTGCGCTGGCCAATTCCTGCTGGGCTGTCCTAAGCGGGAGGTTAGCTTCTTTGTGTCATTTTGTGGGTTCTGTAGCTCCAAAGTTTGTTCAGCGTCCCCTTTTGCATGGATTGAAGGTGGTGAGAGCCGGAGGCCCGTGGAGGTCCTGTTTCTACTACACCATCTTGACTCCGCCCTCTCATGTGTTGAGCCTTAAAGGAAGCTGAATATACCAAGAGGCGTAGAGATGAGGACAGAGTGCCTTTCTAGGTACATGAGCAAACAACGGCATACACGATGCTATGTTGAGTTCAGGTAATTGCAGATAGGTCAGTTTGGCTGGAATATAGAATTTACAAAAGGGTATAATGAGAAGTAAGTCTAGAAAGGTGGTCTGGATTCCTATTCTGGACCATGCAACATGATGAGATGCGGAAAGTGCTAAAGTTGGCGTCAGAGGACCTGAGCTTTGACACTTGCTACCCAGGTGACCTTTTGACAAATCATTTAGAATCTCATGTTTCGGTATCTATAAAATGAGGTGATGTATCAACGACCTCCAAGGATGCTTCCAGCTCTACATCTGTCCTCTTAATACTCAGATTTATCTTCACAAAGAGACAAAAGCTCTCTCTGGGGAAAATAAGTACATGCAGGATGTCTCAAAAGCCTTAAGCTATTAAAACAGCATTTTAGAATACTTTGTATATGTGTTAGGGGGATTAATATTGGACAGAGTTCCTTAGAGGTTTGTATTGTGCAAATTTCCATAGTTGCTACTAGAAAGATTTCCACAATGGCTCGTTAGTTATAATGTGCTTATATTAAAGGCCTTGTGGTCTGTTACCTGTTTCTGAGATCTTTGAATTATTTAGCCTCTTTTGACTGTCTGGTTAGAAGAAACAAAAAACTCTTATGTATCACATCTCACCAACTTATATTAAAAAAAACACCTCACTTTGAATACAGATCATTTATTACTGTTATTATCACTAGTAGACTAACAAAGTTAAAACGATGATAGTTATCACTTTAAGAATGTTGCTTTTTCATCTGGGGGAAGTGTATACAAGGAAGCTGAGAGTATGAACTGGTTGGTTTCCATTGTGACTTTTGCCAGTGGTTGGTTATTCATATGTATGAGTGAAAACTAATGTAGGCATTCATTCATTCAAAGAGAATTTAGCTAGTGCCTTCTTGGTACCGTATGTAACAGTTTGCTAAGTGTTGGGAGGGTGGAGGAAGAGCAATACAAAAGAAACTAAAGATGTGGTCCTTGGTCATTCAGGAATTTCACTTATGGTAGCAGAGACTAACGAGACCCACATGAAATTGTTAAGAAATGATGCAAGGCAGTGTATGATTAACTACCAGAATGACATGGGCATCAAGTGCTGTAAGAACTCATTGAAATGGAAGAATAATGCCAGCAAAAGCTGTAATGGAAGGAAGGGCTCTTGGAGGAGGCAGCATCTGACCTGAATCCTAAGGGAAGGCCAAAGGAACAAGGCTGGTCTAGGACTAGGAAAAGGCATCCCAGAGGTGGGAAGGAAATAGTGTTTGCAAATGTGTAGAAGTTGGAATAAATGTGGCATGGTTGGAGGCAGAGCACAAATTAGCTTGGCTGCAATAGGTTTAATTTGGGGCATGGTGGGGAAATAGATTAGAAAAGTAGTGTGAAGTCAGATTCTAGAGGTGATAAATTTTAGGCTAACATTTAGCTAGGACCTGGTTATTAATGCTATCATAATATTGTAATCATATATAAATGTATTATTGTAGCACTTTAAAATTTGCAAAGCACTTTACAAACATTTTCTCATGAGATCCTCACAACAACCCTGGGAAGTAGGTGCTACTATTGTCCTCATTTTACAGACAAGGAAACTGAGGAAGGAAGACATTAAGTGACTTGCCCAGGTTCATATAGTTGGGGTCTGCAGTTTGATTTGAATTTAGGTCTTCCTGGTTGCAGGTCCAGCATTCTACCCACTGTATCACCCTATGTACCTCTAAAACTAAAAACTAAAACTTTCATTTGTAAAGCTCTTTAAGATTTACAGAGCGCTTTTCTCACAGTAACTCTAGAGAAGTTAATATGAGTATTATCACCCCCATTTTATAGCTGAGGACCTCAAAGGCCAGTGACTTGATGGTTGTTCACATAAGTCAGTAGGTATCAGAACTGGAGTGAGAAGACTGATCTTATTATGTATGTGGGTGGCTGTTGCAGTTTTTTTGGTGACATAGTAAAAGTATTATTTTTAGGTAGAGTAAATTGGCAATCTACTTTATTTCCTCATCATGGAGTAGAGGTGACCCTAGATTCTTGAAGCCTATGCCACTGGAATCCAAATTCTGGCAGATCCAAATAACTTGAAAAGACTTTCATTACAAACCCAATGACATGGCATGTTTGTTGTTTGAGATCTGGTCTAATTATGTTTTGAGTCTCCTTTCACCAGCAGCTGACCTTTTTTTATTTTTTTTTGACAGAAGCTACAAAAAGTCATCTAATAAGGTGTAAAGGGATATAAACCTAGATTAGCTGAGGGACCTATACTCCAGAACTGTAGCTATCTTCCTGGAGGGTCTTGGTTCTGAGGTCTGCCTCATTCCAAGCAGGAGAGAGAGGAAAACAGGGTCATTCTGGCAAGCTAATTATTTTAGGTTTAGCCTTTCTTTTTGACAACTTTTCCTGTTACAAGGCTGTGAGAGACCTAAGCCTAACCTTGCAGGGTTATTGTGAAGAGAAAATGAGATCATGTTTGTGAAGTGCTTAGGACAGGGTCTGGCACTTGGCTGTATAAATGTTTTTTCCCTTCTGCTGGCACCAGAGTTCCATAAGCAAATCACATGTTAGTCAAAGCCTTATATCCTTTATTATATGCGAATAGGCCCATCCAAAGTTTCACATCTATTAGGTATAAAATAATTCATTTTAATCTGATGGGTTGCAAATGTGTCCACAGTCAAGCCTGAATGTTGGGTATCTTCATTTCTCTATTTCTCTAAGGAGAAAGCTTCTCCTTGCATCCTGCAAATTTGCCTCAATCTTATGGGAAAGAGACATCCAACAGAAATCAGGAAAAACCTCAGGTGGCAGATGGCACTTGAGCTGAGCCTTTATGGAAACTCAGAGTTTTAAGAAGGAGAGGGAAGGAGGGAAACAATCTAGGTATTGGGGATAGTCTACAAAAGCTGGAAATGTGTGCAGGAATGGCAAACAGGCCAGTTGGGTATGGAGGGAATCAATGTCTTATCAGCCTGGAAAGGTAGACTGGAATCACACGTTAAAAGACTAGTTCCTATTTGAAAGAAATGATTATTTCTCATATTAATAACCAGTTATTAACTGAGATTAAGGTTTCCCTTTCCATTCCCTCATTCAGAAACCAACCCCTGTAGATTATGCAGCCCATCTCTGAAGGACACTGCTGATAGATGAGATTGCCTAAATTCTCAGGGTACATGCTTTTTGGTCTTGAGTGGGACTCCACCCAACTCAGAGACCTTACAAATAGAATCCACACTAAGCAAGATCCTGCCCTTAGGAAATAAGGCCCTGTCTATCTTTGGGAGCTTCCATTAGAATTTAGGGGGTGACCCAATTGATGGGGAAAGAAAAACTGGTGAGGTCTGGGTAGAGATTAATTCTTCTGCCCAGATTACTGGAGATGGTTGAGTTTTATGATCAGGTCACATTCACAGCAGGAGGAACTGATGACTTTTTGCCCACCTCCTCATTAATATGTCCACCCCCTCATTGCTTGTTAACCAATCAGAGTTGAT
The DNA here is from genome assembly GCF_028583685.1 of Petaurus breviceps papuanus. NCBI lineage: Eukaryota > Metazoa > Chordata > Mammalia > Diprotodontia > Petauridae > Petaurus > Petaurus breviceps. The sequence goes on from NW_027187372.1 coordinate 2,871,617, forward strand.
TTCTATCTTCAGAGACACATCTTTCCAAGGGCTTTTTAAATATTCAGTATTCTTTGAAGGGTCTTTGTTTTATGAAAGAAAGACAAATGACCATCCTTTTATTAATTATTCTCTAGCCATAATTAATAAGATGATTGTTAACTATCCAGAAATTATATATCTTGGACTTTTCATACATCATTCTATAGACAAAAAGAGATACTGAGACAGGAGAGTGACAGAGTCAGACTTACCTATACTTCAGGAACATCAATTTGGCAACTGTGTGGAAGGTGGATTGTAGAGGGAAGGGGCTAGAAGTTATGAGACTAATTAGTATACTACTGAATAGCCCAGGCTAGAGCTGATGAGTAGTTGCATTAGGGTGGTGGTTTTGTGAATGGAGAGAGTTCAATAGATGTGATTACATGGACCTAGCATTTGTAAGATCTGGTAACAGACAGAAATCCATCTTGCCCTACTAGAAAGTTGGGGGGATGGGGTATATAAGATATAAGATGGGGGATATAAGAGAACAGATTGGGGGAAGGGGTATTCAGTAGGCTCGCTCTCTTGGGGTGGGAGTAGGGGAAAGATGGGGAGAAATTTTGTAATTCAAAATCTTGTGGAAATGAATGTTGAAAACTAAAAATAAATAAATAATCAAAACAAAAAGATTTGGTAACAGATTGGATATAGGGCAAATGAAGAGTGGAGGATGCTATTAATCTGGTCAGCTAGAAGAAGAGTGGTGCCCTCAACAGAAATAAGGAACTTTAAGAAGAGGGAGTTGAGGGGGCAAAATATGAGTTATGTCTTGGATATGTGGCATTTGATATGTCTATGGGACATACAAGTGGAGATTCCAATAATCAGTTGGAGATGTGGCCCAGCGCTCAGGAGAGAGGTAAGGGCTAGATATGTGAAATTTTGGAAGTCATTTGCATAAACCAGAGCAGAGATATAAAAGATGCCGATATAAAAGGGTGGGAAGCTAGCAGGTAGGTTTGGTGTATGCAATCATCAAGTCTGATCTCTTTGAGTAAATTGAGAGAGATAATACACTGACTTAACACACACACATATATATACACACACACATCTTTTGATGATCAACCAATTCTGACTGAAATTTTATTTCTGCAAAGGTCCTGTAAAAACTAATAACAAATGTGGTTATTTCAAGAAAAAGGAGTTTGCAGTGATTTTAAAAATGGAGGTCTTTTCCTTGTCAAAAACACTGCCCCATAGACATCATAGATGCCCACATTTAGTGGGCATGAACATAGAGTTAATTTCCTAGGATTTTATTTCCCATACTGCTTCAGGCTAAGAAAGGATGACTCAGTTGGATTACATAACCCAGAAGGTCATATTTCTCTACTTCTCCATAGGCAAGTAGAGTGAGGGCTTCCTTTGGTAAGGATGTTCTTAATGGTACTAAATTTTTAAAGTGGAGTCAGAGTCCAGTCTCAAGATGAACCGAGATAGGGAGGTCAGGGGTTAGGAGGTACAGCCATCAATTATATCCTTGAACCCAGGAGTCCTGGCAGAATTCTGCTATTCTTAGAGTTGAAATAAGAGTCTATATAGAGCTCCAATTTGCCTTTAGGAACTCCTACAAATCTCCATGAGCTAGATGGCCATGAACTCTAAGCTTTTATCATAAATTCTGAAGTAACTGGGTCCCTTTTCTACTCTGACAGGTGAATTAGTGAGGATTAGATTATAATTCTCATGGAGCCTGTAAGAGATTGAATCCATTTGTGGTTAGAGGCAGAGAATGACTCTACTTCCTGATACTCTTCCCTGTTATTGACATTGCTTTTACATCATAGTTAAATGTGTGGGCTAGTGGATAAATATCTCTTACACAATCTGAAAATTGGGTTGTATTAGATGGGAGTTGAATTTGAATAACTGATTGCCCATAACAGCCACAGGCATCCTGGGAAAAGTAGCAAGGGCTTCAGAATTAGTATTCTCAGAGACTTCAAGGACCTTGCATGCCAGACATTTAGGTTTCTTCATCAGGTCTGGGTATCTGCAGCTGCAAAATCACATGGACAAATAATTCAAGCAAAGGAGTTGTGTCTTCATACCTTCAGGGCTGAGATTAAAACTCAGAAAACAGTGTAAAACAAAAGGGAAGGGGAGGACGATATAGTACTTTTCATCCTGAAGTTGGGCTTAGGATTTATTATAAATAGAAGTCATAGAAAGGATCTTTCATCAGGTGTGGGTTGGACTGGATGATTTCTGTGGTTAATTCCCTCTCTGAAATTCTGTGATTTTTCTGACCCCTGGCAGCTGAAATTGCCCTGTTCTCTGGCAAGGGCCTAATATGACTCAGATGTTCTAGGAGTCAGCTTCCACAACTGAGAGGTACATCTGCTCTTGGGTGGGGTTAGGCACTGGGTGGGTATTAGGTCATTGGATATAGCCTACTTAAGGTGGGGCAGCCCCTTCCCCTCTACAACAGGAGTTTTCAGTTCTCATTGAGGGGCAAAAAAATTAGATAATGCAACCTATGTTTTAGGCTCTAGACTACCAGCCTAGGGGAAACGTGGAATCATGGCCACCTCTTCCTTCTGACTTGGTATCTCCTAAAATAGTGCAAGAGAAGGGAAGGTCAATGGCATGATTTAATGGACACCAATCAGTTCTCTTTTATGAATCAATCAATCCACAAGCATTTATTAGGCTATTAAGAGTTTTCTCTGTGTCTAGTGCCATTTTAAGCTGTGGAAATGCAAAGGAGAATAAAAACAATCTCTATATCCAAGGAACATTCTACCAGGAGAGACACACTAACATTTCTCTCTCATATTACTGTCAGAAATTCTACCAATGAAGAGTCATTGGAGTTAAAAAGCAAACACCACTGAAAGAGTCAGTGACGCTGGAGCTGATTCAATTTAATCTCCCCTAATAGAGGCAGTGAGATGGTATCTGAGTGCAAATTTTATTTTAGACACTTGTGTGACTGTCCCTGGGCAAGTTGCTTAACTTCTCTCTGCCTCAGTTTCTTAATCTGTAAAATGGGATTTATATTAGAGCTATTATGAGGATCAGATGAGATAATAATTATAAAGCCCTTAGCCAGTGCCTGACACATAGTAAGCACTACATACATGTTTGCTATCTTACTATTATTATCCTAATACCCAGGCAGAGAGATAGTATGGTGCAGTGGATAGAGAGCTAGTCTCATAGTAAGAAAGATCTGAATTCAAGTCTAGCCTCTGACAGGATGGTCACTTAACCCCTTAGTGCCTGCAGATAACTCTCTCAGAATGTAAGTTGCAGAGTAGGTGCCAATCTGCATTGGTAGAAGGGGTAAGTCCCCTCACTGAGGGTTCCCTACACCAATGAAATCATAGGTCTGGCTTAAAAACAACAAATAGACTGACCAATCTAGGTGAAAATCAGTTGCATTGAGAAAACGAGCATTTTGAAGGGAGAATTGTAGGTAGGGAGAGAGAGTCAATTTTGGAATGTAGAATTCTCTGAGTGTAGGGCAGAGCAGTATGGGGAGTGAGTCTGGGCAGGCAGAGCCATATCTTGTGTTGGGCATGGCCATGCCAGTGTATTGCTTTGAGGCTGTTATGCTCACAATGGAAGGGGAATCCCAGAGGACATATCAGAAGGCGACAACAGAAGCACAGGGCACGGTGAGAACAAGGGTAGAGTGACAACAGCTGCATAAGCATGAGACAGAGCAGGAAGGAGGGAGAGATTTGCTTTGGGAGCAGAGTGAAAAGAATCAGAATGAGGGAAAGAAGCAGTGATTTAGAAGGAAAAGTGTCAGGGGAAGCAGAGATACACAATATGGACGTAAGGATAGTGGAGTCCAGAACCAAGTGTTCTTATGTTATCACCAAAAATGTTAGCTCCCTGTTCTGCTGTTGGCAAAAGTTTTAGTAGATGGCTCCAAGAATGCTCAGAAGTTTCCTGGCAAGAGACCAGAGACTGTAGCATGGATTTGGGAGCTAGTGTGAGAAGATAAAAGTGTGGCATAGTAAAAAGAACTGGGGGTTTGCAATCAGAAATCTAGTGCTTGAATTCAGAAGTTCAGGGTTTGCAATCAGAAATCCCAGGTTTGCAATCAGATGTCCTGGGTTTGAATTGCAGTTTTACCAAACCTTGTTTCATTTACCTCCCTTGGAGATTCCCTTCCATCTACTCCCTTTTTGGGCTGCTAGGTGGTACAGTGGATAGAGTCCCAGGCCTTGAGTCAGGAAGACCTGAGTTCAAATCTGGACCCAGATACTTACTAGATGCATGACCGTGGGCAAGTCAATTAACCCCTATTTGTCTAGTTCCTCATCTATAAAATGAACTGGAAAAGGAAATAGCAAACCACTCCAGGATCTTTGCTAACAAACCTAAGAGTTGGACAAGATTGAACAATTATATATGTGTGTGTATGTATATGTATATCTACCTATCTTGCATGTACATAGGTAAAAGTAGCTCGGTGGCACTATAGTGCACAGAGTATTGAGCCTGGTGTCAGGAAGACCTGAGATCAAACCTGCAACCCTGAGCAAATCCCTTAACTTCTGTGGCCTCAGTTTCCTCAACTGTAAAATGGGAACAATAATAACATCTACTTCATAGGGTTGCTGTGAGGATCAAATGAGACAATAATTGCAAAGTGCTTAGCATGCTGCCTGGCACATAGTGAGAGTTACATAAGTGTCAGCTATTATCACCATCATTGGTTATTGCATTGATTAGAGTTCTTAGGTCTTCTTTGCAATGTTGCTATTGTGCACATTGTTCTCCTGGTTCTGCTCACTTTGCTTTGTAATAGTACATGTAAATCTACCCCAATTTCTTTTTTTTCTTTTTCTTTTTGGAGGGGGGAAGGCAGGGCAATTGGGGTTAAGTGACTTGCCCAAGGTCACAGGGCTAGTAAGTGTTAATTGTCTAAGGCCAGATCTGAACTCAGATCCTCCTGACTCCAGGGCTGGTGCTCTATTCACTGTGCCACCTAGCTGACCCAAGTCTACCCCAATTTCTCTGAAAAAGCATCTCACTATTAATAATAGCTCATGCCAATAGAGCGCTTTAAGGTCTGCAAAGCACTTTATGCACATTAACTCGTTTGAACCTCACAACAATCTTGTGAGATAGGAATTACTATTATTTTTATGATCACGATTTCACAGATAAACTGAGGCACAGAGGTTAACTGACTTGCACAGTGTTGCACAGTTAATAAGCATCTGAGGAAGGATTAGAACTCAGGTCTCCAACTGCACCCACTACCAACTGCTCTAACACCACAAAGTGTCCGGTTGTCTGAGAAAGGAAGCTAGAGCTAGAGATCTGGGAGGTATACACAAAAAGGTGATAATTTAACTCACAAAATAGATCAGTTAATTAAGAGAGAGATGTTGAGGGCAGAGGAAAATAAAAGATCAAGGACTGAGTCTTGGGTGAGGGGCAGGCATAAGAAGAAGAATAAAGAGAGTGTAATGGATGGCCAATAAAGAGGGAAGAGAGGCTGGAGAAAAAGAAGAGTGGTTAACAGTTGTCAAATGCTGCAAAGATCAAGAATAGTGATCTGCAAACTAAGGAAAAATACTACTGATTTGGGATAATGGTGATTTTCCAAAGTATAGTTTCAGTAGCTAGTTGAGGATAAAAGCCAGAACACCTCAGATCAATAAGGAGAAATGATGCTAAGAAAATGGAGGACCAGAGCTCTCTTAAGTTTGACAGTAAAAGGAAGGCGGTCCTGGGGAGGATGAAAAGTGCAATGAGTAGCCTTCCTCCTTACCTCCACAGTCCCCACAGCTGGGTCTCCTTAACCTCACTCTAGACCCTGGAAGCAATCCCTAAGTACAAGAAATAGAAGAACCAAACCAATTAAACTGTAACTTAGCTGACTCAACATTTAATTAGCCTTGCTGCTTTGGAATGGCTCCACTCCCATTCTTCAATTCTTTTTTTTTTTAATAAATTTTTATTGGTATCAGCAAAATTTCTTCCAATACAGCTTCCCTTTGAGTTGTTCTATATAGCAAATATATTTTTTACAAAGATAAAGAGGAAAAGAAAAAACTAACAAAGCCAGTCAATACAGTGAAAAAAATCTGAAAAATAGATGCTTTTACCTTTTCAAAGAAAGAAGGTGGGGGGAAAGTTCACATCTCATATATCTTATTTGGAGTCCTGCTTGTTCTCTCTGATTTTGCAATCTTGGATTTTGGTTGTTTTATGGTGGCTGTTCTTTCTATTTACATTGTTGTAGTCATTGTTTATATTTTTCCTTGGCTGTGCTTACTTCACTCTTCATGCTCCTTCCCTCATTCTAATAATGCTCCCTATGGCCAAATCCCCTTCTCACTCCCTCTTTCAGGTTTCTATTTTGTTTTCCCCGTATTTGGTTCCTTACTGGATACCTAAATAGCTTTAGGACTATAACTCTGTTCCCCACCTTAGTCCTGCTTTGATTTTCCTGAATTCTGATGCCAAAGCTGGGACCTCACTTCTTAATTCCAGACCTTTCTGGTGCTAATTATTTGTCCATCAGGACCTCTGCTTGTTGTCATCTACTGTTAGACTCCCCAGCTTTTAGTATACTTCCTGCCTTTTTGAGATACTCATCCACCTTTTGCCCTTTGCAAGACCCCTGCGATCCTGGGTGGCCTGCTTGTCTGGACTTCCTGATGTTGAAATCAGCTGCCATTGCATGGGTCACCCCAGTGGGTCTGTCCAATCACTTGATACCAAATAGCCCTAGTCTGGTATATTCTACCATTAACACAATCCTGGTTCTGACAAGGAGATGAATCATAATTAATGTTCCCAAATTTCAATTTTTAAACCCCAGTAAGGAGTAGATTTTATTTATTTGAAAGAAACTGAACTATTTTTCCCTCTTGTAGAGGGAAATATTTTTCCCTTCTTGTAGAATTTTTAAAAATTAGATTTATTTACTCCAAATTCTAAAGGAATTCAGTTTCAATAAAAACTTCCTATGTTTGTATCTTATTATGGTACAGAGAATAGGAAAATGATTTTATAATTAGAGGACCTAAGTTTGAAGATCTGAATCTAAATCCAGCCTCAGATACTTACTAGCTGTATAACCCTGGACAAGTCACTTAACTTCTGCCTCAGTTTCCTCATCTGTAAAATGGGGGTGATAGTAGCACCTACCTAGCAGAGTGTTTGTGAGGATAAAATGAGACAATATTTGTAAGTCACTTTTTTTTTCAAAATTTAAAGTTCTGTATAAATGCCTATTATTGTTGTTATCACCTTAGCTTTGCCATTTACTGTCTGATTGACCTTTATTTAGCATATTAACTCCTTTCTCTGGGCCCCATTTTCTCATCTGTAAAATGAGGGCATTGTAACTGATGGCCTCTAAAGTCTCTTTCATCTCTTGATCCTATGGTCCTTCTTCTTCCAGGCAGTACATTCATTTTCAGTGCTCATGAAATCTTGTGGTGTTTGTTATTGTGAATATCTAGTAGCTATTACCATTGTGGGAGAGTAAATCCAATGCTGTCCCTTAGGGAAAGGACAATCCAAACCCCTACCAAAAGAAATCTACCAAGTAAATTCATTAAATCTTTCTAAGGCTGTGCAAAATGACAAGACAATAATCAAGCATTTATTAAGTCTCTGCTATGTGCAGGGCACTGTGCTCAACTCCAGCAATACTCAAAAAGGCACAAGACAGCTCCTGCCCCCAAGGAGCTTACAATCTAATGAAGGAGATAACATGCAAAGAAATAGATACAAAGCAAGCTATATGCAGGATAAATAGGAAATAATTAACAGAGGGAAGGCACTGGAATGAAGAAGGGGTGGGCAAGGCTTCCTGTAGAAGGGGGAATTTTACCTGGGATTTAAAGGAAGCCAGAGAATCCAGTAATAATTACTGGCATTAAATCCATGACTGAGTTTGGATAGTGTCCCTGTTGTTCCTTAATGAAAATAACTAAAGGTTTTTTAAAATGTCTTTAATAGCTCTTAATTTCATGCAGTTTGAAGATAAAATTGAGTGGTTTTCCTTTCTTTCAAGGCGGGGGGGATGGATGTCTTTTATTTCAATTGTGTATTTGCTTTTTTGGTTCCATTAAGTAAAATCAATCTATTTAATCTGTTGGTTTACTAATAAGGGCAAAAATGAACTTCCTTTAAGGACTGAATTATATTATAGCCACTTTAAACAACATGGAAATATTTAGATTCATCAAATTTATTTGTGGAAAAAAAAACATTAAAATTCCCGCCAGTATTAAGATTCATCAAATTTATTTGTGATAAAAACATGAAAATGCCCCCTTTAAAGCACCATTTAAAATTAAGGTGATCATTTAAAAACATTTCCTTATTGGACTGTTCATTACCTAAGATGCAGGGAGTTTCTACATAGAGATTTCAAACCCCTTGGGCAGTAAAATAAATGCTATTGGTTGGAAGACCTGTGCCTTGATAAAAAAACACTACCTGTATGACCTAGATCAAGCCATTTTTTCTCTCTAGGTCTCAATTTACTCATCTATAAAATGAAATCATTGATCTCATTGATCTTAGAGATCTAGATCATGGCTAAGGTCCTTGCCACATCTAAATCTTATTATCCTATGACTTAAAGAACCTTTTAGTCCTATGTCTAAGTTGCACTCAACATGAATCCTAGCTTTGACAAAGAGTGGTTATAATAGGATTCACATGAATCTGATTATTTTTTGGATGTCAAGTAAATCTAATTTGCTTGAGCCCTCATCCTAGCTTAAATGGGAATTTCTAAACTCATAAAAACTTTGTTTATGCCAGATTAGCAGACCAAGAAAGGAACATGCATTTTAAAAGTAAAACATTTAATCAGGACTAAAACAATTAGCGAAGGAATCAGGAAAATAATATATACATACAAATTCTGAGGATTAGATTCTTTTCTTCAAGTCAATAGTGTAGGAAACAACCCAATCCGAGACTCACGCTCTGCTGTGGTGATGGACTTGGCAAACATCTCTTTGTGCTCAGAGAGGGAAGGAGAGATAAATACACTCATACAAGTGTTTGAATCTCTGCCCATACTATCCCAGCTTGTAGCATCTACTGCCTTCTACTATTTCAGTCACAGTTTGAGATTTTGTCTGTTTCTCTGTGTCTGTCTCTCCTTCTCCTTTTCCTCCTCCTTTTCTGTCTCTCTCCCTCTCTGTATCTCTCTGTCTCTGTCTCTTCCTCTCTCCCTCTCTCTCCCTCTCCAACCCCCATTTCTTTCCTCTCTGTGTATCTCTACTCCAAATGTTCATATGGACTATTTGTGCCTGACTTGTGGTAGGGTCTTCAGAGCTCATATTGATCTAATCAGCCACAGTTAGACATATTGTGTCTTGACCTCAACATAGTGATATCATTTTGGTCCTCTTTGAGGACAAAGAATAACAACTATCATGGTTCCAGATTACTTTCATGAATGGCTGGGCCAATTCATAGCTCTACCAATAGTATATTAGTTTGCTTCTCCTCCCATACCTGTTCCAACAATTGTTATTTTCCTTTTTTGTCATTTTTGGCAATTGATAAGTATGAGGTGGAAACTCAGAGTTGTTTTCATTTATATTTCTCTAATTATTAGATGATTTGTGATCATCTCTAACATTTGTTTGGTCATTTTCCTCCGTCCATAATTGTAAAAGACATCTCCTTCCCTGATCCTAGCTCATTTTTTGGAAGTGGCATTCCTACGGACAATCCACTTAAACTCCCTGGAGGACACTAACCTTGCATTGACTAAAGGAGGGAGGGATTCTCTTTTGATGAAGCACATGGTTCAGACCCTGGCCCTGAGAGCAGCAGTTGGAGGCCCTAGTTGCAACCTTGGTCAACACTTAGAGGTCTAATAGCTTTTGCTTTCATTCTGAATCCCAGCTGCCTTGTTCTTCAGGATATAGGTGGAGCCACCTGGCTGAGTGATCTCTATCAAGAACAACAGTTCTGGAGCTAAGGGGAGGGGGTGTGAAGGTCCTTACACTAGAGTATGTAGTTCAGTGATCTCTTGCCCACTCCAAGACAGTTGGAAGGCAGCAGGGAGGCTGACTGTCCTCTGTATGTGCAGGTGCAATGGTTAGGACACTTAATCACAGCTCTGATGACTGGCTCATGGATTAAAGCAGAGTGGGGATCCTGTGTTCTGGAGGCCACATGTGACCTTCTAGGTCCTTGGGTGTGGCCTTTTGACTGAGTCCAAGTTTTACAGAATAAATCCTTTTATGAAGGGGATTTATTCTGTGAAGTTTGGATTCAGTCAAAAGCCCTCACTTGAGGACCTAGAGAGCCACATGTAGCTTCAAGGCAGCAGGTTCCCCACTGCTGGACTAAAGGAAGGTACCTGTAACCCCAGCTTGACCTATTCCCCATCCTCCTGGTTTGTTTGCATTCTGGTAAGTATTAAAAGTCACTGCAGGAAGCTTTGTTAGTAGTACATTATTAATGTTAAAATGCTTGCTAGCATTGACACAGTGATGCTACCACCAGTGGCTAGGGGGGCAATAGTGGTTCCAGAGGCAACCACAGGAAAACCTAAATGAGGATAATGGAGAGGAGGAAGGGTAGACAGCCCAGGGGATCCAGTAGAAGGGTGTAAATGATCCCTGACGCTGAGGAGGGAGATTTCTGGGCATCAGCCAAGAGTGGGAGATGATCACTGATAGTCTCCTGGCTAGAGGCTGCAGTGTGTTTTATATAGGGTCTTTCTGGGTTATCTCCCTCTTTGGTATTTTGGATAAGAGTGGGGCATTTCTCCTCACCTCCAAGGGAAGAGGGGAATATTTTTCCCTGACTTTGAAGCAAGGGGCATTTCCCTCTGAACATCTGAGCCCCAATAAGCCTTATCTTCAGATGCAAGGTGCTAATGGGCCACCCAATGTCCCAGCTTCCTGGAATCTTGGTAGTGCTGGCTGTATGCCTGGGATGGTAGTCTATTAGGGTACATTGTCAGAGGAGGTCAAAAAATAACTTTATTTTTGTTTTTTAGCAAGATAGGTAGTAAATCTCCACAACAAATTAAAACTGTGGCTTCAGTTAAAGTTACAAGATAGGTCCCAAATAAAGAGATTGAAATTTAGGAGATATTAGAAAATTACCCAGTTTAAGAAACATCAAAAGGATATACGGAGAAACATCTTCAATATAGTCACATATCCATTTGGAGCTTGCTATGGCATATGGTGGGAAATGCTGGTATAAATCCAATTTCTGGTCACTGTTTTCCAATTTTTCTAGCAGTATTTATTGAATATGAGTCCTTTTTTAATTCTTGAATTTATCAAACACTATGGTATGCTGTTCATTTATTTGTGGATCTTTCATTCTGTTCTTTTTTTGATCAACTTTTCTATTTTTTAACTAGCACCATATTCTTTTGATTACTGCTTTCTAGTATAAGTCAAAATCTAGTATTCCTTGTTGTCCTTTCTTTCTACATTCTTTTTCATTATTTCCCATGAGATTCTCTCTTTTTGCTCCTCCAGATGACTTGTTTAAAACCAATTTTTCTAGTTCTATAGAGTAATCCTTTGGTAGTTTGATTTGTATGGCATTGAATCTGTAAATTAATTTAATTAGAATCACCATTTTTATTATATTGGCATAACAGCCATGAGCAATTAATATCTCTTAAATTATTTGTCTTTACATCTATAAAGAATGTTTTGTCATCATATTCATATTACTGCTCTCTGTCTTAGGGGGTGGACTGCCAAATATTTTATACATTCTGGGGTTATTTTGAGTAGAATTTATTTTTCTATCTTCTTGCTGGATTTGTTGGTAATATTCAGAAAATATGATAGCTTATATGGGTTACTTTGCTAAAGTGGTTATTTAAATTAATTTTTATTTGTGGCATTCTTTTAAGTAAACTCATATCATTCATAAGAAGTGAAAATTTTATTTCATCTTTTCCTAGGTCCCATTTCCTTGATTTCTTCTTCTGTTGTTGTTGTTGATATAGATAGCATTCCTAGAACTATATCAAATAACAATGGTGAAAGTAGATATACTTACTTTACCTTATAGGAAAGCCCATTAGCTCACATAATAATAAAAAATACTGGTTTCAATAGATCTACTTACCATATTAAAGAAGGGTTCCTGTGATTTTTTTTCTTTAAAAATTTTTTTAAATTAAAAAAAGTTTTGGAGGGGTAAAGGCAAGGCATTTGGGGTTAAGTGACTTGCCCAACGTGACACAGCTAGTAAGTGTGTCAAGTTTATGAGACTGGATTGGAACTCAGGTCCTCCCAACTCCAGGGCTGGTGCTCTATTTACCGTGCCACCTAGCTGCCCCAAATTAAATTTTTAAAAATTATCAGGCATTTTTTTTCTCCCTCCCAATACTTAATCCTTATAGTAGGGGTAAGAATGGGCAAAACCTTATTAAAAAAAAAAATAAGCATAGTTAAGCAAAGCAAATTTCCACATTGTCCACGTCCAAAAATGTGTATCTCACTCTGCATATTAGTCTACTTCTCTATTATGAGGTGGGAAGTATTATTCATTGTTGGTCCCTTGGATGATCAATGCAATGATCAAAGTTCTTACAACTTTTAAGAACTGTTAATTTTTTATGATATTGATGTTATAGTATAAAATCAAATGAAGTTTTTGAGAGATACAAATTTGCCTCCTACAAACTATTTTTGCTCTATCTCAATGATTTTGACATTTTGTCTCATTGTTGTCATTATCTTTAATGAATTAAAAAAAAACCCAAACACCTGGATCTCCCTTTCTCAACCAGGCTGCTTCTACTCCTGCTCTGTTAGGCATGAGGCCTCACATTCCTTAGGGCTCACTGCATTAAAGCCAAAATTAGTGTAGGCATCTGATCAGCTTAGTCCACTGTAGCTCAGAACCCCCAAACTCTAGAGATCTGCTAGCCTCACCCTCCCCGGTAGCAGGGGATGTACCATCATGTCTGACTAGCAATCATTTATATTATTTGTTTTTTGACCTATCAGTTCTTTAGGATTAAGTGAGTTTCCAGTCTTCTTTAAGTAGTTAGTATTTCAGAGAGAGAGATAGGGAGGGAGAGGGAGACTGTGTGTGTGTGTGTGTGTGTGTGTGTATGTATGTATGAATTTTCACTATCTATGGTAGCTTTAAAATATAATATAATTTCCCTGTTGATCTCTTTTAACCATGTCTTTTTATCGTTGCCTTGTCTGTTATTGTGATTTTTTACCCCTACTTCTTTGAGTTCTCCTGAAGCATAAATAAATTCTGCTCCAGCCCCTTATTTTAACTCTGTGACTCTTTGTCTCAAGTAGGTTTCCATCTAGTTGTGTTCTCTTTTTCAGTTCATTCTGATCCAATAAGATAATAATTACAAAGCACTTAGCACAGTACCTGGCATATTATATGTGCTACAAAATGTTAGCTATTATTATCTTCCATTTTATGGGTTAGTTTATCCCATTCACAGGATGGTTCTTGGCTGTGATAATTGAATGTTTCATCCTCTCCATCATATCGTTATACTTTTTCTTCTCTTTGTCATGCTCTTACCCCCTTTATCAAAAAGGTAGTGAAAAAGAGGCAACATGAGCAACACTAGTAATCTATAATTAAAGTGTTCTGTTATCACTCCACTGGCCCTCCTCTTTCCCAGACCCTAATCATTGGGTCTTACATTTTTTCCTCTTTTTAATTTCTCCTTTATTCCTCATCCTCTGATATTGACGTCTGTTTTGCTTGTGCATATTAGCTCCCTGACTATTGACAAAAAAAATTACTGTACTCTGTGTTTTAGGCACAAGTCTGCCAGGAAAATTTTTATTAGTTGAATATTATTCTAAAGTCAAACATTTTATAAGCTGGCATATTAGGAAGTAAGCCTTTGTCCTTTGCCTTTTAGAATATCATATTTTACTTCCTAGATATCAATTACAATGTATTATTGTGTGATATTCACTATGGTTTTTTGCTACTTAAACTTTCTTTCTGTGTTTGTTGCATTTTTTCTTTGACTTGGAAGCAACAGATTTTGGCTATGATATTCCTGAGTGTTTTTTATTTGGAGTTTCTTTCAGGAAGTAACTAGTGGATTCTTTTCTGTTTTCTCTTTGCTCTCTATGTCTAATTGATCTAGGCAACTTCCTTTTGTGATTTATTGAAATATCCTAGCCAGGTTGTTATTGGTTTCGGTTGGGGGGTTTTTTGATCATTGTTTTTCCACACAGTCTGTTGATTCTTCAATTATATGTACTTGATCTGTTTTCTGAATCTATTTTTTATAATAAATTCTATTTTCTTCCATTAAAAATGTTTTACTTTGTTCTAATATTTCTTGCTATCTCCTATTGTCATTGAGTTCTGTTCATTCCATTATATTTTTAGGAAATTTACTATTTGAGTAAGATTTTATATAAGAAATATACTGTTTATACTTAGAATTAGAAGGGACTTCAAAGGTTATCATGTCCAGTGCTCTCATTTACAAATAAGAAGACTTAGAGAGTACAAATATACCGTACACAAATGGTATTCATTAGACTTCCTCTAACTACAACCTAGCAATTTGGGAAAGCCTGAAAAGACTCTAAGGTTTTCTAGAATAGTCAGGTTAGGTGACTTTTCATCAGATTCTTCTTTTTGACTCTTTCAATGATTTATATACCTATTCATAAAAGATTAAATTTTGTGATAATTATCTCATAACTATTATTGGTAATTATTGTTATTGCTTTTATTTTTCACCTGGCAACAATAGCTTCATAGTCCTGATCTTTTCTTTCTGAAAGGGCTAAATATTATAATTTTTATTTCACATTCAATGAAATAATAGGCAATGGGTCAGACAGTTTAAAGTCATATAGTAAGCAAAAGTTTAAAAAGAAACCTGACCAGATTCATAGAATTATTAGTAGAGAATATCTAGTCCAAGTTTCTCATTTTAAAGGCATGTCACACAGGTGATAGAGTCAAAATTCACATTTGCGTTCTTTTAATTCAAGTCCAAAGATCTTGCTATACCAAAGGAGGGCTTCTACTAATCATAAGGGGGAGGTGGGAGGAATCATAAAAGTGAAAGGAATTTACATAAGAATGAGAGGTTGTTTTGTGCTAATTACACTCAAGCATACCTTGAGCAATAGTTAGATATTGAAATATTATCTTATATAAACATTAGAAGGGGATGATTTTTTTAAATTGAAAGCTTAAGTCTAGCAACTGCTTTTCATGTGCTATTTTTGTTTCTTACACATTATTTTAATAATGCACAGTATATCCTCCCATGAGATC
The DNA here is from genome assembly GCF_028583685.1 of Petaurus breviceps papuanus. NCBI lineage: Eukaryota > Metazoa > Chordata > Mammalia > Diprotodontia > Petauridae > Petaurus > Petaurus breviceps. Next base: position 2,886,881 of record NW_027187372.1, read on the forward strand.
TTCATGGCGGATATGAGATAAGGAGCAGATAGGTTAACTTATTTTGGCTTGAGTGAGGAAATGTGATTTCTCCAGATGCTTCCATGTTCCAAACACATTGACTCCAGTAATTCAACATAAATGGGCTTAGTATTGAGGAAAAGGAGGCTTTTTTAAAAAGTTAGCAGGAGACTTTGTTTTAAGAAATAAAGCCTTTCTTCCCACCCTACTCTCCCAAAGTCATATACAATTAATTACTATTAAACGGTCAAGGACAAGTTATGAGTTGAATCTGATTTTGGAGACAGAGATAATACATAGAGAATACACTTAGAATTAGAAGGGACTTCAAAGGTCATCATGTCCAGTGCTTTCATTTAAAAATAAGAAGACTCAGAGAGTTAAAGACTCGCCAAGAGTATCACAGCTAGTTAGATTTCTGAGACAGGAGTTTAACTCAGTTCTTCCTGATTCCAAACCAAGCACTCTATTGTATCACATAGCTGCCTCTCCACTTATAATTTCTTATACATTATAGAATTTTAAAGCTTACAGAGTGCTTTGATATCCATTATTCCATTTGGTCTTCATAAACATATTCTGTGTTTGAGAGGGAATGGGGAGAGAAAATCATATTCCTACTTTATATTTAAGATAACTAAGCATAGAAGAAGTTAAGGGACTTACTATCTGTGTAACCTTAGAAAGGGGCAGAGCTAGGACTCCAATTTGGTTTTCTGACTTCAGGTTGGCTACTCTTTTCAATGAACTGCCTCTGGAGGTAAATTAAGGAGTCACTTTAACAATTGGTGATTTAATTGGCCATGGTACCTCTTTCATGGACATCAGTACAATTTCTTTGTGACATGAGAAGGTCTAGTGCTGCCAGGGTTAAAGTCAATAATCACTCTGTGGCCAATCTTCTGGTGCCTGTCTGATCCTAGTTCAGGCTGCTCCTCAGATGACAAACAGGGGTTTGCCTTTTTAAAAAGAGAACCATGAAGATTGAATTTATGAACTAAGATCTATTGCAGAGAACCAGAAGGCAGAAAAATTCTACAAAGAACCAGATAGCACCCTCCAAATCAAATAAATATATGCTTTAATACTTCCTGACTATGATGGAAAGGAGAGCATAGGGGAGAATCAAAAATATAAGTTTGAAAAAGTGGTTTAGGAATAAGAAAAAAGAGGAGCCAAAGACCTGTGTTCTAAATACAGAAACTTTGTAACTATATATCATGGATGCTTTCTACAAGATGCAAATTGAAAGGTGCTGGACGTTTTAAGGACTGATTAACACCACAAAAGAAAATGATTATATTTTAACAGGCAGGGGAAAAAATCCCAAAACAAAACACCTGATTACCCATGTGGGCATCATTTCTGATTTGGTTTCATATATTTAGTCAAACTGCTTACTTGTTGGAAGAAATATTAAAAACAGGGGCAGCTAGGTGGCAGAGTGAATATAGGACTGGCCCTGGAATCAGAAGGACCTGAGTTCAAATGTGGATTCAGATACTTGACACACTACCTGTATGACCTTGGGTAAGTCAACCCCAATTGCCTTGCCTTCCTCCCCCCCCCAAAAAAAGAAATATTAAAAACAATACCACTTAGAAGAAAATTGAAAAACTATGCAGCATCTCTAATATAACCAATGAATTGTTGATGCTGAAAATATGAAATGGTTAAAAGAACAGATACAAACTATACCCATTTCTTAAGAAAGTTTAACAAGTATATAGCAATTGCTACAATGAGACCAAAAGAACCTAGAAAGCATCTCAGCAGGAGATCTTGCCAGAAAGTTGGTAGCCAAAGGCAAAACCGCGTAAGAATATAAATTCCTTTGTATGTAAAGGTCTTTTTTTTTTCTCCAACAATCTGACAGCTATCTATAAAGAACTTAATCTTCCTAAAGGATTGATAGGGATAGGGTACAGCTAACACCATATAGGGTAGTGACTGAGGAGATGATTATCTTTGGCTGCTTGTGGAAAAGCAAATTGGTCCCACTTTGGAGGAGGATGGTGATGGTAGTAGTGGTTCGTTCTTCATTTTCAAAGAGGAGGAAGGAAGACCATTATAGTAAAAGAATTAAGCTCCTATAGTCACCTTTCACCTTTCCACTGGTGCCTCTTACAGAGAACAGCATAGGGGCGGGAGGGGATGTCCTCCTCCTCTCCCTCTCCCATCAGTAATGGTGTCTTGTCATAGAAACAAATGGGAATAGGAGCCGTGCACTTTCTCTCATGCTGAGAGAGTATTCAACTCTGGAGTCAAGACGAGAGAGTCAGAAGGGGGAATATAGGGGTCTATCACCTAAAATGGAGATTTGATTCGGGATATAGTAGGATAGCAGGTCCCAGAGCTAAGACTCTTGCAGTTCCTAGGATTTAGGTTCCAGGTCTTTCTGAAGGATCATGGAAGTTTCTTGGGCCAGGATTTAAACTTTGCCCAAAGTTAGAGATGATTGAGATCACAACCAAGTATCAGGGTCCAGTCCAGAAGTAGTCTGGGTAGAGTTTTGCTCCCTATCCAAGATGTCTCACCTAGTGAGGAGCAGCTTGGGAACATTGCAGGAAGATAGGGCCCTGAGGTCTGAGTTACCTCTTTCCTATTATGCTTTAATTGTGTACCTCTCTACTTATGAACTCCAAATGTGTCCTCTCTTCCCATTGACACTATGTAAGTTTTTGACAAAGTGCACCCATGTTTACAGAGGTGATAAAGTATCCAATGTTATTCCAGTAAATGCCCTTTTCTGGGGGAGATAATTGTGTCAATTGACTATTAAACCATAGGTGGGGACTTGGGAATTACAGTTTTAGGAACTGATATCTAGAGAGTACCTTGCATCTGGGGGGTAGTTATCTCCCTAGGGGCCCAACCTGAAAGATTATAAACAGTATTGCTTCATAAAATTCCCAAAATGCAGTAGTTCAGTCCTCTTTGAACTTCTTTTACTTCCATGGTTATGGAAGGGTAGAAAATTGTGTAGCAAGCACTAAGAATGACAGTGTTTAGGTTTTTTTAGAGCTATCACTTTAACTAAAGATATGCATAATATTCAATCTTTGTCCCAGCCCCATGAGTTGATGTGTTACTCTGGGAACCAAAATTATATCTGAGTTGAGATATTCACGATAAATGAGACCAGAAGACATAAAATAATTGCTAATAAGTGGAAAAGTAATTCACATGCTCTACAAGCAGTGGCAAATAAAGGAGTCAGTGGAATTGGGTTTTATCATACATTCTAAACATCAGGAAACATAATTTACAACACTCTTTGTCATTTTGCTGTACAGGGCTAATGATAAGCATGTCCAAACAGGTTAACAGAAACATAATGTTAGTATATGCAACAACATATATTTCAGAGGATGAAGAAAGAATATCCATAAGGAACTTGGCAAGATCTTTCAAACTAAGTAAAAATTATACCTTTACACTCAATGACTTTAATGTGACAGTGGGCACAGAGGAAAAAATACACAGAAACAAGTTTGAAATAAAGAAAGGAAAGAGGGAGAAAATACATTAAACACTATTTAATAACTTCCTATCTGTAGCTCATGAGTATTTTTTAAAGAAGGGGGTCAGATTTCACCAGATGTAGCAAAGACCAAATGACATCACCAAAAAGAAAAGAAAAAAAAAAGAAATTGATTGGGTCTTAGCCATCAGTTAAATTCTGCACAATTCAATTTAATTCAAGCATTTATTAAGTGACTACTATGAGCAAGGTACTGTTAAGTACAGAAAGCCAAAAATAAAACAACCTCTACCCTTCAAGAGTGCATACTTTACTGGGTGGGTAGAACATATTCAAAGATAGATATCCTGCCCTTTCTCTGGGAGAGTTTACACTCAGAGAGGAGTTTCAATGAGGACAGTTTCCCCAGCCTCCAAATGCCCTGTAGGTCCACATTCCACAACTATAGTCATAGACTTCTAGGAGTCCGTTTATCTTTAACAGTGAGCAGAAGGACATAATTAGCTCAAAGCAAAGGTATTTACCTCAATGGAATTATAATAAGTATTATAAAGTAATGATAATAAGTAAGAATAATAGTAACAAAATGTTTCCTCCCCTTTCATCTCAGGTTTTACTCTTCTGCACAAATACTCAGGGTGGGAAGGACAGGAAGAGTGGGAAGACTAGGACTAGTATGTTAGCAGAGAGGCACACGGACTCATACGAGGAAAGTTGTCCGGACACCTCCAGCCCAGCCAGGGACCAGCATCTTTTTCTCTTCTGGAGGTATCCTCATGCTGCTTTCCCCTAGATACAGTGTATCTATCGGGATGATCACTCAGCTGGTTTCCTCGGTCTAGTTCCTTTTTTGCAGCCTCACTCAGGTTGGGATAACTTTCTCAACTCACCAATCTTGTGTTTCATGCCCTACTATGCTAGATATAGTGTTTCCTGCTGGGAAACTGCTACATTGTGCTGTAGCTGACAGGGGAGGGGGAAAGTGAAATCTTCCTTTTACCTTCTCCTCAGGGATATAAGGGACAATTCTGTTTGGAGGGCTGAGTTCTTGCATTTAGCTGCCTCTCTCACTGGAATTCACACTCCTCAGAGCTGCCTCTTCCCTAGAGACTGTCTACCTAGGGAGGAGGTCTTGGTCTTTAAAGATTTGAAGCTTAGCCTACAGACAGCTCTCTAACTCCATCAAGTCTAATCTGCAAACTTCTTTACATTTATTAAGGGAACATGTCTTTACACTTCTATTTAAGAAGCAAACGCCTCATTGTCTCTGTAATATGCACAGCACATTCTATAGTTTCTGGAGGGAAACCAGTTGGTCAGGAGTGTTCTGATCACTCTCCATTATAGATAAGTAAATAATAATAACTAACATTTGTATATTGCATTCTAAGGTTTTTGAAGCATGGTAACAAATATTATCTCATTTGATCCTCACAAGAACCCTTCAAGGGAGGTACTGTTATTATCCCCGTGTTACAGAAGAGGCAACTGAAGCAGATTGAGGTTAAATGACTTGCCCAGGATCACACAGCAAATAAGTGAATGTGGTAGGATTTGAACTCGTCTTCTTGATTCCAGAATCAGTCCCCTATCCCTTGTGCCACTCGTGTTGCCCCACTTATTATTACATAGTAGTTTCAGGGTATAGAAGAATACTAGCCCCTGGGGTGATAAGGAAAGGTCTGGAGATGGTACCAAAGCTGAGCCTTGGAAGGGAGCCAGAAATTCTACTAGATTGAGGAGAGAAGGAAGAGAATTCCCAATATGGGGAGTAGCTTGTGAAAAGACACAGAGGTCAGGAAATGGGAATGTCATACAAGTAGGCCACTTTGGCTGGAATATGGAGAGCATGATGAAGAATAATGTGAAATCAGCCTGGAGAGGGGTGGCTGGGTGGCACAGTGAATGGAGCACTAGCCCTGAAGTCAGGAGGACCTGAGTTCAAATCCAGCCTCAGACACTTAACACTTCCTAGCTGTGTGACCTTGGGCAAGTCACTTAACTGCAATTGCCTTGCCCTCTAAAAAGCAAAACAAACAAAAAAAATCAGCATGGAGAGATAGGCTGAGCAAACCAATCATGAAGGCGTTGAATGTCAGTCTGGGATATATGTGTGTGTATGTATGTATACACACATATACATATATACATGTACACATACACACTTTTGTAACACTACAGATTTTATTTTATAGATCTAAAAAAACATTGTTCTGAGGAATCCATTGGCTTCACCCAACTGCCAAATTGCACAACACAAGAAAGATTCAAGAACCCCTGATCTAAATTAATTTGTGCCAGGAAACTTTAGCATGTTTTAAGCACAAGATAGACATGAAATAAATGCTTATGAACTGACTGCTAGTTCAGAACTTCAGGGATCTACTGAAGAGTTTGAAAAGTCCTTTAAATAAACTCGATTAATTGGTGAGGGAACTCAGATTATGGAGAGATTTGAGGATATTACAGTACTCTAGGTGAGAGGTGATAAAGATGTGAACTGGGGTGGGGTTTATGAATAGAGAAAATGGACTGAATGGGAAGAAGTGTTGTGAAGGTATAATAAGACTTGACAACTGATTGGATATGAGAGGTGAAGAAGAATAAAGGTTACTGGGTGACTGAAGTTCTGAATCTGCGTGACTCAAAGACATAAATAAGAGAGTTATGAAAAGGCTTGGTTTTGGAGAGAAACTTGGAACTATGCTCAAAGGGCAATCAAACTGTGCATACCTTTTCATCCAGCAATACCACTGTCCCAAAGAGAGCAAAAAAGGGGGGGGGGGGAGGACCTACATGTATGTATACAAATATTTGTAACATCTCTTTTTGTGGTGGCAAAGAATTGGAAATTGAAGGTATGCCTATCAAATGGGGAATGGCTGAACAAGTTATGGTATATGAATGTAATGGAATACCACTGTGCTATAAGAAATGAGGAGCAGGCAGATTTCACAAAAACCTGGAAAGACTTACATGAATTGATGAAAAGTGAAGTGAGCAGGACCAGGAGAACACTGTACACAGTAACAGCCATATTCTATGATAAGCACCTATGACTGACTTAGTTCTTCTCAGCAATACAAGAATCTAAGACAATTACAAAAGATTCATGATGGAAAATGCTATCCATATTCAGAGAAAAAACCGATGGAGTCTGAATACAGGTAGAAACATTCCATCTTCACGTGCTTTACTTTTTTCCTGTTTTTTTTTTTCCTTTTGCATATGAAATTCTTTTTGTAAACTATTTCTTTATTTGCAACATGATTAATATAGGAATGGTTTTACATGATTCAACACATATAAGCTATATGAAATTGCTTACCATCTTAGGGAGGGGGAATAAAGTGAAGGAGGGAGAAAATTTAGAACTCAAAATTTTATAAAAAAAAAGAATATAATATTGTCTTTATGTAATTGGAAAAAATAAAAAAACTATCAACTGATTTTAAAAAAGGTTGAATTCTTAAGGGGAAAGATAATGAGTTCTGTTTGGAACATGCTGACTTTGAGATTTATATGAAACATCCAGATCCAGCAGGTAGTCAGTGATAAGGGACTGAATCTCAAGAGAGAGACTAGGACTGGTTATATCACTCTGGGCGGCATCAGTGTAGAGATGGTAATTGAGACCATGGGGGCTAATGAGATAACTAAGGGATGGAGAGCCAAGTATTTGTAAGTATAAGAAAATAGGAGGAATGTAAAAAAAAAAAAAATGATCAAGGAAGAAGACTAATGCAAGAATTCTAGCAAAAGCTTGACCTGGCTGCCTTGCCAGAGGACCTAAGTCACTAAAAACCTCCCACATAGGGAAGATAAGAAATAACTGGAAGGCAGAATTTTCTGCTACCATGGCAGTTTCTAAATCTCTCTGGAGAGGAGAGAGAAAGGAAAAGAGAAGAGAGAGAGGGGAAAGGCAGAGAGAGAGAGAGAGAGAGAGAGAGAGAGAGAGAAAGAGAGAGAGAGAGAGAGAGAGAGAGAGAGAGAGAGAGGGAGGGGGAGGGGAGGGGAGAGGAGGGGAAGGACAGAGAGGTAAAGCAAATGAGGGGTGATTTTTAGAAAACTGACTCTAAGTTTCCTAGTTACTGGAGATTTTTCCTTAACTTGTCTTACAATTCAGCTTTTTAAGACAATCCAACAGAGACTGACTTAATTCTGGTGTCTAGAAGAAACCATTAGAACAAAAATGAATCTATTCCATTACCTGTTTCTTGCTTTTGTTTTATTGGTGCATACAAGGCCGCAGGGTTCATTATTAAAGGTTTCTTTCCTTATTAGTTATTTACATTTTTAAACAATAGTTTACCAGATGAAGATAAGATTATTTTAATTGCATCCTGGGTTGTTGTTTTTTTTCCTATAGAGAGTGATAAGGAGGGGTGGGGGAAATCTGTAGATAATTGATTATACAAAATTCAACTGACTGGGAGATCAGTTTGACAATCAGTAGATTGCCTGGAGACTCTGAACATTGTATGAATTTTATTTTTAATCTTAGAGAAAAGAAACAGCATGGAACTGGGACCTTTGCTCTAGACTACAACTCTAATGAGCTAATATCATTATGTCCAAGCCTGAGGTCTCTTTCAACCTGGGGCCTTTGGATATTTTTACACTCTGAGGTGAGATAAGGAGAGAGAAGTAGAGACCTCAGTGACATGTTACAGACTGAGCCAGAAGAGGTCAATTCCCCCCATTTTCCTTGGGAAGTGGGTAAAAGTTTGTCTTCATCTAACCTGCCCTCCATAGTGACCTCTAGGCCACACTGGCACGAAAGGTTGTTAATGATAGGAGGGTGATTGCAGAGAAAACAATATAAGAGAGGGCAAAAGTGACTAGAGATGCAAGAAGGGTAAAACTGAGGTATACTGGGAAGAGGGAGTAGACAGCAGTAGTAGAAGAGATTTTTCTTATAGGAAACTTTCAGCTTTGAGTCATAGAAATTTGGAGAGGTGGGCAGAATTTGCTAGATATAGGACACTAGATTATCATATTTTCTCTTTCCACTTCTGACACTGACTTTGTTTTCTCCCCATGGGTTGAAATCTGGTCCTGGGCTGGGACTGGGTAGCCAGGTGCTAAGATACTTGCTATCTAGAAACTAATTGGTTATAGGAGGCTAAAATATGGATCATCTACCCTGCTTATTAGCAAAGACTGCTATGTTCCAAGTTCAAGTATTGAATTCATTTCTCTCTTCCTTTAGGGATGGGGTAGGGTGAGGCTCTGGTCCTCAACTAGGGTTAGGTCACTGGGTGGTAAGGAAATGACTAGTTAGAGATGTAGAACTCATTTCAGAATCCCTTGTCTGTATTCAGTAAATCACGGACTGGTTAGAACATATTCCAAAATAAATAGCAAATTAGAAGAAATAAAGATGGGAAGACAATGTGTGTGGTTATCACAATTCCAGCTTGATCCTTGAAAATGCTGACAGCCAAAAATGGGAAATAAACAAAATTAAAAGGCAAAGTAAAGTATAAAATCTGTCCCTTTTTCTAGAAAAGTCTGACATAAAAATTGCCACAAGAAAGAAACCAAAACAGACCAAAAGCCATCTTAGCCAGCAAATATTCAATCACCTTGCCAAGCAGAGTGATGTGGAAGCCAAGGGCAACAAGGGTAAGTACAAGCTTATTTGGTAATCATCAAGAGGGAGGATGACAAAGGATTACAAGTAGTATGATTTTACAAAACAGCAAAAAGCAACTGAGGAGAAAATGAACCTGAAGATTGTTCCAAAAGCATCATAGATAAAATTGGAAGGATCAGAAAGACAGCAAGATGGTGGTATGAGTGGTTGCTGCTTTCAGCTCCTCCACCTCACCTCAGAAACTGCAACAAAAGCACTCAAATAAAAGAACAACCAAGTAAAAAACAAAAATTCTCACAAGGAAAATCACTGAATAGAAAAGAATTCCAAAGAGGAGACATGTAAGCAAAATAAAGTTTCCAATACAATAAATTTGTATTAAGAGATTGTCAGCGAAAGCAAAGAAACCCCAAGAAGCAAAAAATGGTACTGTTCTAAGTCTTTAGAATGGCTAATCAATTCAATGAGGGACATTAAGGACAATCTTACATTTTAAAATATGGAATTACAATCAATGAAGGAAACCAATCTCAGTCTTCAGTGTCATCCTTGACTCCTTGTTCACACTCACCCCAAAGTCTGTGGCCAAGTCTCTTTTTTCTTTCACACCGGATCTGTGTGTGTGTGTGTGTGTGTGTGTGTGTGTGTGTATGTATATGTATAGACTGCTGGTTTGTTTACTTGACTCAAGTCTCCAGTTCAGTCCATTCTCTACTTTGCTGTCAAAGTGAGCTTCCTAATGTGCTGGTCTGACCGTGTCTTTCTCTCTGTCTCTCTCTCTGTCACACATACACACACACACACACACACACACCCTGCCCTCCCCTCCAGTAGCTCCCTATTACTGCCAGGATCAAATATAAAAATCCCAGGTTGTCTTTTAAAGCCCTTCACAGCCTGATCGGTTCTTTCCTACCTTTCCAATCTTCTTGCATTTTATTCACCTCCTAGTATTCTATAATTTAGTTACAGTGGTCCACTTGCTCTTCCTCCCATTTGACATGCCCTCTCCCAACTCTGTATCTTTTTACTGACTGTCCCTCATAACTGGAATGCTCTCCCTCTTCACCTCTGTTTCTTAGCTTCCCCTGCTTCCTTTAAGACTGAGTTCAAATCCTACCTTCTGTATGGTCTTCCTTGACTCCCTCCCCTCTCTTAGTGCATTACATCTGAAATTACATCCCATTTACATTGTATACATTCTGATTGTACATAGAATGTGAACTCTGAAAATAGAGATTGTTTTTTTCACTTTTTAAAAAATCCCATCACTTTGCACAGTGTCTGGTACATAGTAAGCACTTAAGAAATGCTGGTTGCTGCCGCCGCCAATATTAGGACTCTCATTAAAATTTATGCAAAAGGTCTTCATTTCTTCTATTAATCAGCAAATAACAGTTATGCTCAGCAACTACTGTTTTTATTGTTTCTTTGCTGATTTTTTAGAGTTGGAAGTTTTGTTTTTATGATTTTGTTTTGCTTAGCCAGTGATTAATTTTATTTATTTTCTAAAGGAAGTTTGAAAAAATAAATTGGAAGGATCAAAACAAAATTTGACAGATCTACTAGTGTTTCTATAATGATCTATTATCACTGGAATGATAAACCAGCATACTGGCTATGGTTTATTTTACTACTAAATTTACTATGTGTGGTAGTGGCAGTAACAAGATGAAGTTTAGAAGTACTGGACCAGATCAAATATGCTCTCTCAAATACTTGAGTAAAAAGCTAATGAATTCAGAGTTTCCTTCCAACAATGCAGATTGCAACCCATCAATGCCTACTCATCTTATGTGACTCTTGTTATAAATATGTTCTTGTTCACCCATATTTTCACTATAAGACAGGGCCCTTCCTACCCCCAAATGCTAGAGGACTTCCTTTTTTTCTCCTGACAGTGCAAAGGTACCAGTAGAGCACTCTATTGCCCATCTGTTATATCTATCCCTTACAACATGACCAGTTCATCTTCTCTCCCTATCATAACATTTTTCTTGATGCCATATTTTACTTTAGGTTTTCTTCAAAGTTCCTTATTATTTATACATTGTAGTCTGCTTACATTCACAGCATACATCTGTAATGCTCCCCCTTCTATAGTTTTTTAGTTTTTCTGAGATTGTTGTATTTCATATCTCACTGCTATAACTATACATGGTATACATCAATGGTGTCAAACTCAGATAGAACTGGGGGCCACTAAATCTTATAAAAGGATCTTTATGGGCCATATACTGACTCAGAAAACCACAAATTAATATTATCTATGTTTTATTATATTTTTATCTTGTTAAATATTTCCCAATTGCATTTTAATCTAGTTCAGGCTGACCTGAAGACCACATGTTTGACACCTCTGGTATACATTTGGAAGAAATCCATGCTGGAGATGATACATTTCAAAGTTAAGGATAGAGTTTCTGAGGTATCTCAAAGAAGAAAGGATTGGAGAAAAATGATAATAATAATAAAGGCAGCTTTTACTAAAATAAGAAGAAATCAGCAACTTGATCCATATGTCCACTTTTTTACTTCTACACAAATCTTTATGAATTTGGTCAATGCACAAACTGAAGGTAACCATGATGAATATATCAACAAAGGAACATTCTTTTAAAAATAACTCTACAGTAGATGACATCTTTATGATATACAACCATAAGATTATAGAGAATGAATGATCCTATTAGGTCTAGTATTTGCTGGGTCTTTTTTTAAACAATTGGATTTAATGGAACAAATCACAATTTTAAAGACTTTTGCTAAATAAGGCATACTACCATGCATATTTTATAACAAAAAATTCTGAATCAACTATTATATCTTTCCCAAGTTGGCTTTTTTCAATGATCCCTGAGTATTAACATCATAATTTAATAGTTGAAAATATCTTTGGTTTTGTAATTGTGGATACTCTTTCTACCAATGCTGATTACAACCCTTCTATTCATTAATAGTTTGTATTAGGTACCATGGCCAAAAAATGTGGTTTTCTGGAGGTTAACCTTCAGGTGATGGGATTAATATCATTCCATGCATCAAATAGTAAGTCACATGCTCATTTAAGCTGTTCACAGATATCAAGGGTGTCCCACACAGATTTCTTTTCCTTTTTAAAAAACAAATTCATTATTTATTTTTAACATTCATTTAAAAATTTTTGGAGCTCTGAATTCTTTGCCTCCTTCCTATCTTTCCCCCACCCATTGAGAAGGTAAACAATATGAAATCATGGAAAACATATTTCCATACTAGTCATGTTCCAAAGAAGAAAGAAAATAAAAAAGGAAAAAAATATATTTTGATCTGCACTCAGACTTCATCAAATCCACACCTTTATTAGCTTTCTGGAGGTGAACAGAATTTGTCATCATAAGTCCTTCAGAATTGTCTTGGGTTACTGTATTGATCAAAGGAACTAAGTCATTCACAGCTGATCATCATAAAAATTTTGCCCACACAGATTTCAAAAGAATGATTCCTCATTGATAGAAAAAAGACTTCAAATAGTCCCTTTAGATATTGCATCAAGCCCCAGAATACCACCTGTGTGAAATTCAGAAGTATGTGAAAGAGATTAAACAACCATCCACCCAAAAAAACCCAAAGTGGATTTAAAAACGCATCTCATCTTTATTATGACATCCAGTTGAATAGACAGATCATTGAGTTGGTCTTTGAGTATATCTCTATCTCTATCTTATCTATCTATCTTTTGGACAACTACTGAAAAAAAACAATTAGCTGGGACCAGAGCTGAGGAGGAAGCTGCATTTGGAAAATTATAATATTTTTCTCTGAGAAATTGAATCTTGATCATTTTATAAGGCTGTATCTTTTATTCTTTAGTGAAACCCATATCCAGAACTCTATAAAGTCATTGAGTTATAGACACATAAGTATTTCTAGATCACACTTTGATTTTTACCATGTTATATTGCTTTAGTGGTGATTTATATTGAATACCTACAAGAAAAAGATGTTTAATTCACTTCTTAGAACCTTTAATGAGAAAATGACACTATTTGATAAATTACTAAGGATTCTATTAAATTATTTAATTACTTGAAATGTGACATTATAAATAACTGAAGTAATTGCTTGTTCAACAACACTATCTTTTTTTTTCTTTTAAAAAATTTATTTACTTTTAGTTTTCAACATTTGCTTTTATAAGATTTTGAGTTCTAAATTTTCCCTCTCTCCCCTCCCTAAGATGACATGCAATCTGATATAAGCTATACATGTACAATCATATTAAACATATTCCCACATTAGTCATGTTGTGAAAGAAGAGTCAGAATAAAAGGGGGAAACCACTAGAAAGAAAAAAAGAGGGAAAATAGTATGCTTTGATCTGCATTCAGACTCCATAGCTCTTTCTCTGGATGTGGATAGCATTTTCCATCATGAGTCTTTTGGAATTGTTTGAGCTCATAACATTGCTGAGAAGAGCTAGGTCTATTAATGTTGGTCATCACACAATGTTGCTGTTATTTTGTACAATGTTCTCCTGGTTGTGCTCACTTTACTTAGTATCAGTTCATGTATTTCCAGGTTTCTCTGAAATTTGCCTGCTTGTTATTTCTTATGGAATAATAGCATTACATTACATTCATATACCACAACTTGATCAGTCCTTTCCCAATTAATGGCCATCCCTTCAATTTCAAATTCTTTGCCACTACAAAAAGAGCTGCTACATTTTTGTATATGTGGGTCCTTCTTCCTGACACCCCCTTCTTTCTAATACCAATACTCTCCTATTGATACTTTATAAGTGCATATCAGGAATTATTTAAATGATGTGAAAATCATCTCAAAAGTAATAAAATTGAAAAATGAGATGTTACGAATATTATCAATAAATAATTGGCATGTTAACAATAATATGCACAAAGTAGCATAAAAGACACTATCAAATACTTGTGTAACTGGAGAAAGAGTTGGGCTAGTCATGTAACAAAATTGAGAAGCTTAGTTGGATAGCTCAAATGTTGCATTGGCACCCATGAGATATTAAAAGTATGAGAAAACTAGAACATTGTGTAGTTCATTACAATGGATCCTCTATGGAAAACTTAAAAGGAAACAGAGACAAGGAAATTATAAGATGATAGACTTGGGTTACTAATCAGCATTGGTGGAGGAGTATTTACACCAGTGAGTTCACAAGAATTCATCTAAGTAAGTTTGATCAAAAGACCCAACTGAACTCTATTCTCAGTTCCTAAAAAACTAACAGATGTTATTGCAGAGCTCCTATTTGTAATATTTGAAAGACTAAGAAAAATGAGAGAGACCCTACAGAATTAGAGGACAAATGTTCTAGTTTTTATCAGGGGCTTACTATGTACAAGGAATCACTAGGCTCTTGTGGGGGTGGGGGGGAGGTGGTTACAAATACGAATCAGATATTGCCCCAGCTCTGAAAGGGCTTATAATTTTGTAGGTGATATGATACATGAAAAGGAATATTATAAAACAAAACAGAATATAAGGGCAAAGAACAACCAAATACTGTGAGAGCCTGAGGACAGAGATCAGGTCTAAGATAAGAGAAGCAACAGTGTTAAGGCAGAAGTACTATGACAGCTTGTGCATTTGAGAACCCTAAGAAGCCAACATAATCAATCCTTTGACAAATATCATTTGATTTTCATTCATTCTACATATTCCAACGCATGAGTTGCCCAGCTGCTATGCAGAAGGGCATTTGCATAATGTTAGTTTTAGTTCTATACCCTTGCTTTGGACAACCAACCCTATCTGGTGTGTGGTACAAATAGTGTAGCAGGGAAAAACAAACATTAACCAAAGGTCAAAGGTTAGTGGGAAAAGCTTTTTTCTCTGAGTAGAAGAGGAATTGATTAAGGATTCAAAGGAACAAACTTGTAAACTGGTGGTCTCATGGTTCAAATGGAATAATTTCCCCACATGAAGGTAAAATTGCAATTAAAGTATATACTGTTATGCAGTGTTAAAAAAAAATGTGCCAAGGAGGCATTCTTTTCAGTTTTGGCTAAATTGGTCTTAAAGGATAGCCTTTCAAAATGACTATCCTTTCACAAGTGTGAACTATTCTTGTTGAATTCAACCTAAATTTTGATGAGTTGTGTGTAGTAGTTATTCAACTTTTAAACCTTTATCATTTAGATTAAGTCATGGTAGAAACACTCTATGAATGTCACTTTAAAGACAAACTGAATTTTTTTTCCCATACAGGTCTGTAAGTCATAGTACACAGGTCACCTTCTGGCCCACTGTAATGATTTTTGAGCTATTGTGGGATATGAAATAAGAATAAATTGTACATAACTCTTCACACATTTCTTCATTTGACATAAAATGTCTTCTATAAAACACTTAGCACAGTAGCTGACACACAGATGCTTAATGAATGTCAATTGATTAATTGTATAAGTAATACACTGTTTTGGGTCTTTGTGGACATACAAAGATAGATAGGATGCCTGAAGGATACCCTCAAGAGATCAGAAAGGAAAAGGACACATATGTACACACATAGCTCTTTTTGTGGTGGTATTAAATTAAGGAATTGCTGAATATATTACGATATATGAATATGATGGAATACTATTGTACTATAAGGAATGATGAAGAGGATTGTTCCAGGATAAACCTGGTAAGACTTGTATAACTGATACAAAGTGAAGTGAATGAATCAGGAGAACAATGTACACAGTAATATCTATATTACAAGGAAAATCAACTGTGAAAGACTTAGTAATTCTGATCAACACAATGACCCATCACAATTTCCTAAGAATTCATGAAAAAACATGCTACACACCTCTAAACTGAGAGCTGATGGACTTAGTGCAGAGTGAAATATATTTTCTTCTATTTCTTCCTTTCTTGCTTCTTAATACCTGAATAAAACCTTAAATGTGATGTCAAGGGAGATATTTACATCTTGTATAAGGATACAAATTCAAAGTCAAAACAAAGGCTTCATACTTTACTTTGCCAATTTTGACCATGGTTTCTAAAAATTTTTGTTAGTAATTTTTGATAACTTAAGATAAAATTTCTCAAAAAAAGTAGTTGTGTTTGTAAAAACTTGGAATAATTTGAATATTTTATTGAATCAATTCTCTTTCTCTCATCACTTTTTTTTTTCTGTCCTGCCCCCAGCAAAAACTACTTTAAAAATTATGCCCTATTACATATAAAAAGGCAGCCATGGTATATTATAAAGGATCATAGTTCTGGAGCTGGAAGTGGTTTTATAAGTCATCTAGTTTAACACAATAATTTTAAATATCTGAAAGCTGAGACTCAAGGATATCAAATGATGTGCCCAAGGTCAAACAGGAAGGTAAACATCAGAACAAAGATTTCAACCTATGTCCTCTGACTCCAAAGCCAGTGCTCTTTTCAATGTACCATGCAAGGGGAAATTGTTCCCATTAGCTGCTTTCTAGTTTGCCAAGAATTTCCAGAAAGCTGTGTATTTTTTAAAAGTCGGACAATACTTGAATAATCATAAGTGTGTTGTCTGAGAACATTATTTTTTAAAGTTTTCTTTTTCTAACTGAAAACAAATTACATTTTTGCTCATGAGAGAAATTAAGGAGGAAAGGAACAGTGAGGTAAAACCTGGGTACATAATATGTAACCTTTTGAAAAGGTTTGATTCTCATCCCCCACACACCTTCACATATCTCCTCTAAGAATGGAGTTTGCTTAATAGACAATGGGTTCCCCAGGAAGATAAGAAGTATGTACAAAGACTTAAAAAAGAATTAGAACTGGGTGGAAAATTGTAAATAGAATGCCCTAGGCAGTTGCATTCCTGTCTTGAAAAGGATAGTTCTTACTGTAAAACATTTATAACTGAATAGGATTTATGGATAATTCAAGGTATTCTTAAGTGTTTTATATATATATATATAATAAAATAAATTCTCCTAGGGGAAGAGAATATGTATTTATATAGAGCCAGCAAGGTATCAGGTATTGTGCTTAGGATTTTATATGACATCATTTGACCCTCATCACAACCCTGCAAGGTAGATGCTGTTATAATTCCCATTTTTTTCAGTTGAAGAAACTGAGGTTCAGCTATTTCCCCAGGGTCACAGTGTCTGGAACCATATTTGAATTCACAGCTTCCTGACTCCAGGCCTGGTGCTCTATTCACTGTACCATGTAGTAGCTCTAGTAGTGAAATGATGGAGCAAGGAAACATCTGTCAAGTTAATAGTTTAGAGTTATCTTAGACATTAGAATCCAAGAAGGAAATGTATTTATTCTCTAATTTTGTAGTATTTGGGGATATTTAACTTATAGTGTGTTTACATGGGAGAAGAGTAGGACCTTTAAGTTATTTCTTATTATTTCTTAGCCCCACTTTCCAGGGTCCTCTAGTGAGTGATTGTAGGACACCTCTCTTAAGAAATAGCTCCTACCGTGTTTCCCCGATAATAAGACCTATCCCGAAAATAAGCCTCCCCTTACTGTGTAAGATTCCTCTAAAATAAGCCCTTCCCCGAAAATAAGCCCTATTGAGATTGCTACTGTAGTGAAGGTGATCCCCTGGGCTAAACGCTACATTACGGTACCCTCTGTATGCACCGTCCCCCCCTCCCCTGAAACGCACACCACGCTCTGAGCTGCATCCAATCAGAGCTGCAGCAGTGAGCGCGTCATCCTGTTCTTCCCCAGTGATTTGCTTATTGAATAAAGGTACATTTTTTTGTTCACAATTACCTGTTTATTAAAATTGCTGTCAATGTTCATTAAAATAAGCCCTCCCCTGAAAATAAGCCCTCTGGTGTTTTTCTGTCCAAAAAAATAATAAGACAGTGTCTTATTATTGGGGAAACACGGTATGTCTCTTTCGCCCCTGGGAACTGATCCAGTTATGGCCCAGCAGCAGGACTATAGGACCAAGGTTGGGAGTTTCTTCTGGAGTACCCATTCATTTATGAATTGCCCAAAGCCCCATAGGAGATTGATTTATTTACAGGCTCTGATCTAGCATTGGCTAATGTTATAGTTTGATTTGGGAACATGTCTGAAACTAATTCTCAAAATTTTTTCGATCTCCAAATCATACTTTTGTCTCCATTCATTACACAGAAGTCAATAGAAAGACTTGGTAGGTTAAAAAAACATAACAGATTCAATCAAAGAATTGTATGGCAGAAAGAGAAGATGGTTGGGTCTTATGGCAAGAGAGGGAAGGGATACTTATATGGGAGGCTAGTGTGCTCCATTGGAGGTAAAGAGAAAGGGATTAAGGCCTCCAGCATGCTGAGATCCCTTCTATGGAAGTTTTGGGAGGACATGGAGGAGAGTCACATGAGATAAGATTTTGATCTACTGGATGGATCTAGGGAACTCCCAAGTCTATGAGATCACAGATCCTTTTACGTATTTTCACGCTTCTGAGGGGCAATGAAAAGTCAATCTAGAAACATAAGAATTCAAGTGTTGCCATCCGTAGGTGAAAACCTTTTTTGATGTGATTCAGGTAAGGAAATACCAAAGCAAAAGAATACTTTTTTTTAGAGTACCTATGTTACTTTGGATAATATTCACCTATTTCAGACTCCTCCCCTAATACCAACATAGACTTGACACAAAACAGTATAATTTTTATTTGTCTTGTGTTTGTGTGTGTTGGTAAAATCAAAATTTTGCTACTTGGTCTAGGTTTCCAGGAAACATCTCAGAGTTGCTGAGGATCAAATGAGACTAAAGACCTGTGCACTTTCAAAGCAATATAAATATCACTTACTTTCAAAAAGTTTAAAAAGTCCTGGTTTAATTCGAGGTACATTTATACTTTGGGCTCTTCCCTTTTCCTTACAATATCAGCATTGGAAAAGAGCCCAAGTTCTGGTCTGGGACTAGAACTCATGGTCTTCTGGCACTGACTCCATAAACTGAGTCATTCTGGCACTGGGAATATTTTGTGACTCAGCAGGCCTAAAGAGGAGGATGTCAGAATCTAGATAATTTCGAGTCTTTTAAAGGCAAGATAGAGAACACAAACAGTGGAATAATTTTGCAGTTGGTGTGGTGTACCCTGGGGAAAAATGTTAATTCCATTCCCAGCCTTTTCACTTCCTTCCTAGCCACTGGTAAAATGACTGAAATTACACTTTAACTCCAGGACAGGAAATCACTGCTCAAAATGCATTTGGGATGCAGCTGTAAGGTCCTGCGTCTCTGGGAAAACGTTTCGGCTCCTCGGACGTCCCAACACTTCCCCCTCCTCGGAAAGACTGTGGGAATGGTGACCCACCCCTCCACCCCCGGATTCGGCTGGAATACTCCCAGGTGGGCGGAGTGAGGCTGGGTTGGGGGGTAATGATCCCCCGCCCCCAATTCGGCCCGCAGTCCTAGGTGGGCGGAAGGCGGCTAGTGACAATCCTCCCCCTCCATATACGGCTGATAGTCACAGGGGGGAGAAGGCTGGAGGTGACGCAGCCCCCCGAGATTTGGCTGAGGCAGTCTTTAAGTGGATGGGAGGTTGGTGACGACCCTCTCCTCTCAATTTGGGTGGAAGAAGCCTAGGTGGAGGAGGAAAGGGGAGGGGTGGTGGTGACACCTTCCTGTGGGCCCCCCCCCCCCTTGACTGGGAGAGTCTCACTTGGGCAGAGGTGGGAGGGGGGGGGGGGGGGGGGGGGTAAGTTGCTAGAAGCTCAGAATCGAGCAGAAGGAAC
>NW_027187372.1:2906676-2941553 GCF_028583685.1 Petaurus breviceps papuanus
CCCCCCTCTTCTCTCCTCCACTCCACCCTACCCCGCCGACCCTCACTGCCCCTCCTCCTCTTCTCACGCTCGCACCCCCTCCCCGGCCCCGAACGCGCGCGCGCGCACTTAGGGGCGCGAGACGCTCCCGGTCCCTCCCCCTCCCCCGACGCGGTCGCCGGGGCCGGCTGTCCATGGCGCGCGGAGGGTGCAGGAAGAGCCCGAGGGCCGCCGCCAGCCCCTGCTGAAGGGCTGTCGGGCGACCTTTTCCGCCCGCTCCCTCTCCGCCGAGCATCTTTGTCGGTGCTCTCCGGGGGCGCGCGCGCGGGTACGCGCGAGGAAGTCCGGGGCCGGCGGCGGGCGGGGGTGTGGGTTAGGGTGTGGGACGGCCGTCCCTGCCCGGGGGGCGGGGGGGAGAGGGGAGGGGGAGGGAGCAGGAGGGGGAGGAGGGGGAGGAGGGGGGTGGTGGCGGCGGCGGCGGCGGCCCGAGGAGGGGGTGGCTAGAGCGAGCAGCGGAGCTCTGGGAGAGGCAGGCTCGCCGGACGCAGCTCTCCCAGCGCCAGCCTCCGCCGCCGCCGCCGCGCCCGCCTTGCCTCGCTCGACCTCGCGCTCCCTCCCGGACCGAGCCGCGCGGAGCACGATGCGCGGGAGCCCGCCGAGGCCCCTGGCCGCGCTGGCCCCGCTGCTGGCGGCCGCGCTGCTGGCGGGTTGGGCTGCGGCGGCCATGGACGAGTGCGCCGACGAGGGCGGGCGGCCGCAGCGCTGCATGCCCGAGTTCGTCAACGCCGCCTTCAACGTGACCGTGGTGGCCACCAACACGTGCGGCGCCCCGCCCGAGGAGTACTGCGTGCAGACCGGGGTGACCGGGGTCACCAAGTCGTGTCACCTGTGCGACGCTGGGCAGCCCCACCTGGCGCACGGGGCCGTCTACCTGACCGACTACAACAACCAGGCCGACACCACCTGGTGGCAGAGCCAGACCATGCTGGCCGGGGTGCAGTACCCCAGCACCATCAACCTCACCCTGCACCTGGGTAAGTCCGAAGCGCGACCCCGACCCCAGCCGCGGGACCTGGCCGGGGCCCTGCGGCCGCCCAGCAAGGGCGCCTCCCTTCCGACCCCCCACCGCCCCGTGGGGCATCCCTGTATCCGCTCTCCCAGCCCTGGGGACGCCTCCCTGACTTTCCAGCCCAAGAGTCTCCCTCCTTCCCTACGGGAGGGAGGGTCTGCTACCTCTTTTGCCTCAGAGACCGTAAAGGGTCTTAGCCAGGGACTTGGGGGAGGGGGGGAGCAAGTGCCTTTTTCCTGCCCATCCTCCCTTGTCTGTGCTTAGTTGAAACACAGATTTACTTTAAAAGTCATTGTCCCTTTATGCTTTTGAGCCTTAATTAAGGACCACAAAACCGCTTCAGTGCTTAATCCCCCTACGGGGAAGACAAAAGGTCTGTACCCACTATAATTGGCGAAACAGTTTTCCGATGTGTGTAAACGAGCCAGAGAAAAAGTATTTTCCCATGCTTTGATGCCAAGTGAATGTAGAAACGTCTAAATAATCTTTTGGAAATCAGGGAAGGGATGGATGGAAATGATTCTTAATGCAAGGGGGAGGAGGTTGGGAAAGTTTGATCTGCTGTTGTATCTAAAATAGTTTTAATCTTTTAAATATTTCTTTAAACTTGTAAAAGATGTAAGCAAAACAGTAACGGTAGTTAAAAGTGGACGAGTTAGTTACAAGTATCTAGATTCGTAGAGTTAGGAACCCTTTAGGATCGGAGACCTGGTTGCATCATAGCTACCGCTTAATGAAATTCCAGAGAACAAACACTCCCCTGACCTACTCTTTTACTGTTATTCCTAGGCAGCCTAAATCTTTAAAACTGATATTCATAGATGTGGTATTTCAAAATGGAAGTTTGGTAGGGGAATGCCACTTTTGCCCCTGATTGTTCTTTTCCTTTCTTTCATCAAATTGGTATTTACTTTGGTACACTTAGCTTTCCTGAGCACCAAGATTCCAAGAAAAAGGCAATCATCTGGAATACAGGAAGTGCTGCCTTTAAAAAAATAAAACTAAAAAGTTGTAATTAACAGGTCAGTTTTGTGAAGTGAATAGGATTCATCACTTTTGAAATTGTTTTGGTCTTGAGTTTTCAGGAAATCAAAATTTTTTTTCTGATAAAAATAATATTTACATTAAGAGAAAAATGTGAGGTGGCTATAATTTCAGAGATGGAGGAAGAACTTTTTAAAATGCACCAGAAACTCTCAGAACTATGGATAGTTTAGAACAGGTGCTTTTTGAGAAGTCTAGGGAAGAAGGATTCCTCCAACTGTCGTTTATAATATTACTATTGATTTGTTTTTTTCCCCCAGTGGCATACTTGATCCTAGCACAAAAACAAGTTTCTGTATTTAAAAAAATTGTCATTTTTCTTGTTAAATATTAACTTAAGGAAATTCTAGGTTTGTTTTCAGAAACAAAAATAAGTCTCAGCTTGTCCATTTCTAAATTGGGAAATGTATTGGCCCTTTATGGAAACGACCAAATTTAGGAAGTACTCAGTTGGGATGTCTTTTCGGGTTAGAATATTTTGTATGTACATTTGTAGATCTTGGGTTTTCTATGTTAGACTTTATATAGACTAAGGTTCTTCTTTCAGACAAAACTTTAGTTATTCTTTGTTGATTGCTTCATTACCTATTGATTATATAGGATTGGATGGAGAGAGAAGATTTTCACCTATTAAATTACTACTTGGAGTTTGATCATAAGTTGGTTAACCTTTCAGACTGTTAATATAACATGCCTATTTAACTTTTAATATGCTTTTTGGTATGCCTGTGACCAAAACACAGATTTTTCATTCTTTAAGGGTGTCACAAAAGTCTTAGTGCAGTTTTAAATGTTTAAGTGCTGTTAAGTGTAGTCTTTGTGCACATGAATTTAAGACTTTAATTGCTTATTTTATTTGTGAATTTTCATCCATGAAATGTTTTGTCTCCATGTTCAGAATTATTGTTATAGTGATTGATTCATGAAAACATTTAGTTCTAAACCTCTATGGTTAAGTAAGTTCTGAAAAAAATTATTAGTCATCTTGGACACTTACTGTATACTTGAACTTTTATAGTTTTAAAAATCAGAGATTTTTAGAATTTAGGATGTAGGAGGTAATCCTCAGGATAAGATTGTAAAGATGGACACTGGACAAAGGATCAAAAAATCTGCAATCAGGATTAGACTATGTATGTTCTCACTCCTGGACCACACTCTTTCTTCACTACTCTTTGCTTTTCCTGAGGAATTTTTTTAAATGTTTGGGGTGTGGGGGTTTTTTAGTGAGGAGGAAAATGTGGGGTAAAAATTGTTGTGTTTTAGTTATTAAACATCTACTATGTGTGCTCAGCACAGTGCTTGAAGGAGTTGATTAATGTTTATTGACTGAGGACTGACCAAAAGATTTTTTTTTCCTCATGTGGATATTAATTATTAGGTATTGTGTTTTAAAACCAGTTGAATACAATTTGCATTGAAAGTAGGGATTCTAATGTTGTCTTTTTTGAGATTCCTTTGGAAATTAAAAAAAAGTAAAATAAGACATTGCAAATCAAATACTCACTAGTAAATTGGTGAAGAGTAGAGCTTCAACTGCCAGCTTGCATGCTGATTTTAAGAGTATCTGATATGTATTATGAATTCAGGTTATGTGACTGTGCAGTTACTAAATCTTCCATGCTTTCAGACAAATGTGCTCTGTTTTTGATAGTGTACAGATCTGTTAGGTCCTGAAAACTGTTTTTCTAGTGTTCCAGCTGAGATAATTATTAAACATTGAATGGACAGCTCTAAAGTGAGCAAAATCAGATTCATGGTGGCCACTGATTACAAAGCTTATTTGAACTGGAATTTTTTTTTTTTAGAATGATATAACATTTCCCAAAGGAAAGCAAGTTCAAATTATGTTATTGTAACATTTATCACCACCTGTTGTAGGAAAGCCAGGAAATCAACAGTTGATTCTGCAGAAGCCTATCTTAAATGCCATATACAGTGATCCATAGTGCTTTGTATTGTAGGATATAATTAGCTACCATTGCTGTGGAGCCATCACTGCATTTTCTTAACTGCTGGATGTTAGAGCTCTCAGCCAGGCACTGTTCTTTCAAAGAATTCCTTTTTTTTTTTTTTATAACTTCTATCCATAAGAAAAATGTGATCTCTTTGTTTTTAAATGACAATTTTGCCCATATCTGAAAGATAGTCGATAGAGTGTGTAGCTGGAGATTTTTCTGTTATGAAATAACCCCATTTGTTAATTTAATAATTCTGGCATCTTTCAGGGATTTCTAGAAATAATTAAAAATCAGACTCCCTTTTAAAGACGAAAATTATGAGAGGTGGTGGTACAGTGTAGAACTGACATCTGAAAGTTAACATTCAATCTAGATTGAAATTCTTTTTAAATGCATATTAAACATAGTGATGGGGATGAGGCATTTTAAGCTACATTTGAGTATTTATGCGTTTAAATTGGAATGATTGACATATAGCAGTGGTTTATTCTTTTTGGTTCAAGAAATATTTAATTGTTGAAGAAATAAGAATTTTTTTCAAGAAAACTTTTGGAGAATTGGTTCAGTGTAGGTTTCAGAATGACTTGCTGAGCACTTCAGTGACTTCACTGTGGTATTTGTAGAACCCTAAGGGAAACTCTATTTTAGTTAGTCTCACAAAGGCTTGATTTACATTTTGCAGGTTTCAACAGGAGTACTTAAAGAGATCTACTTCCAAGGCAACCAGTTCAATGTAGTTATATAGTTGTTTTAAGATCTCTCTTCTTTGAGCCATCAGTTTTCTTTAAATCTCATTTTTCTAAGTCAGGGAGGCATGAGGTGGGGTGGGTAGTGTATAGAACCAAACATTTGATTTCTGATGGGGTTGCTTTATAGCACCCTTCTTACCTCCAGATAGCTGCATTATTCAGCATTCAAAGTTCATTAACTATTTGAGGCCTCTTTACATGTATCTTGAATGTCTTCACAGGGTACTAAATTGTTGGTCATGGACTCCTCTACTTAGGGAGTTTACAGATTTAATAATCAGAACCCGTATCTCCTTTTACTATTTACAGTAGCCATTTTCCAAACAATACTCGATAAAATTATCTTTTTTTTTTTTAACATCATAGTGGAATTTTCAGCTCTGGCTAATTAAAAGACTGTAGAACAGACCTTTGGACATTTGGATTGCTGTTCTAAAGTTTCTGTGTGATTCTTATTTATCATATTATTGAGTTAAATACTTTATGCTAATAAGATCATTTTTCACTTAGATTTTTCTGAGATTCAGCTAGCTCTCTTGACTAGTCTCAAATATATATTGTATTTATTCATATTAGTCATAATTAGTAAAGCTTCTTTTCTGAAAAAAATAATACGTGTTAACAGAATTTTTATATCCTTCTTTTGCACATCATCCTTACTTAATACAATGTTTGAGTCTATTTTTCCTTAAAAATGAACATTACAGAATTTTATTTTTATACTTCATTCATATGTTTGATTCTTGAAGTAGACACTTAGCTTTATATACAGTAAATGGCACTGCTTTTATTTTGGGTATAGGCAGGATTCTAGAGAAGACTGTGGTGTTAACTTCCTTTTTCAAATTTCATCATAGATAAAAAGTCTTACGGTTCATCAGAAAGGACTTCAAATTTTATAGTGCTTAAACAAGTGATGCTCCCTAATTTGTTAGACAAATCTTTCTTTTGCTCACTGCATTTAGCTGTGTCTAATGGGCATTCTGGAACCACCTAATTTTAGTTTTAGGGGAAAAGTGGCAAAGCTAAGAGATCTGTTTTCACTTTAAAAAATTCTCTAGAGAAGATTAAAAATGGTTTACCTAATTTGATTTTACCTGTGACCTTGAGCAAGTGAATCTTGGACAGAAGTGGGCTAGATGACCTCTAAGCACCCTTCTCACTTTAATTCTATGATCCTCTCTTGAAGTAACTATTTCCAAGTGGAATATTAAGTGATTTTTCTGTGACTTTTGTTACTTTGCCTCTCTTGTTTGCACTAACATACAAAATCTGCTTCTTTGGTCAGGCAGAAATCGTTGGATCATAGATTTGGAGTTGGAAGGAATTGTAAAGATTTAGTTTAATCCAAGAGCACTGGCTCTGTAGTCAGAGGACTTGAGTTCAGATCCCCATTCTGATAGTTATTACTGTGTGTGTTTGAACCCAGGTTTCCTCATTTGTAACCTGAGAGGGTGGACTTTGAGGCTCCTTCCTTGTCTATATCCATTAGCTTGGATTCTAACTCAGGTCAAGTTCAATGCTCTTTCACTGCTTCCTCTTCTTTCCTCTCTTATTATCCTTGTAGATGATAAAATTAGATGTTTGCTCATTTTGGCAGCTAAATTTGACAGCTGCTAAATTAGTAGAGGTGACTAGAGAAATAATTTATAAGAATGCCTGAATTCTTTTAGTGTTTTACCAGACTGTAGTGTGACACTAACTACATCCACTTTTCTTTTAGTAGGATCTGCCATGGAGCCAGCCTAAAATAACCAGAGACACAGTCACCCTCGTGTTGCAAGTTCCATATTTATGAAACAAAATAAAACAGAGGAGCTCCAATATCTCTTTGGGTAGGAGGAAGTGATGGCAAGGAAGGGAAATAAATTTGAAAACTTCAATTTTTTTTTCTCTTAAAGCTTTAAGGAGTGATAGGCTTCCTTGTTTCTAAGTTTATATTTTTCCCCTGCCTTTTTTGGTCTCTCCTCTCTAAATGGACAGCCTCTATAGCAATGGTTTCACACTCAGATAGAAATGGGGACCACTAAACTGTACAGAAAATCCCAGTCACACACTGACTTAGAAAACCACATAGTAACATTATCTATGTTTTATTGTATTTTTATTCTTTTTGTTAAATACTTTCCAGTTACATTTTAATCTTGTTTGGTTGTACTTAGGAATAATGTGGGCATTGTGCTCTGCTCTTGTAGTATGAGAACTTTGAATCCAAGTTGGTGAAACCCATTCTTCATTATTTGAAAGGAGATGCAAGTATGAATCTATAATCTTTTTTTTTTTTTTTTTTGCCTTTTGGAGGGCAATTGGGATTAAGTAACTTGCCCAAGGTTACACTGCTAGTGTTTTTGTGTGGGTGTTAAGTGTCTGAGGTCTGAACCAAACTCCAGTCCTCCTGACTCCAGGGCTGGTGCTTTACTCACTGTACCACCTAGCCGCCCCATGAATCTATAATCTTGAGTCATTTGCTGACTAGGATGGTGACAAGGCACAATTCATGTGATGCTTTCTATCATCAGCTTGACTTTGCACAGTAAAGTCTATGGAGATATTCTGTTTCCTGCATCTATCTTCTCAGAGATAAATTTTACCTAATTTTCTCCTTAAATGGTTGTGATCTTGCAGAAAACCATTTGGTAAATGTTCTTTGTATTAGCAGTGCTTTCCTTTTGTGTAATGTGGATAAATTGATGTTTACTTGGTATCACGTCCAGGCACTTAAACAGCTTTTTGATTTCGGATGGAGGGAAAGCTTGAAAAGTGAGAAGATGAAGCTCTGATGAGAGCTGGAAAGGTAGAAGAAAGGAATGTAGAAATAAACAAATCAGCTGTTTACTCATTGTTTACTCCTTGAAAATGTTGTCTAAGCTCACTGTCTCCACTTCTGCTTTTCTCATTTCTCCACCCTTTGCAATCTGGTTTTTTTGACTTCATTACTAAAACTGCTGTCTCCAAAGTTACCAGTGATAATGCCAAATCTGGTTATTTCTTCTTAGTCCTAATTCTTCTTGACCTTTCTCCTGTATTTGGCTTTTTGGCTACCCTCTTCTCTGTATACTATTTCTTTGGGTTTTCATGACACTATTCTTTCCTCTCTCATCTTCCACCTGTTACTGTTGCTTCTCTGTGTATCTACTTTTCTGGTTCATTATTCGTATCATGCTGTGTTACTGTGGTTGTTCCCCAAGGTCTTGGTCATGGCCTCTTCTCTTTATATGCTCTCTCTTAGTATCATCATCAGCTCTCAGGGTTTTAACTATCCCAGTCTCTCCTAAGATTCTTGCTTCAGTATCACCAATTACTTAGTAATCTTTTTAAACTGGATATTCAGTAGACGTCTTAAACCCACTCAACATGTTTAAAACTGAACCTCATTATCTTCCAACCTCCTATCCTCAAACATTCCCTATGTCTGTTGAAGACATCACCATTCTTCCACTGTCTCAGTTTCCTAATCTTGGCATTATCCTTGATTCTACCCTCCCTCACCCCACATGTACATTCAGTTGTTAAGTCTTGCCTTTTCTACCTTTAGAATATCTCATGACTCCTCTCCACTCACATAACTACCACTTTAGTTCAGTCCTTTCCCAACTCTTGCTCAGGTTATTGCAGCAGTCTCCTAATCTGTCGGTCTGCCTCAAGTCTCTCCGCACTTCTGTCCATCCTGTGCATTGTTGCCAAAGTAATTTTCCTTGAGTGCAGATTTGATGATGTGACTCCCCTGTCAATTCTAGCAGCATTCTATTGCCTCTAAAATAAAATAAAAACTCTTGTTGATTACTTTTTTTTTTTTTTGCTTTTTGGAGGGCAATTGGGATTAAGTAATTTGCCCAAGGTCACACGGCTAGTGAGTGTTAAGTGTCTGAGTCTGGATTTGAACTCAGGTCTTCCTGACTCCAGGGCCAGTGCTCTATTCACTGCACCACCTAGCCACCCCTGTTGATTACCTTTTACAGTCTTGCTCCAGACTACCTTTCCAGCTTCATTGGACAATACTCCATCTCCTACACTCAGCATTTGAGTCTCACTGACTTTCATTCTGTTCATCACACGTGACACTCCATCTCATCTCTGTATCTTTGTTCTGGCCATTCCATGTGCTCAAGAATGTACTCCCTCCTTGTGTCCACCTCATAGAGCCTCTTTAAGATGGAGTTCAGGCACCTTCTTTTACAAGAGGCCTTTCTTTCCTGACTTCCCTCTTTCTAACTTCTTGTGCCCTCCCTCCCAAACTACCTTGTATTTAGCTACTTTGTGCATTTATTTATTTATTCATTCATTTATTTATTTATTAACTTTTATGTTTTGTTTTGTATTTTTATATGTACTTCTCTCCCTCATAATAAGGTAAGTTCATTATGAGTTAGTATTATTTTCTTTGAACTTGCACAATGCTTGGCATATGGTAGGTGCTTAAAACACTTGATTGTGATTGAAAAGACAAGTTAACTGAGTTTAAGTGATCAGTACATTGAGAGTTTGCTTTTAGAAATCTTGTATCACTTTTTACATTTTTCTCTGTTTTCTGTGTGGTATTGTATCTGAAGAGGGAACCTGGGATTCAGTTAGTGATCACTCAAGGAGATCTTGAAGATCATCTAGTCCAGCCCCTTCCTTTTACTAATGAAGAAACAGATTTAAGGAATTTAAGTGATTTGTCTAAGGTCCTTCAACCAGTTAATGACAGGGTTCTTGCTCGAAATTAGGTCTCCTGCTGTTCTAGAAGTCTAGTGGTTCCTTCCATTATACCATACTCTCTTCTCTAGCTCCCTATCTACTGACTGGTTTATTGGGAAGGTACAAGAAAACTTGTGGAAAAGCATCCAGGTAAGCACCACCAGTGTATTGGTGAGAGGTAGAGTGTGTAGTAGTTTGTCTGAGCTTGCTACGTAGGAAGTGTGCTGAGAGCACAGCTGCTTTTTTGTCTTTTTGCCTTACTTTAAGCAGGTAATGGCTTTGGTTGACAACTGTGGTTTGAAGTGGTGAAATAACAGGTTTCTCTGTGGTTTTGGTGCACATTCAAGGAATTCTTTAAGACTGTTTCTGCTTGGTATGTGTTCTGGTCAAAATTGTGGCTTTTATACAACTTGTCATTTAACTCTGTGGTGAAAGCTAAAACATTTTTTTCCTCAAACTCACTATGAAAGATGCTTTCCAGAGTCTTATTTTGTTTGTCAGCCAATCAACAAACATTTATTAGCAGGTACTTTGTACTAGGGATATAAAGACAAAAATGAAATAGTACTTGACCTCAAGATGATGACAGTCTTTTGGGGAGAGCTTTCTTCAGCTGCAAAATAGGGATAATAGACTCGGCAACTAATTGGGGATGTGGATTGAAGTGAAGAGTTGAGGATGACATGGAGATTACAGACTTGGGTGATTTGAAGGATAGCTGTGACCTCAACAGAAGTAAGAAGGTTTGGAAGAGGATTGGGTTTGAGAAGAAACATAGTAAGTTCTGTTTTTGAATATATTGAATTTGAGATGTCTCAAACATCCTTTGCAGAGTCCCTTGTACTTCTAAATGTCCAATGTGTGACTGGCATTAAAGAAGGGGACTATGACTGACTGTATAGACCTGGGAGTCATTTACATGAGGATAGGGGAATCAATTACGTTCCTAAATGAGAATATCTAGAATAAAGGAGAAAGTGCCCAACCCAGACTGTTGGGGGCACACTGAGATTTGGAACTGTAACATGCACAATTGTCCAGCAAAGGAGACTGAGGACGAACAATTAAATGGGTAGGAGTAAGAACCAAAAGAGAACAGTGTCACAAAAACCCAGAAATGAGAGAATTTTAATGCTACCGTTGTCAGTAGCATTAAATGCTTCATAGAGGTCAAGATATCAGATATGACAATTAAGAGATCGTTGGTAATTTTTGAAAGAGCAGTTTGATTTGATTCAAGGTTGGAAATGAAATTTCAAAGGATGGAAAAGTGAAGTGAGGGGAAATGGAGACAAATGTAGTCTTCTTTTCTGGAACTTTGGCTGTGAAAGGGAAAAGAGATACTTGAGGATGATAACTTGAGGAGATGATGCTGTCTAATGAGATTTGCTAAGCAGTAGCTGTTATACATTTTAGGGGCAGTCACTCTTTCATTATGAATTTTTACTCCAGTGTTTGTCTTTTTTCCCAATTCAACTTTTTCCGATTTTGTTTCATGTCCAACAAGATGCTTTTAAGATTCCTTCCTACCCCACATTACATGTTCTACATTTTCTTGACTTTTGATGATAATGAAAGTGGTGTACAAAAGCCTTTGGTTAGATAGCTGGTGTGAAAAGTGCTTCACTCAAGAATTTATGTACATAGCTCTGTGGAGAAAAATTTCATAGTATATGCTATTGAGGATACAAAAGAAGTTAAAGTTTTATCCCTTATCCTGCAGGAACTTACAGTCTGGGGGGGGGGGTAAAACATGACCTCATATGTTTGATTACTATAAGATATAAGGTCACATAGTATCACTATAAAGTGATAAAGATGAAATAGCATGGGTTTAAGGTTAGCCGAAAAACAGTTCTTGGGCTGACTATTCACCTGTTCTTGGAAAAACTAACAAATGAATCAATCAGACATTTTCTTTTTTCTGGAGGGCAGTTGGGGTTAAATGACTTGCCCAAGGTCACACGGCTAGTAAGTGTTAAGTGTCTGAGGCCGGATTTGAACTCAGGTCCTCCAGGGCCCGGGCTCTATTAATTGCGCCACCTAGCTGCCCCAAAAATAAGGCATTTTCAAAGCACCTAATATATGGCATACACTGCTACATACTGGGGCTTGTGCAAGAATAAAATAGACCCTTTTCTCAAGAATTTTTTAAGTTCTAATCCTGTTGAGGGGAATGAAGTGGGGAGGAATTAGCCCCTGAAGGAGAGAGAGGGTATGTTTGTGTGTGGGGAGGGGCGGGGGGGAGCACAATGACAGATGAAATGTTGTATATAAGTTGGCCTGATTGTCTAGAGTGAATGCATGACGGAGAGTAATGTATAGTAAACCTCAAAGGATAGCTTGGACCCTTTTTGTTAACTACTTTTTTTAGTTAATTGAAATTGAAACACAAGAAACAATATTCAGTGAAGGACATGGATTGGTAGAGAGAAGAGGTTCTAAATATGGTGTTTGTGATATTGCTTTAAAAATATTTTGATAATTGTATTTCAACATAATTAGTTTACCTTTGTAATCCTTTTTTATTTTATACATTTAAAAATGTTCTGAGAAGGGGTTCATGGCCTCAAAATGGGTCAAGAATCCCTGGTATGGAGCTGGTTGGGAGGACATCCTTGGTAGGAGGACCACAAAGTTGTTAAGGCAGCTTCCAAAGAGTTGTGTGGGTGAAAGTTGGAATATTTAGAGTCAGAGAGCCTCAGTGTGGATAGTGGTTGTGTTATTCCCTGAAAGAGCATGGGCAACCCTCTTACCCCACTGTCAGTTTACTGGAATGGTGCTAGATTGAGGTTCCTTTCAATTCTAAAGTCTCTTATGAACGTTGAGCTTGTATATGTGTTGGAGAGAAATTACTGATGGGAGAGTCTTTGAATGCTAGCATAAGCAGTTTATTAGATTGGATTTTAAAGGAAAACATCAAAACAAAGAACAAATCACCCATTTCTCAGAATACTTATTTACCTATAAAGCCTTTTTTTTTTAAAGAAAAAAAAGGCCCAAATTGTGAAAGTCTTGTTGGGTATTAGGGGTATTGGAGGCGGGAGTAGAGGATAATTTTTTTTTTTTCATATTTGACTTTACTCTTTTAATTAGAATACTACTTAATGTGTGGTTCTAAAGCTTTGATGCCATTGCTTGGGGTACCTGTAAACAACATGGTTGGATAGGAAAAACTTTAAGCAGTTAATTTTTTTTAAAGGAATTTCCAAGGAATTCATTGAATTGTAGATTAAAACCTTGGGATTTGTCAGTGTATGTTGATAGGTAAAAGTGTTAACTGTAACCCATTTCCGGAAGGGTAGTAAATGCTTTTATTTTATCCAAGGAAATGCTACATTATCTCCTTCCTACCTTATCCAAGATTCCTTCCTGACTGAGAACTGCTGAATCTAGTTCAGTTTCTGACTTTTATCTGACATCACTGAAGATAAAACTGCCCTACTAATACCTCTGGTTCTATTTAGTTTCCCCTTTATTGGAAGTTAATTCTAATTCTTAACTTGGTTTCAGACGGTTTGATGCTACTTTGCTAACAGGGGTGAGGGGTAGGGCGCAGGAAAGAAAAGGAAAGGAGAGGAAGCAACAAATAAAGTAAAAGATTTACCACTAGGATCACCACAGACCTAGCCCTTCTACTTTTATTTTTTCCCCAATTTTTCTACTTTTCAGAATAAAAAATCATGAAAAATAATGGTAGTCTTGTGTATATAAAAGACAACAGAGAAGGTCTCAGACTCCTTAATATCCAGCTAATGTTTAGCTACGTGGTGTGTATTTTAAAAACTTAGCGCTACTCTTTGAAAAAAAGTTCGTCAGGAGGGCGGCTAGGTGGCGCAGTGCGCAAAGCGCCGGCCCGGCAATCAGGAGGACCTGAGTTCAGTTCTGGCCTCAGGACTTAACACCCACAAAAACTAGCCGTGTAACCTTGGGCAAATCACTTACCCCCAGTTGCCCTCCAAAAGGCAAAAAAAACCCCAACTTCCTTATTCCCATTTGCTAAAATTTAATTATTTGTTTTCTCTTCCTTCTTCACTAGTGTACAAATATATACCTTTTTTCCTTAGCAATTCCAAAACGAGGAAGCAAAACTCATGGACTCTGATTTTTTTTTTCTTATACCACTTTCCATTCCTCCCCCCCCCCCCCAACTTCTTTTCATCAGAACTTTACAAGGCCTGAGTTAACTTATTATATGACTGCCATTATACTAGTCACTGGCCTTCTGTTTTGAAACAGATAAACTATATGCATATTATACATACATTTATGATATGTGCTACCACTTTCTCACTTCCTGATAATGATATTTTTTTCTTTAGAATTCATGGGCTCATTTTTCTTTTCTTCATTTTGTGGAGGACAGTAGGGATGACCCTTTAACCCACAGTTGCTAAAGGAGTGCTTAACACTGAGTAACTGCATAAAAAGCTTATGTCTGAAACATAGGTTATGTAAGACTATATGTATTTTCTCAGTTCTTTTCCTTTGACTTTCTCAAAAGAGAACAAAGGAATTCTACCTGTTCTAGAAAAAGAGGCTCACAGTTTTTGAAAAGGGAGGCTTAATGGAAATCAAGTAACTTTTATTATGCTTACAATTAGTTGTATGTGCTCATATAATGCAGCAATGATGGATAGGTGAGGAAGGAAACAAATTCTGCTTAGAATTAAGGCTAAAATGTATAAATTACTTGGAAATTTTAATGCTTTTACCTAGGACTGTTAAAGAATAAGTGGCTACAAGGATAGTAATTTGATTTTAATAAATACTCTCATCTCATTAGGGTTCTCTTTTTCCTCAATTAAATATTTTTAGGTGCCTAAGGTTCTACTGTGTTAGGGACCATATATATGTATAGATAGATGTATAATTGATATTTATATAGTGTTTTAAGGTTTACAAATCAGTGTACATAAATTCTCATTTGGTCGTCACAATAGTTCTGTAAGGTCATCATCATTTAGGGAAACTGAGACTCAAAGGATGTCAAAATCTTGGTGGGAGACACAAGACAAGTCCACAGGTAATATATAAATTAAAATGTGTTAAGTTCATAGAGGTACAAAGTTTGTTGAATAATTCAGAGGGAGAGATCACTTCTGGTTTGCGTGCTCAAGGAAGGGAAGAGATTCAGTAGGCAGAGATTTGTTGAGAAGTTGGAGTTGGTGGAGGTAGTTTGTCCCAGATATGGAGTATAAATGGGCCACCTGCAGGAAAAAATATGAGGGAATAGCAGGTAATGCGTTTGGAGTGGAAGATAGGATGCATACATGAAAAGAGGTAGCATATGAGATACTTCCCTTTTTGTCGTGTCTTATTTATAGTTCAGAGGCTGGAGCATTGCACTTGGGAGTCAGAAATCCTGAGTTCAAACCCTATTTCAGACACTACTAGCTGTGTGTGACCCTGGGAAAGTTACCTTTTTTTTTCATCTGCAGTTACCTTATCTGTAAAATAATAGCACCAAACTCACAGGGGTGTTATGAGGACAAAATGAGATGACATATGTAAAATGCTTTGCAAACCTAAGAGCATTGTATACATGCTCATGTATGATTTATGTGCTATTTGAAACTATTTGTGATTAATTATCAAATATTTAAACTCCCCCCATTTTTGCGGAAAATTATAAAGATTATGTGTGTAATGTCTATCATGAAGATATTTCAAATTTATCCTCATTACACTTAGTTTCAATGTTTATAGCTAGCAAGTTATTTATTTTTTAAAATAGGATTTGAGTTTAAATGAGGTGTAATTTAAAGAGATCTTAGTGATTTTTATGGAACATTCCTTTAATTTTTGTATTTGTTCATTAATTTTCCCCGAGGTTGGTTGCTGTTTTCCAAGTGGTACCTAGTTTCTTTAGTCCCATAATCACAGTGGCTTTTCCCTTTGTTTTTGGTTGAGTTTAGGGAAGAAGTTGAATGTAAAAGAAAGTGGCTTATTTTATTTACTTTGATTTTGTAATAGCCTTTCCGCAGAAAAAGGGTCACATTTTATGGGGATAAGTTTCTGTTAGAGTATCCCTGTAGATAGTTTAGATTTTAACAGAAAATCTCATTAAGATCCAATTCATGGGGTAGGGAATACTGTTGTAATGGATATGTATTTTCCTCTGCAACAAAATATTAAAATATTTACAGACATCTGCAAAGCAGCTGTAATGAAATTTAGTTTATTCAGGATTGCTTTAGTAACTCAAGACGGTTTGTTTACAGCTTTTACAAAATTTAACATACAAAGCCAAGAAAGAAATGAGCTAGTATGGAGGCTCCTGGTAAATTCTGGCATATTTCAGTTGTGAACATTGGTGAGGAATATAATTTTAGTTCAGAATTTGTTTATTTAAGAAGAACATCCATTTTTTGCTGGTTTGTGATGCTAATGATGAGTGGTTCTAGGTGATTATAGATATCAAATAGGACTAATTATGGATATTAATATAATTTCTAGATGTTTGGAGAGCACAGAATGGTTTTCAATGGTGAGCCTTTGTGTTTATCTGTGTGTATGTATCTATATTTTCCTGTTTCCGAGCTCATGGCCCCTTGGAGGGAAGTCTATTTGAGTTGGAAAATAAAATATCTTTTATTTTAAAAAATAAAGTCATTTGAGCTGGCATTGATACTGCTGAGGGAGAAGGGAGAAACAGCTTTCAGTTCCCAGGGGGAAATTGTTTGGAAGGTAGAATGTTTTTTCAGGAATGACTAGGAGCAGACAGAGGTCATTCAAGAGATCAAATAATTTTAGATTATTAGATGTGTCATTAATACTGTTTATTAGCAGCCTTTAAACCATTCCTGACTAAATAGACCTTGTCTTTGAAATTCACAGCAATGCCTAGATCCCTGCTGGCTTTTTGTCCCTCCTGCTAACACATCTGTTTTTGCTCATTCACCATTGTGTGTTCAATGACTTGGTCGCTTCCTTAGGTCTCTTTTATGGGGAATAACTCATGGCATTTAGGATTTTGAACACCCAAGTGTGGTTAGTTGAACAGGAAGTCTCAGGGAAGCACAAGTTAAGCTTGCCAAAGAAACAAATGATGGTAAAAGAAAGGCTATGTATTAGTGTTACAACTCAAAACTTGTGAGCGAAGTAGCATGGTGGGTTTTTGGCTCTAGTTCTGGACATTCCCAGTTTGCAAAGAGTTTGGCTTATTTGTAAATCATTAGTGGAAGTCACTGCATTTTTTTTTTTTTTGGTTAAAAAGGTTTACTGCAATTTTATGAAAATACAATATAGTCTTTAAAAGACTGTAAAACATATTTATAATGGAAATATAACTTTATATTTATCAATTTATTATATTTAATATCTTATCTAAATATATGTTTTATATATAAATTTATATAACATAGTGTATATTATATTTATTTATATAAAATAATTTATAATAGAAAAATAACCATAATAGTAAATTAATGTGTAGAATGGACTTGTTTTTTGATGCATAGTTTCTCAAAACCCTGGTATCTTTGACACTGATGTTTGTAATTTTTGCACTACTTGAAAATTTTTTTTACTAATTTTTCTTTCCATCTTTCCATTGAGCAAATTAAAAAGAAACAGAAAACTCTTACTATTTGCATGCATAGTTCAGCAAAATGAATTCCCACATTGTCTTTGTTCCAAATATGTATGTGTTTTTGAAATTTCTGCATTTGAAATTTTATCATCTCCCTGGCAGGTGGTAGCATGTTTTATCTTCATTCTTTTGGATTCCTAGTTTATTATCGAGTTGATCCAAGTTATAAAGTTTTGCAAAGAGGTTTTTTCTTCATAATGTTATCAATGTATATATTCTGGTAGTTCAGCTTATTTTGTACTACATCAGTTCATAGAAATATTCCCAGTTTTTTTCCTTGAATTGTCCCATTTTAAAATTTCTTATGGCATAGTAATATTCTATTACATTCATATACAACATTTTATTTAGCTATTCCTCAGTAGGACATCATTTTAGTTTTCCCTCTTTATAAATTTTTTTTTTAATGAAGAGGCCTGGTAGAGTTGTAGAGGCCTGGTAGAGTTATAGCTGGGTGATTAGTTTCCAAATTAATCCACAAAAGCACATTTAATCTGTAGACATACTATAGTTAATATAGATAAAAAAAACCTAAGAACATATTCTGTGGTTTTGGATGTCTGTGTGTACATACATGTATGTTTATATATGTATAGAAAACTACTATGTGAATGAGGATTAGCCCTCTGAAGAAACAGTAGCAACCTGTATTTAATATCATACTTGGGAAGCTATGCAGGAACTACAAATAATAAGAGTACTCCTTTAGGAAGGGGTGTCTTATGATGGATTCTGCTACAGGGTTATGTTGGGTCTGACATGATTATCTAGGAATTGTGCTATGATACTGCATTGTTACTGGGAACCTGCCATCTCCTTAGGTTCTGCTACCCATTTCTGACTCTTGTAGAAATAAATGTTATGTCTAGAAGAAATTTGGGATATTATCTAGAGATTTTTAAATTTTGATCAGGCAACTGAAAGATTTGGGGGCTTAGGTAGTATTTTCATTTCTTCAAAATGCATGGTTGTGACTTTGGAAGAGAGGAAAGGACAGGGAAGTAAACACCTTGATCTTTAGATTGTGTCAGATAATAGGATTTTGTTTTCTGGACATTGTCTTCTGATAGTAGCAAGATAGGCTAAAAAATGGAGTGTGCCTTATAATTACTAGAAAGAGCAAGCTTGTCGGGAAAGATTCATTGAAACTACTGATCAGGAAGACTCTAAGGTGAATTTGAGAAGGGAGGAAAAAAATGACCAGAAAAAGTTGTAAAAATAACTACTATGAAGATTATTAGGTATTCCATAGAAGGAAGAACCATGAGGAATTATTAATAGTGTCAGAAGGAGGATGGAGACAGTAATTCTTAGGTGTAAATAACTCATAAATGGGAATTATATATATATATATATATATATATATATATAATTTATATATATATATAAAACCTCATTTCCTACATATACACAGAATATGGGGAAGGAAATGAACTTGAAATTTTAACCTAAGGAGCATATTAGTGGGACATGAGGGATTCCTGAATTGAATGTGACAATATTTTATTCTTGAGGGCAGAGAATTTTTTTTCCCTTTCTTTGTATTCCTAACATTTAGTGTGGTGTCTGGCACATACTAGAGATACTTAATAAATACTTGTTGACTAGTTCAAACCTTATTTTATATCTTAATGCCTCCCATACTTCTTTGCTTTCTGAGCTGAGTACTTATTACTTTACAGAGAAAATTGAGGCCTTTCAACATAACTTTTCTCTTTTCTTCATCTTAAAATCTCTTGGTGTCCCTCATTTCTCACCTTCTTTTCCTTTTCCTCATTTTCTTATGGAGGTAGCCTTTATCTTTGCCAATGCAGAAGAGAATTCTGTGCTTGCTTGTGTGTCTTAAGCACAAGCTCAGTGGAAATAATTTTCACTAGATCATTATAATGTTAAGTATTTTTGCTTAAAGAGAGGACTAAAGACAGGATCTGAAAAATCTCTTGCTGTTGACATTTTATAGTTAACATTTATGGCATTCTTGGACAATAGATAAAATTCCAGAGTCAGGATTGAACAAGGGTTCACAGTTTAGGTAATGGTTCAGTTAACAGTTTGCTTCATCAAAAAGAATAATTGTCACCTAAATTTCCACACATCCTTTTAGAATCATTTTCCTAAAATCATTCCATCTCTCATTGACCACTCCCTTTAAGGATTCTCCTTTTGATCTGGTCAAAGATGAACTTTAGAATACTTCCCTTAACTAAAGTAATTAAAGATGTCTTCCTCCTCTTGGTCTACTCTTTAACCTAATTCAGTCAAGATTTGGGCATGGCAATGAAAGGCCTTAATTATATTGAAATATTTTTCCTCTCAAGTTTGGTTACCACTCTTAATCCATTTCTGGGATTTTGTTCTTCAGGGTGTTTTTTTTTAAATACAGTTTCATAAAAGAATGTGGTTAGTTTTTAAACTAGGATGCTGTTTTATTTTTTATTTTCATTTTCAATTCCAAATTCTTTCTCTCCCTTTACAAGGGAAGAAATACGATAACCATTATACCCCTCCACTCACACAACTACCGCCTTAGTTCAGACCTTTATTTCAGACCTTTTATCATCTGTTGCCTAGATGATTACATCAGCTTCCTAATGGATCTGTCTGCCTTAAGTTTCTTTTGGTCCATCCTATACACGTTTCTGCCAACATATTTTTCCTTAAATGCAGATCTGATCATGTGACACCCCTACTTGACCAATTCAGAGAGGGAGAGAGAGGGAAAGGAGGTGGGGAGCGGGGAGAGACAGAGAGAGACAGAAACATGGAGGGAAAAATAGGATGGAAAGAAATACACAGTAGTTATAACTGAATGTGAATGGGGTGAACTCTCCCATAAAACAGGGGATAGCGGAATGGATTAAAAACCAGAATCCTACAATA
Organism: Petaurus breviceps papuanus; assembly: GCF_028583685.1. Classification (NCBI taxonomy): domain Eukaryota; kingdom Metazoa; phylum Chordata; class Mammalia; order Diprotodontia; family Petauridae; genus Petaurus; species Petaurus breviceps. The sequence continues at coordinate 2,926,633 of NW_027187372.1, forward strand.
TGTTCTTTACAAGAAACACACTTGAAGGAGAGACACACACACAAGTAAAATAAAGGGGGGTGGAGCAGAATCTATTATGCTTCAACTGACCTAGAAAAGCAGGGATAGCAATCATGATTTCAGACAAAGAAAAAATAGATATAATTAAATGAGGTAAGGAAGGAAACTACATCTTGCTAAAAGGTTCCATAGATGATGTAGTAATATTAATGCTAAACATATATATGTATATGTGTACATATACACACAGATGGTTTAGCATTGAGATTCTTAAAGAAAATGTTAAATGAGTTACAGGAAGAAATAGACATGAAAACTAATGGGGGACCTCAACTTTCCCCTCTCAGAACTAGATAAACTTAACCATAAAGTAAAAAAGAAAGAAGTAAAGAGAAGAATAGAATTTTAGAAAAGTTAGATGTGATAGACCTCTGGAGAAAATGGAATGGAAATAGAAAGGAATATACCTTTTTCTCAGTGGCATGGAGCACCTACAAAAAATTAACTTCACAACCAAATGCAGAAAAGCAGAAATATTAAATACATCCTCTTTAGATCATAATGCACTACGAAATTATATTCACTAAAGGGTCTTGGAAAGATAGATTAAAAATTAATTGAAAACTAAATAATCTTACAGAAAACAAATCTAGAACTTTCCTCTTCTGACTCTACTTCCAACTTTTCCTACTTGTAACTTGACTGCCTTTTCACCAAACTTCTATCAGTAACTAGAAAATTCTCACTCTGGAAAATTCCTCTGCCCTGTGGTTCCCCTTTTCCATTGTTGAATTCTTCCAAAAACCTTCCTACATTTTCAGGAAGAACCTGAATCCTCATTCTTCATTCCTCTTCTAGTTCTTCTTCTGACTCTGGACTTCCCTTCCCTCCCTGACATGCACTTTTCAGCTCCCTTTTCATGTGTTGTCCTCCCCATTAGAACGCAAGATTCTTAAATAGAGAAACTGTCTTTCTTTTTGCTTGTTTCCTAGCACTTAGCATAGTACTTGACATAGTTTGTGCTTAATATGCTTAATAAGTATTTTCTTGTTGACTGACTAGTGGTACAACCCACAGAGATCAGTTCAGAAGGGAACAGGTTTGGGAAAGAGAAGTTAAAGTTTTAGACAAACTGAATTTTAAGTAACTATGTAACATTTAGTGAACATGAGTTCAGTAAAGAGGTCAGTATCAAATAAAATGTAGCCATCACCTATAAGGAAGTGATAATTTAAGTCACAAAGAAATGAAGAGGAAGACAAAAGAGATTCGATATGAAATCAGAGAAAACAACAGATATTTCATCATAAAATCTGTGTGACACTTTGGTTATGACAATACTACATCAGTTAACACAGTGTAACAATTTTATGTAGACTGCCTCCTTGAAAAAGTCACCTTAAGGTAACTTAATTATTTTGAAGATAACTAAAACAGTCATTTATATATATTTTAAAAGCAACAAAGAGAATGAGTCAGTATGTGTAGTATCATTGGGAAAAAATTAGGGATTTCACAGTCAAAACTGAAGTAGTCAGAAATATGTTTATAAATAAAAAAGACTATTTAGAATTTTAAGCAAAAGCATCATGTGTCAAAAGCATAGACAACCAACAGTTTATCTTATATTAGTTACATATTTCAAAGAAATGAGTTTAAATTTTGGGCTTTACTATTTAATGCAGAAAACTTGGAGAGAAACTTAAACTGAATTGTTGAAGATAATTAAGGCTGGAAGAATCTAAGACAGCATGGTGGTATAGAAAAAGCACTGGACTGAGAATCAGGAGACCCTAGCTGTAGACTAGGGTAGTTAGGTGGCACAGTGGATAGATTGAGGGGACTAGGTGTAGCGGCAAGCACCCCAAGCGTCCTCAGGGTTGCTTCCACCACAGGTTCTTGGATCTGCTTTGATAAAGGAAAACAACTCATGGGCGGCCAGGTAGCACAGTGAGTAAGAGCACCGGCTCCAGTGTCAGAACGACCTCGAGATCGAATCCGGGGCTCAGACACTTAGCACCCACCCAGAAACACCTGGCCGTGTAACCTTGAGCAAGTTACTTAACCCCAATTGCTTAGGGGAGGCCAGGTGGCTCAGCAAGTAAGAGCACCGGCTCCAGTGTTGGGACGACCTGGAGATCGAATCCCGGGCTCAGACACTCAGCACCACACCCAGAAATAACTGGCTGTGTAACCTTGAGCAAGTTACTTAACCCTGATTGCTTAAAAAAAAAAAATTTAAAAAAAAGGAAAGCAACTCAAAATGGGTTAACAAGCTTACTTTAATCAGTCAGACCATATATCGTTTACCTTGTTCAGGGGAAATAGGTCAGCACCCTGAACTTCAAAGTATACAGGCAGAATTATCTTAACAGATCAAGTAGACAGCTTTCCAAACTGTCCAACCATTACATCCATACCCAGTCAACATCTGGGTTTCCACGTCTGGGTTTTTCAAAGCCGGGGGACTCTCAACAACGGCTTCCCAGAATTCAGATCAAATCACAGAACACTTCTCAAAGTGAGTCCCAAAACAAAGCTACACATCAGGGCTTATATAGCCTTCTCCTGGCTCAGAGAATGTAACAACCTTATTGACTCACTGGCCAATCAAGAAGTATCTACTGAAAAACAAGCCTCCCACCCCCATGTTTCAGGTGCACTTTAGCCTAGGGGCAGGGAAGATCTTCCAAATTTGCATTCCCATTACACTAGGTTAGGAAGACTTGAGTTTAAATCTAACCTCAGATACTTGCTGGCTCTATGACCCTGGGCAAGTCATTTATTTCCTGTTTGCCTTAGTTTCCTCAATTATAAAATGGAGATAATAATAGCACCTGCTTCTCAGGGTTATTGTAAGTGCTATATAAATGCTGGTTGTTATTACTGTTATTATTATTAGTTTAGATGTACTCTGTTAACTAGCTATGCAAAAAAATCACTTAATTTTACAGGGCCTTAGTTTCTTCATCTATAAAATAAGGAGGTGAGAACTAAGAGATAACTAGAACAATATGATCCCATGAATTACTTCACATAAAGATAGGGCTAGAACCTTCTCCTTTGAGTTCATTTGTACAGGTTGCTCTTGAGTTAGGACTCCCCTTTTCCCAAAGCAGGTCGAGACTTTTTCTGCAGCTTGGATTTTTTTTTAAGTGACCTAAAGCGCTGAGAGGCTGACTTGCCTAGTCACAACCAGTAGGAGACAACCCCAGGCCTTACTGACTTTAAGACCAGGTCTGGTCCACTATGCCATGTGGCCTCTTATTAGCCTCAGGTGGCAAAGAATAAAGGTAATTCATTATTTTAGGTGCTCAAAGACTAGTAATCAAGTGTGGGGGGAAAAATAAGATCAGTTGTTAACAAAAGCAAATAGAAAGAATCACCAGAATTTGTCTCTTTTATTTTTAAAGGCAAACACATTCTTATTAATTCTCAATACAGAAGAACTTTTCTACCAACTAAGGAGATATAAGAAGAGAATAGATTGCTTACAGGGTATATAGTTCATTCATGCCAGGGATATCATAGGAGGCTTTGATTTTTAGGTTGAAGTTGGACTCTTGACAACATCCAAGCTTCCTTCAACTGTAGGATTCTATTTGTTAGTTGGAGATATCAGCAAAGTATTATCCTCTATATTTTTACCATCACTTTTCCTTGGAGAAAGGCCCTATTTTGACTGGAGTAAAAAATGCTTGTGAAATTCAGTTTAAGCTAACTTCCTCACCTCCCCCCACCCTGAAACAGTAAAAGCAATTTGTTACAATAATGCAAAATGTATTACTATATCAGTCATGTTGTGAAAGAAGACTGAGCCAAGGAGTGGGGGGACCATGAAAAAAACACAAAAAGTGAAAAATAGTATAGTTTGATCTACATTAAGACTCCATCAGTTCTCTGGAGATGAATAGCATTTTTCATCATGAGTCCTTTGGAATTATCTTGGATCATTGTATTGCTGAGAACAGCCAAGTCATTCACAGTTGATCACTTTACTTTGATTAGTTCATTTAAGTCTTGCCAGGTTTTCCTGAAATCCACTTACTCATCATTTCTTATAGCACTATACCACAACTTATTTAGCTATTCCCCAACTGTTCGATATCCCTTCAATTTCCAATTCTTTGCCACTACAAAAAGAGCTGGTATAAATATTTTTGTACAGATAGGTCCTTCCTACCCTCCCACCTCCTTTTGTTTTTATCTCTTTGGGATGCAGACCTAGTAGTGGTATTGCTGGATCAAAGGGTATACTGAGTTTTATAGTCCTTTGGGTATAGTTCGAAATTGCTGTCCAGAGTAGTTGGATCAGTTCACAACTCCACCAAGCAGTGCAACTAATAACCTTTTAGTTGACAAATCCAATGGCCTTTTCTCAATCCTTATTCTCCTTTCTGTATCTTTTGACACTATTGCTTACTGTCTCCTCCTTGATAGTCTCTTTTCTCTAGGTTTTCAGGATACTACTGTCCTAGTTTTCCTTCTATTAAACCAATCTTTCTCTGTCTCCTTTGCTGAATTCTCATCTAGATTATGCCCTCTAACCATAGGTGTCCATTGGGGTTCTGTCCTAGGCCTTCTTCTCTTCTCCCTCTATTACTTCACTTGGTGATCTCAGCTCCCATGGATTTAATTATCATCTCTATGCTGATGATTCTCAATTCTGCCTTTCTTGCTCCAGGCTCTCTGCTGACCTCCCAATCCCATATATCTAATTGCTTTTCAGACATCTTGAACTAGATGCCCAATAGACATCTTAAAACTTAATATATTCAAAACAGAACTCATCTTTTCCCTTAAACACTCCACCTCTCCTACCTTCCCTATTACTGTAGAGGACAACACCATCCTCCCATTCTCTCAGGGTCACAACCTCACTGTCTTTCACTTACCATATAGGAGCTTGTTGCCAGGGCCTGTAGATTTAATATTTGCAACATCTCTCAAATGTGCCCCCTTCTCTCCCGGGGCTGTCACCACTCTGGTGCAGGCCCTTAGCACCACGTGTCTGGACTATTATAAGAGCCTGCTGGTGGATCTGTCTGCTTCAAGTCTCTCCCCACTCCAGTCCATTATCCATGTAGCCACTTAGGGGATTTTCTTTTTTTTTTTGGAGGAGGGAAGGCAGGGCAATTGGGGTTAAGTGACTTGCCCAAGGTCACACAGCTAGTAAGTGTTAAATGTCTGAGGTCAAATTTGAGCTCCGGTCCTCCTGACTCCAGGGCCTGTGCTCTATTCTCTGTGCCACCTAGCTGCCCCATAGGGATTTTCCTAAGATACATGTTGATTATATCACTCTTGTGCTGCAGAGAGTGAAACTCTGATGGACTAGCCACACTGTTCAAATGCCAAATGGACACTTGAAAAAGACTATTTTATGTTAAGGATAGCATCACACAGGGCAAGTGCTCATATGGAAACCAGAAAAAGCAATACAAGGGCACTCTCAAGGTCTTTCTTAAGAACTTTGGAATTGATTGTATGGTGTGGGAGGCATTGGCACAGGACCACCCAGCATGGCATGCCCACATCAGAGAAGGTGTTGTGCTCTGAGCAAAGCAGAATTGAAGTACCTCAAAAGAAATTCGAGATGCACAAATTTAAAGAATCCACCACAGATATTCCCATGGACTATTTGTGCCTAACCTGTGGTAAAGTATCCTGAGTTTGTATTGGTTTAATAAACCATAGTCAGACACATTGCAACTTGTCTCTAGCATAGGGATGTCATTTTGGTCCTCTTTGAGAACAAAGGACAACAACCAACAACCTGTGACTTTCCTGTTGCCTACAGGATTAAAAACAAAATGTTCTGTTTGGCATCCAAAGCCCTTCATAACCTCTTCTTCCTCTGACCTTACCAGTCATGGTACACACTGACAATGGCCTCCTTGCTGTTGCTTAAAAAAAAAAAAAACACTCTCTTTCTCTGCCCTGGCCGTTTTCTCTGGCTGTCCCCCATACCTGGAATGCTTTCCTTCTAGTTAGAAATAATCATCTTACCAAAAATTCCACCTGGCCATGAGTGAATTTAGAAAAAAGATTTTTATTTCATGTCATTTCAGATGGGTGACTTGTCCTCTAACCCGTTGTGAAGAGGGCCATGCACAAGCATGTGTTAAGATAGTTACAAAAGCTGTTTTATAATTCATCCACATTCTTATTTCTCACCTTGAATACCACTGGTCAGCATTCCAGGGTTCGTTAGACCCCAACCCTTGATTACATCTTCTCATTTCCACATTTCAGTCCAACTTTCCTCCCTTCTCAAATCATATATTTTATTCTTTATACTTCCTATTTATCTGCATCAGATAAGAGGAATTTTCAGTTGCTAAGGGAATTGACAAAAGCTGTGAGTTTGAAGATTTGAACCCAGGATATCAGTAATAAAAGTCCCATTGTCTAAGATCCATCTGGGTTGCTGGACTTCATCCTCCTCCTTTGTGAATAAGACCTGGCCTGGCAGTTCTTTTGATATACAGGAAAAAGGCCTTCTCAGAAAAAAGAAAAGTAGTAGATGTGCTGATTTTCAGGTGGCCAACATCTCCCTACTGCTTCCTATGAGCAGTTTTGTTTGTGACATTAGCCACCAGTATGAATTATAATTTCTGTGGAAACAAAATTCAGTCTAACCTTACACACTCTTACTGTGTGATCATCCCTTTCTGGTTTAAGCATCAACTAAAATCCTATGTTCTTTGGGAAGCCTGCCTTAAACCCTCTTAATTCTAGTGCTTTCCCTCTTTTATTTCCTTTTTATCCTGCAGATAGCTTATTTGTATATATTTGTTTGCATGTTGTTTCTCCCATTAGATAGTAAGCTTCTTGAGGTCAGGGAATGTGTTTTACCTCTTTTTTTATATTCTTGGTGCTTATAGCACAGTACCTGGCGCATGTTAGGTGAGCTTAATACATATTTATTGGCAGATTGATGACTGTCTTTTCTCTCCGATTCATTCTGTTCATTGAAGTTCTAATTAGGGTAAAAAAAAAGTTTGTGAAATTATACTTTCAAGTTATTGAAATATTTTTATTTCACTTTAGTGGTTCTAAAAGCCATTTTGCTAAAGACACTTCCCTGCCAAGAAAAACCTTTCAGAATGTCTCTGATGCCTATGGACTAAACTTTGTCTCATATTTAAGGCTCTCTACAACCTGGCTCCTACTTAGCCCTCCTTCCTTTCCCCCACTCTATCCCTTTGGGATACTTCCTTATTATCCAACCTAGGCTCTTCATTTTCTTTTGAAGTAATCATAGCCCAAAGAGATTTTGCTCTTCTGAATTCCTATGGCACTTAGTGTCTATAACACTCTTTAGACACATTTTACATTGAATAATTGTTCATTTATGGTATTATCTTCTCTCACCCCAACTAAATTCTCTAAGTTTAAGTAAGTTTCTCGAAGGCAAGGCCTATATATCTTTTGCCTTTTTCTGTCCCCGTTGCTTAGGCATCATATCCTAAGAATATTAATATTTAATAAATGGTTAGTTGGTTAATTTTTTTTTCTTTCTTCAGTTTTCATTTTCTTTGAAAATAGATGAAATTGTTTGGAGAAAGACCTCCAACTTTCCCTGATGACTCTTGTGCTGCCTAATTGTTGTTCACTTGAGCACCAAGCCAGGAATGCCTTCAGGCACTGCATTTTTGTATGAGAACTATAGCATGGTAAAAATCCCAGGCTGACTGCTTATTTAATTGAAGGAATCTGGTGCCTGAAGGAGTAGCCTCTTCTCTTCTCTAGTAATGGTCTCTGTCTTTTGTATCTAGCTAGAGGAGGAGGGGCAGGATATGCCTCTGACAGTTCTAGTAGAGGAGAAATTGGCCTTGAACTCTGGTGAACTTAAAAACACTAGCATAGTGTCCAGGTCCTATGGTCTGTTACATAAGATCAGAGACTGAGAGCTAGAAGAGATCTCAGCAACCATATAAACCCACATTTTAGTGATGAGGAACCTGAGTCCTGTGGAGGCTAAGTGACTTGTCCAAAATCATAAAGTTGGAATAGTGGGGATTTAAACTTAGGCCCAGTGGAAAGACTGCAGGCCTGGAGGCAATAGGACATGATTTCAAATTCGGTCTCATACACTTAGTAGCTGTGTGACCCTTGGCGAGTCACTTAATCCTGCTTGCTTCATTCAGTTCCCTCATCTGTACAAATGAACTGGAGAAGGAAATTTCAAACCACTCCAGTATTTTTGCCAAGAAAACTTCAAATGGGGTCATGAAGAGTCAGAAATGACTGAAAACATTTTACTCCAAATCTACAAGCATTCTTTATAGTGTACCACATAACCCCTGTCCCTGCTTTTCCTTTCCTACTGCCTTCATCCCCATTCAATCTTACTGCCCTACCTCTGGACTATAATTATCTCCTTAACCAGTTCCTACTCTTCAATCCATTCTTATTTTTTTTTAAATCGATACATTTAGTTTGTTATATCAGTAACTTCCTCACACATCTTTTCCCCCATAAAATGCTTACACAAGAAACAGTTAAGAAAAAGCATCTAATAACAGTGTATGCATTTTATTTTCAATAGATACTGATCTGCAGATGCCACAATCTGATCGTGTCACATGCTCCCTTGATCAAAAAACTTCCTCCTTGCCTCTCAGTACTCAAATGAATCACTAATTTTTATTAATGTTTTTCACTGGCATTGGGTTACTTTAGGCTAGTTATTCCTAAAGTTAAGGTTTTGTTTGTTGTAGAATTTTACTTCTCCCCGCCCTGCTTTAGGGATTTTTTTCATGTAACTTTCTTTATGGAGAGGGAGCCATGGGAGGTTTGAGGAGAGATGAAGTTTAGAGGAGCTGCCTTAATGAGTGGAATGGTGAATTAATTAAGGAGGTGTAAAAGTTTTACCTTATAGAAGTGACGTCCCAGTTGAAATTATAAGATAAATTTGTAGTGTATCCAATCACAGCATGGTTTCCTTATGTTTTTCCAGCAGGATTATAGGAGGGAAGGCACTAGGCATGGGTTAGGGGGTTTGAGTGAGGCCAGTAACAGCTTATTCTAAAAGGTGGGATTTGAGCTGAGTCTTGAATGAAACCAGGAAAACCTGGAGGTGGAGGAAAGGAGGCAGAGTTTTCAAAGCAAGAGGGCTGGGGAAAGGGCATCCTGTGAAAAGGCTTTGAGTTTTGAGAAGAACAGTAACCAGGCCAATATAATTAGTTGGTTATTAAGTGCATGAAGGGGAGTAAGTAAAGTGTAGGAAGACTGGACAGGTTGGAATGGACCAGGTTGTGAAGGGATTTTAAATTAAAATCAAACAGAATTTTATATTTGATTTTGGAGGTAATAGGGAGCCATTAGAGTTTGTTGAGTAAGGGAGTGACATGGTCACACCTTTTTCACTAATAAAACCATCTTGGTTTCTGATATTGAACCATTTGACAGTTATGTGTACTTTGGTGAAAACTTTTCTCAGTACCTTCAGTGGCTGCTGAGGAAACAGCAGAAGTAACACCTGTATAAACCTTGTTTCCCTGAGCTGTGACTTGTAGAGAGTTGAGTTCTAGGGGTATTTCTGATATGAGAGGAATATAGTCCAATTCACAGTTAGCATTTCTGTAATACTTGTTTCAAAAATACAAATTTTTTCCAGTGTGATTAATATGTTAGGGGACATTTTGAGCATGACATGAATTTTGATTTTTTTTCTTCATGGTTATTTGCATGAGAAGTAGTGAGAATGAAAAAAACTGCACCACTAATCACAAATGGCAACCTTTCCTGAAGCCCACAAGCAAAAATCTTCAGGTCTTTGTCAAGGTATTTACCTAAATATACATCTTTTTTGTGTATTTTCTGGTGGCCTGCCTAACTTGTGTAAGACTTTGCAAGCCTGGCCCATGAAGGATGACTGAACAGCAGCCTGAGACTCTAGATGTTGCCACTATTTAATATAATATTTATGTATTTCTTAAACACTTAACATATATAACACTGCACTCCATTTTTATTAGGTTCCTATCTTTTTTATGTATCATTGACAAAATTTTTCGGTGTTATGCCCCAACCTCATTTTCCTCATAAGCTCTGTAGCTTTTGTTGTATGATTTTGCATAGCATGGTGCTTTTTGGAAACATCTATGTCACATTCCCATATAGTAGAACTGACTGTACTGGCACAATAGCTTCTGAGCCCTCATTGGTATATTTCTCACTTATAGGCAGTCAATCATAATTCCTTTAACTCTTAAACATAAAACATTTACTAAAAAATAAGGCAATAGCAATAATGATAACCATAACATTTACTCAGTAGAATGAGTAAGAACAGAAAAGAGCATAAGAATCTACCTAAAAATCTGAGGAATGTTCTACCAATGCATGCAAGAAATCTTATGGATAAACCCTTAGAGAAACCTATCAGGCAGGTACATGAATTGGGAAACCCATGTGCCTAGGACACCTCATAGCTGTGGAGTGCAAATTGTGGTGCCCTTGGTTCTTTCAGGAATAATATGTGCCACATGAGATTGCATCTGGTGTTTTGCACTCTTTCTGGGCAAGGCTGCTCCTCTTCTGCTCTTGATCTGATAAACTACAGGCAAGCTCTTTTAGTTTGTAAGCATCTTTAATAGGTCACAGACAAAATGTCCTGATATCCCCGCCCCCCCACCCCCCAACATTGTACACAAGTTCACCGACAAGCAGTTCTTTAAGCTAGAGATCTACAAATCTCAGTTCTACAGACAGCAGGGGTTTCTGTTTTGCTCTCTGTTGTAAGTGTAGTATCTGTATGAAGGTTTTTTTTTGTTGTTAAATCCAGTTAATTGGTGACTCAAGATTAATCCTATCATTTATTCACTAGATTTTTATTGATTGAATAAGAATTTCATAAGAGAAATGACTTGATTAAATGTACAAGAAAGTATTGTCGAATAGTCAAGGTAGAATCTTCCTCAGATTTATAGCTGAAAGAGAAGGAACTCAAAGCTCATCTAGTCCAGTTTCCTCATTTTACAATGAAACTGGGCCCATCAGATGTTTAGTGGTTTGTTCAAAGTTACACTATAAGTTATAAGTGGTAAAATCAGAATTCAAATTCAGGTCCTTTGGCTCTGAATCTGACAAATTTAAACAATATTCCCTCCAGCTTTTAAGTTGGGCACATAGGTCTTGAATATTGCTGGTCCCTTTTCCGGAGATAATCCTCCTGCCTTCTCTATTTTTCCATGAGAGAGAATGGATCTGAATATATAGATTTCAAAGTCATCTGCATCAGCCAGTGAGATCAAGAGAGAAAGTATAGACCAAGAGGAGAAGAGAGAGAACAGAATTTTGCATTTAATTGATGGGAGATAGTTAATAATGCATCAGAGGGGACCCAGAAGAAGTTGTCAGACTGGAGACAGGAGAGTCATAAAAGCCAAGAGATGAGACAGTATCCAGGACAAAGGGGATAGTTGATATTTTAAGAAGCTGCAAAGAGTTCAAATATGAGGACTAAGTAAAGGTCATTGAGGGATCATTGGTAACTTTGGGTGATTACTTTCAGTTGTCATAGAGTATCAAGCCAGATTTCACAGAGATGAGAAGTTAGTAGGAATGGAACAAATGGAGATATTGAGTATAGACAACTCTTAGAAATCTGGCTGTGAAAAGAATTTTAGGATCGTAGCTTGAGGTGAAGTGAAAAATCATTAAAAAAAAAAAGATGAGACTTAACCATGTTTATAGGGAACTAAGGAGCCAGATAAAGAGAGAACAATGACGAAATACATACTGGCTTCAAATAAGCTGCAGCATACATCTAGTAATGACCAATATGCAAGAAATGGTATAAGAGATAATTCAGGAAATGTGATTGAAAAAAGTGGTGGACCAGACACATTAAAGTGAAATCTAGTAGAAAACTTCCAGAGTATTGGGTACATCTGTTGAGGATCTATCATAGGAAAACAGACCAGCATTGCATAAGATGAAATGCTTTGTGGGGCGGCCAGGTAGCACAGCGAGTAAGAACACTGGCTCCAGTGTCGGGATGACCTGGATCAAATCTGGGCTCAGATACTCAGCACCACACCCAGAAATAACTGGCCGTGTAACCTTGAGCAAGTTACTTAACCCCGATTGCTTTAAAAAAAAAAAGATGAAATGGTTTGTATTTAGTCATAATTAGTGAAAGTAATTCCCATTTCACTGAGATCACAGATCCACTGAAATATTATTAAATGGTTAGCTTAATGGAAAGAAAATAGTTCCAGAGCTGAAGTCTAAAAAGTTTTATTCTTTTCTCTTCTCCTTTTGCCTTCAGCCTTTTCCATCATCAGGGGATTTTTCCAATAGTAAGTCCTGTCTTCTCATTATGTGGTCAAAGTATTTAAGCTTAAGATTGAGTATTTGACCTTCCAATGAATAGTTTGAATTAATGTCTTTAAATATTGACTGATTTGATCTCCTTACTGTCCAAGGGACTCTCAAAAGTCTTCTCTGACAGCATAATTTGAATACCAATTTCTGTGGCATTCAGCTTGCCTTACAGTCCAACTCTTACATCCATAAATTGCTCCCGCTTTGACTATATGGACCTTCGTATGCTATCCAAATTTGCCATAGCTTTCCTTCCAAGGAGTAGGTGTCTCTTAATTTCATGGTTGTAGTCACTGTCTGAGTGATCTTTATATTCTAAAAGGACTGGGCAATAATATAACTAAATTACTTAGCAATTTGTGATTTCATTGGTATTTCCTACTCTTTCCAGCAATATACTCTTTTTTAAAGTATTTTTGAAAATTAGTTTATTCCTCATACTTCTCCCCCATTGGGCAAATTAAAAAAAAAAGGCCTGGAAAAATGATTCCTCATTACATATCTACATAAACCAGCAAAACAAACCCCTGCATTAACTGTCTGAAAATATATGTCTGTTTATTTGTAATTCATCAATTCGGGGTGTGGCTAGGTAGCTCAGTGAATAGAGCATTGGCCCTGGAGTCAGGAGGACCTCAGTTCAAATGCAGCCTCAGACACTTACTTAACACCTACTAGCCATGTGACCTTGGGCAAGTCACTTAACCCCAGTTGCCCCTCCAAAAAGAAAAAAAGAAATTCATCACCTCACTGTCAAGAAAGTACTCTTTTGGATTCAAGCTTTGTCATTCTGTTGATCGCAGTTCTAAAATCTTTTAAAGTTGTTTTTGCTTATTAATGTTCTTATCATTGTATGAATTATTTTTTCTTAGTACTGCTCAGGTATTTGTTAAAAAAAAAAAAAAGCAACACTTGAGATTTAAGTGTTCTAATAACTTTAGAAATCAGGAATAAAAGGACCTTTCCTTAAAACAGGGTGGCCCAAAGGTTTTAGTGCAGTTTTAAGTAACTAAAGATACTAAAGCTTAAAACTGCACTAAGACTTGGGTTACCCATTATATAGTAAGATAATATTTTTCAGAATCTAAGAGCAAATATATATATATATATATATATATATATATATATATGTGTGTGTGTGTGTGTGTGTGTGTGTGTGTGTGTGTGTGTGTGTGTGTGTATTTGTGTGTGAAAAGAGTGCATTTTCTAGTAAGATTAGAGGTAAAACAATGAGTAAGTGCACCGACCCCAGAGTCGGGATGACCTGGGATGGAATCTGGGCTCAGACACTTAGCACCCACCCAGAAACACCTGGCTGTGTAACCTTGAGCAAATTACTTAACCCAATTGCTTAGGGGCAGCCAGGTGGCACAGTGAGTGAGTAAGAGCAACGGCCCCAGAGTTGGGATGACCTGGGATCGAATCCCGGCTCTGATACTTAGCACCACACCCAGAAATAACTGGCCGTGTAACCTTGAGCAAGTTACTTAACCCCAATTGCTTAAAAAAAAAAAAAAGATTAGAGGTAAAACAGGAATGCCCCTTACCACCAACGTTATTAATCTATGTATTTTGGCCTTTTTAAGGAAAACCTTTTAAGGTACCTTTTTTTTAAAAGATGGGGGGATAGCTATTTTATCTCTTTAATGTAGTTTTCTAAAAATTGAGTGCTACTTGTCTTTAATTTAGAGAATTCTTAGCAGTTTGCTAAAGGAAGCAATTTTAAATAGAGTTTTACAGGTATTTTATCAAATCTACTGATTTTTTTTCCATGCTGATAACTTTTGCCTCATTAATTTCAGGCTTGTTACTCTTAAATTCAACAGTATCAGAAATGGTTGAAATTGATATTGTTTCTAAACTTGCACATAAGTATATATCTATTGTAATGAAAACAGGTTTGGAGTTATTTTATTGTGCTTTGCAAACCTACCTATTTTCCTTTATGCAGTTATTTTGTGGTAGGAAACTATGCTGTTCTTTTACTTTCTTTTTCACTAAAATGAAAATGGTAATTCAATGACTGTGTAGTCAGATAAGACAACTAAGGATTTGAATTTAACTTTTCTACTTATGCTGCTTTCCCAATCCCCTTATCATTGCTTGTTGCTTAAAATGTAAATATTTTGTCTTTCCTCTTATTAATATCTCTTGTTAACTAAATTGTCTCCAAAGATTGTTTATATAGGTAGACTTGAAATAATTCTTAATCCTGTAGGTGTGGGTGTTCTAGGTACCTCCCAGAAAACTTTCAGGAATTTCTGCCCACCTACCAGGTTTTCCCTGGAGGGTGTGTGAGAATTTTTTTTAAGCAACCAAACATACAACACACAAACAAAACAGCTATTTAGTGTGCTTGTAAAGATATAGCCTATTGAGTGTGAAAATACTGGCCAAGGGCTCTTTTGAGAAAGACTCTTTCCTGAAAGAACTAGAAAAAAATTATCCACTAGCAGAATCACAAAATGTTTTCACTGAAGTTAATTTGTTTCTCACTTTATCCTCAAGGGTAGAAGAAGCATTTGCTTTTGTGTGTGTGTGTGTGTGTGTGTGTGTGTGTGTGTGTGTGTGTGTGTGTGTGTGTG
>NW_027187372.1:2941563-2995439 GCF_028583685.1 Petaurus breviceps papuanus
GTGTGTGTGTGTGTGTGTGTGTGTGTGTGTGTGTGTGTGTGTGTGTGCTGTATATACAGCACCTTGCTTATATTTTGTATTTTCTTAGTATTCATCTTATTGAAATGGGCTCTCTTGATGTAAACACAGGTCTTCAAGAGCAGCTTGTCTCTTACCTAGAGTAGACTGATAGAATTAATGATCTATTCAGAAATGTAGAAAAGAGGCTCAGGCTCAGCCCTCTGGTTTGCATGATTGAGGGAATAATGAATTCCATTTTGGTGGGCCAAGGCATCCAAAGTACTGGCAAACCAACCACTTTTAAGGGGTGATTAAAACAAAAGAGAGGTAACACTCAGTCCGAAGAAGATTTAAAAAGTGGAATTTAGCTATTAATTGCCCACCTAATTTATGTCTAGCACTCTGCTAGCCTGTTAAATATAAAAAAGAATTATGTCATGGAGTTATTTAGAATAGTGGTATCAAGCTTAAATAGAAATGAGGGTCCACAAACCATACACAAGGATCCCCACAGGCCAAATTAGAAAACAACATATTTTACATGAACTGTTTTATTCAGTTTTTGTTTCATTAAATATTTCCCAATTACATTTTGATCTCTTTAGGCCATATTTTGGAGAGTTGTGGGCCTCAGGGCCTTGTGTTTGACACCTCTAATTTAGAATATTGGTGAATGTTAGGAATATTAGAGAGGACCTACTTCTACCTTTTCATTTTTTTGTTTTTGTTTTTGCAGAGGGGAAGGCAGGGCTATTGGGGTCAAGTGACTTGCCCAAGATCACACAGCTAGTAAGTGTTAAATATCTGAGGTCAAATTTGAACTCAGGTCCTCCTGACTCCAGGGCCTATTCACTGCTCCACCTAGCTGCAGCCCTAACCTCTTCATTTTACCAAAGAGAAAACAGATACAAAAAAGTTTTAATTTGCCCAGGACCAAAAGATCATTGGTGACTAATGTGTTCTGTGACTAGAACCCAATTGCATTGGTCTTTTCATAGTTACCCCTCTTAAAGCACTTAAAGACCTTACCCATACCCTCAGTGCCCTCTGCCCCTCTATTTGGAGGACTTCAAGGAAGAGCAAAAAATTCCTTCCAAAGCCTCCATTTAAAGAGGGCTCCCAGGCCAGCCATCTCTTAATTTCCCATCAGTTGTACTCTTTTGGACTGGACTCTGTCATACCCTATTGATGAATAAATGCATCCTCCCCTATCTCTTTTTCAGCTTCTTATTGGATTTTTTTTTTTCTCCCATTAGACTGTAAGCTCCTTGAGGGCAGTGACTCTTTTCCTTTTTCTATTTGTATCCCCAGTACTTAGTTCAGTGCCTGTTACAGTGCCTTAATAAATGTTTATTTGACTTACTAAGGAACTTAGAATCTGTCTACTTGGGGGATGATGACACACCAGGAGCATTTAGAGAACAGTATAGCAAAGTATATCATTAAATGATCCTTATACTTGAAGGATCTTTATACTTTAAGGATCTCTCAGATATCCTCTCTACTAGTATAACCTTCCTGCACTTTATTTATTTATCAACTGATGGTCAGTATTCTAGTAATGAGCCTATGATAAACTACATTTCAGCTCACGTTTTGAATTCAGATTCACATTTCAAGCCTTTCAGCTTGGTGCAACATTCTAGAGCTTGGCTTCTGCTGAGCTTCTCATGGAGAGCTCAGATTCTTAGAGTAGGACATTCGTGGCCAAAATTGTATAGTACCAGATTGTATTGTAGTTCAGAGAAGTCAGGTGATGGTCTAATTAAGAAAGGTTTAGCCTAGCCCCTCCAAAAAGCAAAAAAAAAAAAAGGCAAAAAATAGAGGTTTGAGGTAGGTAGAGAAAGGTAGGTACTCGCTAGGTAGCACAGCGAGTAAGAGCACCGGCTCTAGTGTCGGGATGACCTGGGGATCAAATCTGGGCTCAGATACTCAGCACCACACCCAGAAATAACTGGCCGTGTAACCTTGAGCAAGTTACTTAACCCTGATTGCTTCTAAATAAATAAATAAATAAAATAAAAAAGAGGTTTGACCAGAGGTGCTGTAAATAAGTGATTTTTGATTTTTAGTTTTACTTTGGGTTCCTCTTTTTGTATATTACTTTGGAAAATGATGAAGGGATACTTTCCTCTCTGCTCTCCCTTAAAAAGAGAAGACTTTAAAATTACATTTTCATAAGACTACACATACCTACAAAACATGCAGGTGTATTTCTTTGTTGTGGTAGCATTTTTGTTAAATGTTTATTTCCTCTTATATAGATCTTCAGGATCTACTTTTTTTTTTTGGTATTGGGAATATCATAAAGAAAATAAGATTTTAAAAGTTATCTCTTGTGGGTGGATGTAACAGGGAGGGCTGCTGAGATGGAATAATTGTCAAATATGGCTTTGCTTTTGATAGCCAGAATTCTATTAGCCTTTACCAGATTATATTTGTTTTGTTCATTGAAGGATTAGATTGCATTAAACTAGAGTTTCTGTATTCAAGTGGTTTCCTAGTTCCCTATTTCTTAGTGAAATACAGCATAACCAAATGTAAGGAATAAATTAATAGTTTGACTTTGCTTGTCTAGACCTATTGAGTACCAATTTTGTACCGTTTGATTCTGCTTATGAGTGAACTTTCTTTTTGAGTGAGCACTCATTTCTTATTGCCTGAGGTTATAAATTTTCAGTGGATAATCCATTGTATACCATGGTTCAGGTGAGTGAAGAAAAGAACAGAAAAAAATAACTTGAGCTACTCAGTTTTCTCTTTCTTGGGATGCTGTCAGTTTAACATTTGAGGTACTTATTTTTAGGCTTTTGAAAACAGTGATATTTTTTAAGATAGACATTTTAAAAACCATGTAATTATAGAATATAAGCAAAGGAATAATTGTATTTATGAGATTGTTAGGAAAGAAGAAATTGAAAGCTGTGAGTGTTCAGATTTTGCTGGGGGAGGGGGATTTCTTTCCTCTAGTCCAGGAAAACTTTCTGGAAGAAATGCTGTTTCTTGAATTTAAGCAGGCACACACATTTTGCTCATTTTACACTGGGTTTCTTGTCATCTCTCACCTAACTCTTAGATTCCTGAGAGACCAGTTTATTTCATGAAATTTTAAGGTTAGACAGTATAAATGACAAAATCAAATAAAGTGAGTATTACATATTTATTATCTTGTATTTTTTTAATAAAATTTCTTTCTAAATTGATATGCATTTTGACATAGTATTGTTATGGATAAAATTTGGAAATAGAATTTGGACATTTCCATTCATTCATTTCATTGTGAATTGACTTCTTTGCTATATCTATTGCAGAGAAACACATTTGATATTCTTAGCTCATGACAGTCCTTTGGTTTATAGAAAGTTTTCCATCCAATAGGATTTTATTTTTGTACTTCCATTATTTCCATCCTTTTTCATGAAATACCGTTTTATTCTCAGGACTAGTTCTCAAATACTAGCTTTTCTGTAGAAGCAGTATGGTGGTGTGTACACACACACACACTCACACTCACACACTTCTTTAAGCAGTACTTCAAAAGAATTTCCTTGATGTCTCTTGGGATGAAAATATATGAAGAAAATATGCCTGTTTCTCAGTAACTGTGCCTTTCTTGATCCATCTGAACATAACAGGTGATAAGAAGACCCAGTGATGGCAGGGGAAAGTTTACATTGAGAACCAGTTTACTCTCTCTGAGTGGGTTCTTAAGCCAGTATTTCTAACTTTAAACTATTTTACTTTCCCATTTTCTTGCTTTCTTTTCCTGTTATGTCTGCTTTCTGATTCCACTCAGAGCTTATTATCTTTTTGGCTTCAGATTGTGTCCTGTATGTGAAGCCTTTTTAAACTACTTTTTGCTTGATTTGAAATGTCTTTAGTTTAAATATCTTTAGTGGAAAAGTATATGCAGTTATCAAGAGTCCTGAAGATGAATGTAAATTTGAACAGTATTTAATAAATATAATTTTTGTATTTTCTAAGCTATCCTTTAAACCTATAGTAATTTGCTTAAAACTTGATTCTTACCTGTTGTCTGTAAAAGTTGTATTTAATAATATAAATACAGTTGCTTAAAATTTCATCAGTTTCCAAGTTTTGAATGAAAACTAAGAATTTTCTAAATTATAGATATAAAAATTACAGATTTATAAAAAGTATCCATTATTGTGGATGAAACTTTTCTTTTAGAAAATGAGGTAGAAGATTACTACTATGTGATTATAAAGTTTAAGTCCAGAGACACTATCTCTAAGGGATAATATTAAAAAGGTTCTTTGATCCATATATAACATTTGCAAAATTGTGTTGTTGGGAATGGCACCCTAAATTAAACTTTTGTAATTCTTACACTACCCCTTCCTTTGTAAACTTTTTTCAGAACCAGATCAAGAAGATTGAATTGATTTCTATAGGACTCTTTGTATCAAGGTCTTAACTTTGATTGAAGGAGAGTCAATACTTTAAATAGTATTTCACTGGTGTGTTTTTCCCCCAGGGAAGATTACAGGGATCACAACCCTGCTAATAACTTTTTATCTTGTGCTGTTATTCTTTCATAACCTTGTGTAAATCCTATTGAAGATCCATCTGAGGTGGTAGAGGCCTGCCAGTACTCTGAAGTATTAGTATTTTGCAGTGCTTTTTGAACCATTTAGGCCAACATTTGGTAAAGAAAACTTACCAATATTTAGAACTCTTTGCTTTGGGAACCCAGTGTGACTGTAGCAGTCATTGTAGTCACTCTGGTATGTATTTGATTTAAGGTTAGACTCATCTTAGGTTTCTTAATTTAAAGCAACTAACTAAATGAATTAAAGATGAATTTATTTCCTCTTGATTTCAAGCTTATTCTGAATGGCATTGAGAGAAAGGTATAAAGTAATCAAAGGTATAAAGATAAACAAAAAGGAGGTAAAACCATTTGCTGGTGACGTGATGGTATACTTGGAAAATCTTAGGAAATTGGTAAAGATAATAATTGAGACAATAGCTTTAGCAAAGTCGAAGGCTACAAAATAAACCTTCAAAATAAATCAATTTCCATATAATAGTTACAAAATCTAAGAAGAAATAATAGAAAGGAAAATCCCATGCCAAATAAGTTTAAAAAAATGCTTGCTTTTAAAAATTGTATATGCTTTTTCTGTGTTGGAGGAACACCTGTTAAAGGTGGTTAGGGAACTTCACATGATGTAACTGTGTGGTGTTTGGAGCTGTTACCTAAAGAGAGCAATAACCACCTGCATCCTAAGGAGTGCTCACCTTTACAGAGCACTTTATAGTCTTCCAAGTGCTTTATAGACATTATTTGATTTGATCCTTATGGCAGCTCTGTTTTGTAGATGAAGAAACTGATGCCCAGAGAAATTAAGTGACTCACCTGAGGTTATATAGCTGTTGTTGAACCTCACTCAGTCTTCTAGATAATTCAAGTATAGCCTTCTCTCTACTACACTAAACTTTCTCCCCTGGCAGATCTCATAGTGAGATTTGTTAGTGTTTTGAAGCTGGGGGTAATAGAATGCTTTAATAGCTATTCCAGTTTAGGGGGTGACCTTAAAATTGGATGCTTACTTATTTTTTAAAAATCATTGCAGCTCTACCCGATTCGTTGTGTGTTTCTTTAAACATATAAAAGTTACCCTGACATAAAATGGGAAGCACAAGCAAGCATATTATAGTAATAATTCCTAAAGGGCCAAAGGGGCAAATTATAGTTTACTTCCTGGATCATAGGCTCCCTGAATATATAGACAAATGTGCTTAATACCAGATTTTCAAACTTAGTGCCTATTTTGTCTGTAGAAGCAGTTTGTAGTGGTGCTTGATTTACATTGTGTTAAAATTAAGCTTATTCAAAATATATAGCATTGTTATGTTCATCAGGATAATTGCAGCCTGTAACAGCAAGCACCCTAGAATACCCAGGATGGCCTGCTAGCATAGTTTCTTTGATCTGCTTTTAAAGGAAAAACTGCTCAAAAAGGGTTTAATAGTCCTTTTAATTACATTCATTAGTTAAGGGGAAAGGTCAGTACCCTGAATGTGGAGAAAATACAAGCAGAGATACAGAGAAAATACAAAGGCAAACAGACAGGGCTCCAACTGTCTGAGTAAAGCAAGATTGCTATACACTTTACATACATCACTGGATTGAGGAAACACAGACATCTAAAGCAGTCAGGGGCTCTGAACATAACAGCTACTCAGAGTCTCCACCAGGAAATCAAAAGATACTTCTCATGAGTGAACCCCCAAATCAAAATGCTAACCTTCCACAATATATAACAAAGACTCTGCATCTGATTGGTTGAGTGCTGAGCAGCTTGAAAATCCTTTTGCCCCAGCACTTAATTGGAAATTCCCAGTAGCCCAGAGCCTGATTAGCTCTGGGCCAGGGCTCTATGTGCCTGTTAATGGACAGGAAAGATCTTCAGATTCCCTTAACCATTATAGAGCCCAGGTATAAAAAGAATAATCAGAAAATATTGTGTTTTTATAGGTGTGTGTGGAAGGCAGTGTGCTTGATCTGGAATAAGTATGAGATGGTCTTTGCACTCAAGGAAATCACAATTTAGTTGTGGAAACAAAGATAGAAAGAGAAGAACATAAATAGAAAACTAACAGGAACATGCTATAACAACTGAAGAACATGCTTTTAAAATTTATAGAATGGAGAGGTTTAGAGAGTGGACAAGAAAGACTTCACAGAGAAGGAAGGATTTGAGCGGAGTCTAGAAGAATTTCACAGGACTCAAGTAGTGAGATATTGAAGACCTGTTATGTTTTAGATGTTCAAAGAACTAAGATATGAAACCTAGGTTTACTACAAACCATACTGTTCTTCCCTAGTACTTCCAAACAGTAAACCAGTAAACTCACTGAGCACAGTGAATTTTAAAAAGTATTTAGATTTCTCCTTTTCCTTAGGAGATTTTCTTTTGGAAGCAGGGAACATTAGTAGTGTTTCTCTATTGATATATCTATTAGTTTCATTGACACCATTTTATGTTTTAAAGTGCTTAGCCTTGCTGTCTAGAGGAAAGTTTTGTTTTTTCCTTCTGTTTTGTCTTCACCATTCACCATTTGGTTTTGTCTGGTATGCTCAGGTCTGATCCTCACCCTTTCCTTCTCCCCTAATGAGGAAGACTTTCTGATTTATGGTGGGAAGGGAGGAGGAGCACAAAGGCAGTGTAAAAAGAGCACAGATCTGACTGGCAGCTCTCTTGTTCATGTGTGAAATAAGGCTTTTCTGGTCTTGGAGTTGAAGGCTGATTTTTGAGGCTGAGAAATAATTTTGCAGGCTTGAGGAAGTGATCAATGTGACAAGTAAGGCTCCTTTTTTGGAGCAGGTTTTTTTTTTTTTTATGTCTGTTTGTTGGATACACCCCCTTTGAAAAGTGTACTTTGTGTCCAAAGAACTTGTTCTCTCTTTCTTGTCTAGCTAACAAAAAGGGAGGAAAGCAATTGTTAATTATTACAGATTGAATATTGGCAAAAAGCAATTTAGGTATTTTCCAGGCTTTATCTGTATCTATTTTTTTAAGTAGCAGATTAGAAATTTTCTCTGAACTCTCTTAACAAATTGCCAGAAAATTGCATATGGTTTTGTTTTTAATGGCTAAACATTTAAATGGAACATCTAGCTTGATGCATGGGACAAATATATCCTTGAACTGTTAATTAGAAAACTTTTCATTAAATTATCAAAAACTTTTCATTAAATTATCAATCATGATTTTGCTTTTGGGGGTGAGTTTTTCTCAGTAGCTGTAGTTTAAAATTTAAAAAATTTGTATCCGTTTTTTGTTTTTTTCTTAATTTCTGAGTCTCTCATCACTCTCCTGGTTCCTTATAATGATGAATATTTTAAAAGATAAAATCAGTTGCAAAACTAACCACATTTGACAATTGTGACTCTATGTCCAATATTCCATACCTCTAGTCCCCCAACACTCTAAAGAAAATACATTTTAGGGGCGGCTAGGTGGTGCAGTGAATAGAGCATCCAGCCTCAGACACTTAATACAAAAACTAGCAGTGTGACCTTGGGCAAGTCATTTAACCCCATTGCCCTCCAAAAAAAATACATTAAAAATTTCCTTTTCATTCTTCTCTAGAATGTTAAGCTCTTTGAGACAACATGTAAGGTATCATGTACAAATGAAATGTAAATAAGATTTCTTCTTTTAAGGTCTATATTTTGAAAATCGTTTGTTTTATTTAATAATATACAGTTGCTCAAAATGTCATCAGTTTCCAACGTTTGAATAAAACCTAAGAATTTTTTTGGCAAATTATAGAAAATTATAGGAAGACCTATTGATGATTATAGATGAGACTTTTCTTTTAAAAAAATGAGTTTATGGCATGGTACCATGTATTAAAACATGATTCTTTTTTAGGGATCCTTGTTAGGTCCAGGCCATTGTGGGCAGCAGTTCTGTTAGAGATAATGATAGAAGTTTGGCTTATTCGTTGTATTCTTTAGGATATTTGTAGTATGGAGATTTATTCTTTTTTTTTCTACTATTTATTAATATAACAACGTTTCACATTTATCTAATACTTTAAGTTTTACAAAGTGCTTCTCATGGGCTTATCTTATTTGATCTCACAGTAATCCACAAAGATTCACACAACAGGCATTATACTTGTTTTGTAAAAGAAGAAAAAAATTCAGAGATTATGATTTGCCCAAGGTTTGGGTTTTGAACCTAGTAGTTTTTCTAACTCCAAATCCAGTGTTCTTTCCTATTGCAATATTAAAAAAAAAAAAAAAGGTACATAACATCTAAATATCTATATACCATGGAGAGCAGAATTTTTTGGTATTAAAAATGTGCTTGTAAAAGACTATTAAAAAATGTCTATCCTTTGTACTGTGACCCAGGTAGCAGCCTACCTTGCCGATTTCTAGTCTTGCCCCTATTTACCAAAATCTAATTTCTTTCTGCCTGTGTCTGATGACAGAAGACACCCTTTTGCTCCTACTATGAATTCTGTCTTTGGATGCTAAGTTGCAGACAATATGGCAGAGAGTAGATCTGCTTTAAATTGATAAATTACCAACTTTGGACATCAGCAGAATAGAGGATAGGAAGAAAGCAAGCGTTTTCCACTTAAAAGGCTGAAAAGATGTTGGGAATTAGGGTCATATATAGATTTAGAGCTAGAAGGGATCTTAGAGGAAATCTAGTCAAATCTCTTCATTTTACATAGGGGGAAACTGAGGCCCAGGAGATTAACTGACTTGTCTTAAGTTCACACAAATAGTAAGCATCAGAGGCAGAATTTGAACATGTCTTCTGACCCCAGCATCAGTGCTCTTTTCCCACTTGTGTTACTGATTTCATTTGATCTTACAAAGCAAAACAAAACAAAAAAAGGGGGGGGGGCAGTAGGTGGCTCAGTGAGTAAGCACCAGCCCTGGAGTCAGGAGGACCCGAGTTTGGTTCCAGCCTCAGGCACTTAACACCCCCCCCCCCCCCACCAGCCCTTTAAACCTTGGGCAAGTTACTTAACCTCAATTCCCCTCCAAAAAAAAAAAAAAAGCAAAATTTTCTAATAGTAGTGATTTACTATGCTTGCTAGAAGGTATTATGAGCAAAATTGGTCTCCATCTTTACTTTAAACTTGATTTGAATCTCCTCCAACTATAGAGTGTGCTAAAAAGAACATTAGGCTTAAAAATCAAAAGGATGTGGTTTTGAAGGGGTTGGACCAGGTGAGTTATAAGATTCTTTCTGCCCTCATATCCTGTATGCATCAGCACAGTGCCCTGCTCATAGTAGATACTTCACTTTGCTTCAATGGTTATTTATTGTTTATATAGTGTTCTGGTTACTGGGTTTTACATAGGCAGTGGGTGGTGCAGTGAATAATAGAGTGCTGGACTTGGATTCAGGGATATTGGAATTCAAATCTGGCCTTAGACACTATCTGGGTAAGTCACTTGACCTGTTTGCCTTAGTTCCCTCAACTGTAACATAGGGATAAATAATAACATCTACCTTGCAGGGTTATTATGAAGGTCAAATGAGATGATGTATGTTAAAAAAAAAATAGCACTTTGCATTGTGTCTGGCACATAATAGGTGCTGTGTAAATGCTTATTTCCTTTCTTCCCGCCTTAAAAAAAAATAAATACAGCCCAGTCTACCTCTCCAGTCTGAGTATTGCTCTCCTTACATGTTTTCTACAGTGTAACTGAAAAGTGGTTATTCAGCCTTTGTTTGGAGTTCTCCTGCATGTGGGCAGTCCACTCCTTCTCATGTCTACTCATTCCACTTTGGGGTAACTCTTGATTGTTAGGAAATTTTCCCTCACATCAAATCTAAGTATATGTTTGTGTGACTTCTACCTACTATTTTTCCTAGTTCTGTCCTATGTAACAAACAACGAATCAAATCCTTCTTCCCATAAGAGACCTTCAAATAGTTAAAAGAAGGCTATCTTACAGACCCTGCTATTCCCTCTGCATTCCTTCCCCCCCCCCCCCCCCCCCAGCTAAATACCCAATCCTTATGTGACATGAAACTGAAACCTTCTATCCTTGTTGCCTTCCCTTGGATTCTCTCCAGCTTATACATGCCCTTCCTAAAATGTGATGCCTAGACATGAACACGGTACCAAGATACAGTCTGACCAGGGTAGGGGAAATCAGTGGCTACCCCCACCTTGTTCCATAAAGTTATACCTCTCTTAGTGTAGCCCAAGATTACATTGACTCTTGGCAGCAATTTCACACAAATGATTCATAGAGGAACCCTTGAAGCATTTTGTATTGTGCCTCATTAATGTGCTTAGTTTGCATTATAGTTTTTATCTTACCTCCTAGCAGACTATAGTACAGGAGTGCAGGGACCATGTTATTAATTTTTTTTTTTGCAGTTCTACTAGCAACTAAATGGATATACTTATATGCCTTAGATTGAGTTTATTCACTCAGCCAGTTGTTTTAAGACAGTTATTGATGCTTAGGATAATGTGCACAGGCCAATTTGGGATATTTATTCAGTTACAGGGAATAAGATATAAAAAGATAACCCATGTATCAAAAGTTGTTTAATTTTATTGATATTTTTATCTCTAGGCTGATATGGCAGTCTTAAGAGAGGAATGTTATATCAATATACCAGATGGATAAGCATACTCAAATATATTAGTGATCTCATCAGTTTGGATGTGTGCAGCAAATCACATTGTAACCCATCTTGTAGTTCCTCCATTCTGTGTTACTCTTGCTCATGTAACTTAATCACAGGGTTGCCACCTGAAGTGCTAAAGACCTTCCTCTGTTTCTTTTGACTTTGGAGAGGATGCTAGTAGACCTCCCCTCCCTTGCCGTATGACCTCTACCATATTTTCCTACTGGCTCTTTAACTTACTCTTGTTCTTTATTGAAGTTCATTTGTTATTTGTTGCAGTTTGTTCACAGACACCATGTGCATTTCTCTTACCCTCTGTGTCATTTTATTTTTCACTTTTTCAGACTTGTTTTTTCTATATCTCTAAGGTTTGTGAAGTTGGCACATAGGTCAGTCAGTAGTTGATGTTCTTGTGGTTAGCTTTTTTTGATGTATAATTAATTTATACATTTATACAAGTCTAAGAGTTTCCATACCTTCAGGATCTTCTTTTTCAGATACCTTGTGAATTGTTCCCTCAATGCTTTCACAGTTGTGGTATCACCAGTATGGATATCATCTGAATATACCTGGGCCTAATTTGACTGTTTTTCCTGTCTTTTTCTCATTGCCATCATTTCTACCTACTATAAACAGAGCCAGAATTGGTTAAAGTCCGAGTATAATGTTTCTACTGTTCTTGGCAGTGAGAAGTTTTTATAAAAGTCTGTGCAGGTGGCTTCTGTTTTTCCCCTGTTGGTTGTCGGGTGTGTGTTTATCTTTCTTAGGTCTATTACCAAGCTCTCTTTAAACTGAGTTTACTCACTATTGCTCTTTGCTTTAGGAGAGTCTTCATAATCTACAGTCTCCTTCTTGGTAAGATTTCAAAAATTAGGCTATATAGTTAACTGGTATCGTCTTTGACCTCTATCTTTCTCTTTCTTGGTAAATATTCTGGCCAGTTGGCCAATATTTTCTGACCAAGGCACTTTTCAGGTTTCGGGTTGAAAACTACGTATGTAGGGGAAATGAAGTTTATGTTATGATTCAGGATGTCGTGTTTTTAGTGTATGAGATGGGGAAGGAAAGTAAGTTAAGCTTTTTGCTTAGGGATTCTTTTTCCAATTTTGTTTAAGTGGAATCTGTTTGAAGATCTTCACTGTAAGTCTTGAACTCCTACATAGTAATCCTACCCTGGCAAAGGCTGCATTCATCCTGTTGACTAAAGTGCTGCTGGACAGGTGGTAGTAGTGGATGAAAATTCATTAAGGGAAAAGAAACCTCACAAACATTTATCCCAGTGGAAAAGATGTAGGGTTTATGTTTGTTTATTTCCTGTGGTCTTCTGCAAGTTTGTGTGGGAGTCACTTGTTCTCCTTATTTCCTGTACTGTCATAACCTGCCACCTGCTATGCAGCTATACAAAGTAACACTTCCATTACATATGGATGTTAAACAAATTAGGTTTTATTTGACAGACGCCAATTGTGGTCACAATAAAAACAGATCTAGGAAACTTATCTATGCACTAAATTTGAAAGTTGATGGATGTATATACACCTGTAACATTATTGGGAATGGGATGAGGGAGGTGAAGAATAATTTGGAACTATGTGACTATAGTTGTTTCTTTTGTGTGGGGGTGGAAGAAAATAATTTACACATGTATTATGTTTTGTAGCCTGTGAGGTTTCTAAATTGAAAACTGGAACCATTGCCAGATACAGCTGTGATCTAAAAAAACTAGAAAAAGACCAAGCCAACAAACCATCATTTATAGTACAATTTGTGCTTTTTTACTTTATCCTGACATTAGGAAAACTCATGTAGCAACTGTACAGCAGATCTGATGATGGCATATTTGGCAGCTTTGCCTTTGGAGCCTGGAGTCTTAAGCTCTCGTGCTTTGGTATTTGAGTGAATGTGGGAAAACTTTATCCTTAAAGGAGTGAAAAAAGCCAAAACAAAAGAGACCATCGAACTCCTGAGAATAAAAAAAAATGCTCCACTTAGAAGTGGAGAGCAAGTTAGTAGCACTTGGGGATGTGTTGTTTGGGGTCACCATTTGTGATGTACAGATTGGTGTGAGTACTTACAGGCCAGGTCTTTTTTTTTCTCTTTTTTTATTTTTTAGTTTACAGCTTTAGTTTACAGTTCATTTCCACAAGATTTTGAGTTACAGATTTTCTCCCCATTTTCCCCTACCTACCACCCCAAAACAACGATCCCACTGAATATCCCCTTCTCCCATCTGCTCTCTCTCATATCTTCCCTCAATCCCCCTCCCAATTTTCCAGTAGGGCATGGTGGATTATAGTGCAGATCTTGTTGCAAAAAATTTCAAGAGTTTGTCCAAAATCTTAGGCTTTTTGTATTTTATGCGTGGAATATCACTTGGAAAAGAATATTGCTTGCAGCTTCAGCACTGTTTTGTTAGAGAGATTTTGTTGTACTGATATTTATTATGGTATTAGAACTCAGAGAGTCCTTGACGTGTTCAGATTTCCAAAGCATATGTTAGGATTTTGTCCTAGCCAGTACCTAATTTTGGGTGCTCCCTCTCTAAGGTATAATAAATTAAGGTGATAAAATTCAGCTAGACAGCAACTTCTAGACTATAATTCCCCATCAGTTACTCTTCCACTTGTAATATATGAGGTCTTTTGGCTTCCTGTTTACCTCTAAATTCCTGTTTGGCATATAAAACTTCTAACAGCCTCACCTCTTAGTATACTTACAGTCTTTTAATACATCACTTCCCTCCATGCACTCTCTAGGGTTCAGCCATACTAGCTTACTTGGCTGTTCCTCACATGAAGTCCTCCATCTCCCATCACTGTACCTTTGTACTGGGTCTCTCTAGTGTCTAGAATGCTCTTCATAACCTCACACTCATAGAATATCAGATTTTCTTTTAAGATTTGGTTCAAAAACACCATTTTCTGCAGGAAGCTTAGTTCTGTCTTACTAGCTCGGGTTCTTAAATTTTTTTTTTGTTGGTAACAAGGTGGCATAATGGATAGTGCATCAACTCTGGAGTTAGGAAGACCTAGTTCAGATCTGGCTTCAGACACTGGTTGTGTGATCTCGAGCAAGTCACAACCTTTCTCTGCCTTATGTGCAAAATGGAGATAATTATAACACCTCCTTTCACAGGTTGTTGTGAGGACCAAATGATCAAATAAGATATTTGTTAAGAACTTTGCAAACCTTTAAGTACTATATAAGTGCTATTTTCATGATTACGATTATGATCATCACCATTACCACCATCACCATGTACCTTTTCAGAAGTATAGTGAAGCCGTTGGGCCCCTTCTCTGAATAATATTTTTAAATCCATAAAATAAAATATGTATTATTACAAAGGAAATAAATTATATTGAAACACAGTTATCTAATATATATATTATATATATATATATATAATTCATAGACCCCAGGTCAACAAAATCCTTATTTTGTCTTACCAGTGCCTTCCACCAACTCTGAACTTAATCTTATATGTATTGACTTTAGTATATGCTGTCTCCCCCATTAGAATATAAACTCCTTGAGGGAAAAGGCTACTTTTCTTTTTCTTTTTAATCCTGGTTACAGTGCCTTACACCTACAGCCATACTCACCAATTCAGTTTAAACAATAAGTCACTACTATGTGCAAGGCATTTTGTTGGACTTTATACGGATACAAAGATAGTTGTAATAGGTCCTGCTCTCAGAAGCTTGCATTCTGTTAGGTAAAGGACAGATATATAACCATGATTAAAGGGCAAGTGGTTTAGGTTGAAGTAGGGTCCAGGTCTAGTTCTAAGAAATTGTAAGGGGGAGAGATTACTTTTACTCTGAGGAGCAGGATAGATTAGGAATGGCTTCCTGAAGGAGATAGCATTTGATTTGGGCCTAGCTAAATTCAGAGAGGTTCTTTACCATGTAGACCACACAGGGTAATAGGTTTTTCTGCAGCAATAACTCTCAGAAACCATTTTAAAAGTTGGAGTTAAAAAAAAAAAGTTGGAGTTGTTGGTTACTTGCCTCAGTGGAAAGAGTCTCTGCTCCAATGAAAATAAAAAATGCTTGAGGTATTATGTGTCTTCGGGCCTATTAAAATGAGTAAGAGATGGCAAAAGTAAACTATTAATAATTGTCCAGTCATGCTTATATTAGTTGACAGCACCTATAGCTCCTTCAGTGTTTCTTCTAACAATTCAAATGATAATGCTAGTAGTCTTTAGATGAATAGCCATTTGTAGTCAACTGACTACATCTTGGTCATCTTGGTTGTAAGATCTGTTCCAACCAGTAGTTTTAATATTGATTTCCTTTGACAGTTGACTAGTCTATGTTGAGTTTAAGGTGTGGGTTGATGTTTAGTTTGTTCCTTTTATAGATGGAGATAATATGGCATTTGTTCAAGATTATACAGTGAAAGAGGAGATTGGTTAATGCCAGAATCGGTAGCTTCAGCCCTGCCTCCAAACCTTTTTAAAAATTGCGCACGCGTGTGCATGTGTGGATGTGTGTGTGTGTGTGTGTGTGTGCATATGCATAGAATTATCACTGGAAAAGCTTAAGATGGTTTGTGTGAGCATTCACTGGTCACAGATCAAGGTTTGAGGTATCAGCCTTCCTGGGGAATGTTACAGAAAGGTGATAAAGAGAGAGAGAGAGTGTGTGTGTATGTGTGTGTGTGTATGCACGCACATGTGTTCACAAATATACACGCTAGAAAAACAAACATGATCACAAAATGGGGATTGTAAATGAAACCATGAATTGCTAATAGTAATACAACATTAGTATATGCATATGTAATAGTTTTAATATGTACACGTTTAATATAGCTCTTATGTATATACTACACACATATGTAATTTTATATCGTTGTACGAACATTGTCTTGCTTGTCTCTGTCCCCTTCTGAGCTTCACTGCATGCTATTTTCTATATTTTTATAATGTTACATTTACATTCATTTTCCCCTGGAATAATTCTCCCTTCATGAAGTAAAAATAAATGAGTGTTGTAAGTGGTCATGTCTGAATATATGTATATCTATCTATCCATGTATCATCCTGTTACTACAGTTTATTGCCTTTCTACCAGGATAGAGGAGGCATGCTTCATCATAAGTCTTATGGAGTACTGATTAGTCATTGCATTGATCAGAGTCTTTCAATGCCGTTTTCTTTTACAGTGTTATGGTCATTTTATAAATAGTTCTGCTAACTTTGTATAACTAGTTCTGCTAACATCACTACATGAATTCATATAAATCTTATGTTTTCCTCAATCTGTTCCTTTCCATTTCTTATGATGCAAACCAAGTCTTCATTTTAAACTACTAAAACAGTTATATTTTGGGAAATTGCTCTCTTTGAATAGCAGCTATTCCGTGGACTTAAATGGTTTGTGTAAGCATTCCCTGGTCACAGTTCAGGGTTTGAGATATCGATCTACTTACTCCTGAGGGATGGAATATTATAAAAGGAGGTATTTTAAAAAATCCCTTTTTATCTTTCATACTCGTCAATAACTTTCATACTTTCATACAGTCAATAACCATTTATTTAGTCTTATATGACAGGCATTCTACTTAACAGTGGAGATAACAAATACAAGATAATGATAAGTCTCAACTTAAACCTGTAATTTCTTTTATTGATGCTGAAGCTAGTGGATTACTTGTGCTCAGGAATTCTGACCTCCAGTAGGACTTATCCATTTGGGAGTCCACACTCATTTCATCATTTAGTGGTGAGCTCTTGGACAGGGGAGGGCTGTGGGATCACTTGCTTGCTTAAGTGGGAAAGAACAGACCCAGATCTGAAATAGAGCAGGTCAAAGCTTTCCTGCCAGTTTAGTGAGATTATGCTCTTTAGCATCCGCTGCATTTAGAGCCCATGGTGAGATAGGTAGAACCAGTCTGAAAAAAAAGGTAACCTTAGTGGAAGGAGAGGACAAAGCAGCTAAGTATATTAAGTCCCAGTTGTGTCACTCTACCTGCAAAAGATGTTTTCTACAGAAATGTTGCTTGGTTATACTAAAGGTTGGCTTGTGCCAGGTATGGGAGCATAATTACTTCAGATTCCTAAAGTATATTGCTATAACATGGCCTCCCAGTGCCTTTGTAAGGGGAGCCACTGTCCCTTCTGCCTTGAAAAGGGACAGCTGAGGCATAGTGTCAGTCTCTTTTGCCTATTATAAGAATGAACATGTGATAACATCTATAGACCAAATAGGGACAGAGTGGGGAGACTGCCAGGGTTTGGGGGTAAGGGGGTGGGGGTAAGTGGTATAATGAGGGAAAAGAATTCTACTAGAAAGTAATCTTTCAGACTTTGGACAAGAAAGGATAAGATACCCTTATGAGGAACAGTTGTAATTCTTCTCCAAGACAAAATGAAGATAGTACTGTAGTCATAGATTGAAGAAACTAGTCTAGTGTTCTCAAGCCAGATAAGAACAGAGAAGAGGGGATCTCTTTCCCATGGCAGGTCTGAAGCGGGCGGTTCTGCAAAGATGAAGCTCAACATCTCCTTCCCAGCCACGGGCTGCCAGAAGCTCATCGAGGTGGATGACGAGAGGAAGCTGCATACCTTCTATGAGAAGCGGATGGCCACCGAAGTATCTGCCGATTCGCTGGGAGACGAGTGGAAGGGTTACGTGGTCCGGATCAGTGGTGGGAATGACAAACAAGGCTTCCCCATGAAGCAGGGAGTTCTGGCCCACGGCAGGGTGCGCCTGCTGCTCAGCAAGGGCCACTCTTGCTATCGCCCGCGAAGAACTGGAGAAAGGAAGCGTAAATCTGTGCGGGGCTGCATCGTGGATGCCAACCTGAGCGTCCTCAACTTGGTGATTGTGAAGAAAGGTGAGAAAGATATACCAGGACTGACAGATACCACTGTACGTCGTCGCCTGGGGCCCAAAAGAGCCAGCAGAATCCGAAAACTCTTCAACTTGTCCAAAGAAGGTGATGTTCGACAGTATGTTGTGAGAAAGCCCCTCAACAAGGAAGGTAAAAAACCCAGGACTAAGGCCCCTAAGATTCAGTGTCTGGTGACTTCGCGTGTTTTGCAGCACAAACGCAGACGCATCGCGCTGAAGAAGCAGCGTACGCAGAAGAACAAGGAAGAAGCAGCAGAATATGCCAAGCTTTTTGGCCAAGAGAATGAAGGAGGCTAAAGAAAAACGACAAGAATGGATTGCCAAGAGACGTCATCTTTCTTCCCTGAGAGCCTCCACCTCGAAATCCGAATCCAGTCAAAAATAAAGTTCCAAAAATGGGTTAGAAATAAATAATTTTTGTCAAGTGAAAAAAAAAAAAGAACAGAGAAGAGTCTCAGACTCCTAGGCATGAGTTTTATGATTAGAGCCCTAATGATAAAGTGGAATTAATGACTCTAATGATGATTTTCTTGGTGCAGAGAAACTTTATTAGCTACCTTAGTTCCAGATCATTAAGATTCAAATATTCCAGCAGAGATTGTAGAAGGTGGAACCTAAAGAATTGGTCTGTGATTTTTTTTTTATTATTATTATTTTTTTTAAAGCAATTGGGGTTAAGTAACTTGCTCAAGGTTACACGGCCAGTTATTTCTGGGTCTGTGATGTTTTCTTAATTAACTCCCTGGGTTAGGAATATCAGAAAAGAAGCATACTTTTCTCAACAATTGAGTTCTTTGCAAACCTGCTGCACCAAAAAAGCTATTCCAGAATCCTCATTATATGGCAGATACTGATAGTAATAAGTCTTTGGAGAAATGAGCATAGAATTAAGTAATGATGTTTCCTAGAAAAATCTCAGGTTTAAAGAGATGTACAATCTTCATTTGAGGATTAGAGTCTCACATCTAACATTAGAGTTTTAAGGTGATTCTAAAGGGTTAAAGAAACTAACGTTATGAAATTCTGAATATCTGTTTCATGAGAACGTGGATTAAGAGTATTGCCCCTGGAGTCAGATCACCTGGGTTCAAACCACATCAGTGACATCATCTTTGTGACTTTGGTTAAGTCACATAACCTCCATGAGCCTCTGTTTTCTTCATCTGTAAAAATAAGGGGATTGGACTAGATGATCTCTGAGTTCTCCGCTGCGGCCCCCCTCCTCCCTCCAGCGCTAGATCTCTGTCACCAGGAATAGGAACTTTATACTCCCTTCTGATCAGCAAGAATGCCTCCTGGGAGGAAACCTGAGAGACTAAGGAAGTACAGGTTTTTCTTTTCCTAATTGGAGAAGTTGGTAGTCTCTTATGGCATAATTGAAAGAGAAAACTTGAGAATATTGTTCTAAACTAATTGTAAAATGCCTAATCATTAATGTGAACTCAAATATTATTGTTACTCCACTACTCTGATTTCATCTGTTTTGGCTACTACTTCTACTTACCTGTCCATGACTTAGTATATAAGTCCTAGAGAATTGTCTAAAGCACATAAAGGTTATATAATTTATTAGTGTCAGAAAGACCTATATTCACATTTCCTCACTGTGAGTCACTGATGTTTCTGTGTCCCAAACTTCCCCATTTGTAAAATAAGGTTGTACCAGATGACTTGTAATATCCCTTCTGGCTCTAAATATATGATCCTCTCATTTTTATTGGCTCTTTTCTGTGTGCAAAGTGCATTAGATAGTATAAAGTATATTAGATGGTGTAAAGTATTTTAGCTAAGTCTAAGATTTAGTATGCTTCTTAACAAGAAATTTACTGTAAGATCAACATATATGGACAGTATGCAACATTAAGTCAGGAGCCAAATTACTACTGTTTCTTTCCAGTAATGCCTTAATCCAATTGCTTAAGGTTTGAAAATTTTGTGACTCATTACATACACATCAGTAACTAAATGTCTTTATTTCTTTTGCCATTTACTGACTGCCTTCTTCATGAAGATTGATAAAGTCTCTTGAAAATAGCACGAAAGGTTCTTGAGTTCTTTTTTGTAACTAGTATAATTAATTAGAGGTGCTTTGGAGAATAATGTAGATTGTTCCTGTCTTTAATTTAGAGAAAATTGAAGAAAGAATGGGCTTAAAAAATGAAAAAAACAAAACAAACTTAATTTGGTCTCCCATTTTTTCCTTGTTCTAAAAAGGAAAAAGAAAATACCTAGACTTGCTGATGAAGGCTGACGACTCCTTTGAAGTATCAGGCAGTATAATTCTATAGCATTTTCTTTTTGCAGTATGATCCCAGAGATAATCCTGTTGAGTTGCTTTGAACAGAAAAGACTGATAATACTAGACAGTACTGACTGCTTGCTGAAATGGAAGAAAGAATTACTCTTCTGTTTTCCACCCCCCACTGCTATCCTAAGCAGCTTCTTTTTCTGAGTTTGTAAGGATGGGTTCAGTAACATTTGCTTCATATTTTGATCAGTTGTTACCCCACACATTCTCAGTTCTTCCTTTTCCAAATGTAGTCTCCTGTTTCAGTTTCACTAGTTTGAAAATTCAGTGATTCTACTTATATTGATTAATCATTTGCACTGATTTTCTTTTTTTTTTTTAAAGCAATTGGGGTTGGGGCGGCCAGGTAGCACAGCGAGTAAGAGCACCGGCTCCAGTGTTGAGAAGACCTGGATCAAATCTGGGCTCAGATACTCAGCACCACACCCAGAAATAATAACTGGCCGTGTAACCTTGAGCAAGTTACTTAACCCCAATTGCTTTAAAAAAAAAAAAAGCAATTGGGGTTAAGTAATTTGCTCAAGGTTACACGGCCAGTTATTTCTGGGTGTGGTGGTATCAAAGCCCCAATTCCATCCCAGGTCATCCCGACTCTGGGGCTGGTGCTTTTACTCGCTGTGCTACCTGGCTACCCCTAAGCAATTGGGGTTAAGTAACTTGCTCAAGGTTACACGGCCAGGTGTTTCTGGGTGGGTGCTAAGTGTCTGAGCCCAGGATTCGATCCCCAGGTCATCCCGATTCTGGGGCTGGTGCTCTCAGTGTGCTACCTGGCCACCCCACACTGTGATTTTCTTAAAAGAATTCCTGGGGGGAGGTAAAGACAATACATTCCAGGGGAGTAGTGACCAGAGAAGAGGGTTTTGCTTTAGATCATAGGGATGGTGAGTGGTGCCATAAGGCAATTTATTAGCAAGCCATTTCCAAAAGGTCTTGACTTAGTGATTCTCTGTAACTCTTTCCAGAGCAAGAGGTGAAAAGACTATGCATACAGGCTGGCAGGACAGATGCCAAAATATCCTGCATAGATGGGATGTGAAGTATGTTCTGGCTTAGCTAGATATGGTATAAGTTTGTACTCATTCAGACAAGACCACTCAGCCCTTTGGCAGAATTAAAAACGTAAATGGATTAGCTCTCTAAGGGAAAGGGAAATGGTCTCTGAAGGGCTGATTCAAAGGGTGTTGTTGATCCAGGTGAGGAGAAGGAGCAGTAGGGAAGATGACAGGATTTCTAGGGTATAGGAATAGATGGCTGGATGGGATGTGCTATTTATTGGTAAAGATACTAGATTAGATGTTAAGGATAAAACAGACATGGTCCCTGGCCAAAAGGAGTTTACAAATTAGTGGTTTGATAAGATATTCACATAGAAAAACATATTACAATTAAGAATATGACAGGTACATAAGAAGTCCAGAGTACTGTGACATCAGATGAGAAAGAAATCACTTGTAGCTGGAACAGTTGGTGAAGCCAATTGTTTATTGGATTTGCAGAAGAGAGAAATTTTGATTAGACTAGAGCAGTGATACTAAACTCCAAAAGAAACAGGACCCATTAAATCATACATTAGAATCCCTGTCTGTGAATATTGACTTAAAAAAAAACACATATCAACATTGTGCTATATTGTATTTTCATTTATTTTGTTAAATGTTTCTCTGATATATTTTAATCTGCCAATTGCGGCCTGTTTTGTCACCTGGGGTAGACCATTGGGTTGAATGATGCTTTGATGCTGTGGATTTAATCAGATGAAATTCAGTAGGAATAAATGTAAAGCCTGACCTTGGATTAAAAAAATTAACTCTACAAATACAATATGTGGTAAGCCAGTTTATTTGAAAAGATATGGGGTTTCTAGGGCTATATACTCAATACAGTATACAAGTTGGCAGTGTGACATGTGAGCCAGAACAGTACATGTAGTCTGACTGTACTAAGAGAGGCAAAACTTTCAAGGATGAGTTAATGGTAGTCCTTTCATACTTGGTGCTGGTCAGTCTCCATCTGGAGTATTGTATTCAGTTTGGAGCTCCACATTTTAGAAGTGATAGTGATAAGCTGGAGAGTAAGGAGAGGAGGCCAGCTAGGATAGCTAAAGGCTTTTGGTTAATACCACAAGAAGATTGTTTGAAGAAGCTAGGGATAGTTAGCATAGAGAAGAGAAAACTAGAAGGGCAGGATGTGACAACTGTCTTCAAATATTTGAAGAGCTTTCATGTTGGAGTAAACAATCAACAAACTTGTTAAATGTTTCAACCAGTAAGCACTACAGATAAAAGAAAAACAATCAGAAATAATATCTGATTTATAGGAATTTAAATTTTAATAGGAGAGGAATTAAACTTACTTCTTTTTGGTTCCAGAGAGAAAAACCAGTAGCAGTAGGTGTAGGTTACAAAGAAACATATTAATATATGTCGGGGGAAAAACCTCACTAGAAAATACAGCTATCTATAAACTGGAAGGGGGCCTCCATCAGAGTAGTTTCCTTCCCATCAGAGATTTTCAGCTAGAGACTCTGACCACTCCCTTGTCATGTAAGTTGAGTGGGGATTGAGTTATGGGTTCAGTGAGATGGCTGCTAGGGTCACTTCCAGTACAAATTCTGTGCTGTTTGAAGTAGTTCTTGAAAATAAGTAGGATGTCAATAAATCAAGATGAGATAAAAGTGTTTTGAGTAGAGGGAATAGCATAGGGAAAGGTTTCATGTTGAGAAAGTGTTGGGTGAGTTTGGGAATAGCAACTTCTGGTACTGCCAAGAGCTCTTCACCTCAACTCTGGACTGTTGCCATAGCAATAGTCTTCTAGTTGGTTTCCTGTCTTAAGTCTCTCCCCACTCTAGTCTATCCTCCATTTGGCTATCAAATTGATCTTTCTAAAGTGCAGCTCTGACCACCTCATTTCCTTTTTAAATCAACTACAGCATCTACTATTGCCTCCAGATTATAGCAGCAAGCACCCCAGCATCCCCAAGGTGGCTGCCAACACAGGTTTTTAGATCTGCTTTTCTACAGAAAAGCAGCCCAAGATGGGTGAACAAGCTTACTTTAATCAATCAAACACATATCGTTTACCTAGTTCGGGGGGAAAAGGTCAGCACCCTGAACTTAAGAGTATACAGACAGAAGTTACAAGACAGAGAAACAGATCAAGCAGACAGGCTTCCAAACTGTCCAACCATTACATCCATACCAAATCACAGTTATCAGAGAAGGAAGCATCAACATCTGGGTTTTCAAAGGTGGGGGGGGGGCGCTCCATTGTAACCATTTTCCCTTGCCTCTTCTGTATGAGATAGTTTATCCCATTCTGTCTCTCCCCATCTCCTCTCATTATATTCCTCTCTCACCTCTTAAGTATCATCCCTTCATATTAATTGGTCCTGTGCCCTCTATCTATGTATACCTGTACATATATATATATATATATATATATATGTATATACACACACACACATTCACATATGTATTCATACATCCATATATCCTCCTATATAGACATATATATGTATGTGTGTGTGTGTATATACACATTTCTATTCCCTTCAACTATTCTCATACTGAGAAAAGTTTTATTAGTTACAATTATTGTTTTTCCATGTATGGATGTAAATACTTCAACTTTGATAAGTTCTTTATGATTTCTTTTCCCTGTTTACCTTCTCATGCTTCTCTTGCTTCTTGTGTTTGAATGTCGTATTTTCTGTTCAACTCTGTTTTTTCATCAGGAATGCTCGAAAGTCCTCTGTTCCATTGAATGACCATATTTCCCCCTGAAACATGATACTCAGTTTTGCTGGGTAGGTGATTCTTGGTTTTAATCCCAGCTCCTTTGACCTCTGGAATATTATATTCCAAACCCTTCAATCCCTTAGTGTAGAAGCTGCCAGATCCTGTGTTATCCTGATTGTGTTTCCACAATATTCAAATTGTTTCTTCTTGGCTGCTTATAATATTTTCTCCTTGATCTTGGAATTCCGGAACCTAGCTATAATATTCCTAGGAGTTTTATTTTTGGGATCTTTTTCAGGAGGTGATCAGTGGATTCTTTCAACCTCTATTTTGCCCTCTGGTTCTAAAACATTAGGGCAGTTTTCCTTGAGAATTTCTTGGAGGATGATTTATAGGTTCTTTGTTTGATCATGGCTTTCAAGTAGTCCAATAATTTTTAAATTCTCTCTCCTGGATCTATTTTCCAGGTCAGTGATTTTCCCAGTGAGATATTTCACATTGCCTTCTGTTTTTTTTTTTTTCATTTGATTAGATCTGTTTAATACTATCTTGATTTCTCATAAAGTCACTAGCTTCCATTTCTCCAATCTAGTTCTGAAGGAATGATTCTTTTCAGTGATCTTTTGAGCTTCTGTTTCCATCTGGCAAATTCGGCTTTTTAAGGCATTCTTCTCCTCATTGCCTTTTTTGAGGCTCTTTTGCCATTTGAGTTAGTCTATTTTTAAGGTCTTATTTTCCTCAGTCAGGCTGTTGACTCTCATTGCATAATTTTCTTGTATTGTTCTCATTTCTCTTCCCAATTTTTCCTCCACTTCTCTTATTTGATTTGCAAAATCCTTCTTAAGGTCCTCTATGGCCTGTTATCAGCCTGTATTTTTTTTTGGAAGCTTTTGGTGCAGGAGTTCTGACTTCACTGTCTTCCTCCTGTTCCATGCTTTGATCCTTTTTGTCCCCAAAATAGGAGTGTAAAATGGGTTGCTCTGCTTGCTTTGCTTTCCTCATTTGCTCATGTTACCACTCAATTACTTGACTTTTGGGCTTTTTGCCACAGTAGAACTCTGCCACCAGACAGGGGAGCCTTGTCCCAATTGCTGGGGTTTTCGCAGCTGTGGGAGGTATTAGTTGGGTGCCCTCTCTGAATCCTCCACACACTTTGGCAAGCTGGTCACACACCCCAGGACCTCCACCTTAGACTATAATCCAGATCGAAGCATGTTAAAGCAAGAGCGATTACCCCTCAGACTGGTGCTTGGTGTCCCTACAGTCTGCAGGCCAGGAGCTGAAGCAG
Source organism: Petaurus breviceps papuanus (assembly GCF_028583685.1). NCBI lineage: Eukaryota > Metazoa > Chordata > Mammalia > Diprotodontia > Petauridae > Petaurus > Petaurus breviceps. The sequence goes on from NW_027187372.1 coordinate 2,966,916, forward strand.
CTCAGTTGCTGCAGCTGCACGGCTGCTGTGCTTCAGGCACTTCTCGCCCTGGGGGGCAAAGGCCAACCGCAATCCCAGACTACTGGATCGCAAAGTCCACACTGCACTGATCTCTCACTTTGTCCTTAGCATCTATGTGTTGATAATTCTGGGAACCACCACAGCTGCCGGTGATCTGAAGTCCCTCCGTCTGGGGCTGGTCAGGCCACCCTGAGGCTAAAACCTCAGGCTCAGTGTGAGGCTGGGGTCAGCTCCCAGAGCGCTGTGCTAGCCGCTTCCTGCCAGCCTGCTCGGCTGTCCTCAGTGGAAGGTTAGCTTCTCTGTGTCATTTTATGGGTTCTGTAGCTCCAAAGTTTCTTCAGAGTCACCTTTTACATGAATTGGAGGAAGTGGAATCCTGAATCCCGAGGAAGTCCTGTTTCTACTCCACCATCTTGACTCCCTAAATCTTACCTTCTACAAAACTTTATCTTCCTTAATGCTAGTGCATTCTTTCTGTGATTACTCCTAATTATACTGTATATAATTTTGTTTTTATACATGATTGTTTCCTTGATGCTTCCCCATTAGATTGTGAGCTTCTTTTTCTTTAATTAATTACTTAATTTTAGTTTTCAACATTCATTTCCACAAGATTTTGAGTTTCAGAATTTCTCTCCCTCCCCACCCCAAGATGACATGCATTCTGGTTACCTCTTCCCCCTCTTTGCCCTCCCCCATCCCTCTCCTCCTCACTTTCTTGTAGGGCAAGGTAGAGTTCTATACCTCATTGCCTGTACAACTTATTTCCTAGTTGCATCTAAAAACAATTTTTAACATTTGTTTTTAAAACTTTGAGTTCCAAATTCTCTTGCTTCTTCCCTCCCTTGAGAAGGCAAACAATTCAGTATAGGTTATACATGTGTAGTTTTGCACAATACTTCCATAGTGGTCATGTTGTGAAAGACTAGCTACATTTCCCTACATCTTATCCCACCCCCCCATTTATTCTATTTTCTCTTCTGATCCTGTCCCTTTTTTTTTTGAGGGGGGAAAGAAAGGTACTTTGTGTTAAGTGACTTGCTCAAGGTCACACAGTTAGTTAACTGTCACGTGTCTGAGGCTGGATTTGAACTCAGGTCCTCCTGACTCTAGGGCAGGTGTGCTCTATTCACTCTGCCACCTAGCTGCCCCAGACCCTGTCCCTTTTCAAAAGTGTTTGCTTCTGACTACCCCTCCCCCAAACTGCCCTCCATTCTATCATTCTCCCCCCTTCTCTTACTTTCCTGTAGGATAAGATACCCAATTGAGTGTGTATGTTATTCCCTCCTTAAGCCAAATCTGCTGAGAGTAAGTTTCACGCATTTCCTCTCACCTCCCCCCTCTTCTCCACTATTGTAAAAGCTTTTTCTTGCCCCTTTTATATGAGATAATTTACCTCATTCTATCTCTCCCTTTTTCCTCCCACTCCTTAATTTTACTTTTTAAATATCATTCCTTCATAGTCAACTCACCCTGCTCTGTGCCTTCTATCTACAAACACAGACACACACACACAGACACACACACACACACACACCCCAATACTGAGAAAGGTCTCATGAGTTACAGATATCATCTTTCCATGTAGGAATGTAAACAGTTCAACTTTAATAAATCCCTTATGATTTCTCATTCCTGTTTACTTTTTCATGCTTTTCTTGATTCTTGTATTTGAAAGTCAAAATTTCTATTCAATTCTGGTCTTTTTCATCAAGAATGCTTGAAAATTCTCTATTTCATTGAATATCCATTTTTTCTCCCTGAATTATTATACTGTTTTACTGGGTAGGTGATTCTTGGTTTTTATCTTAGCTCCTCTGACCTCCGGAATATCATATTCTAAAGCCCTCTGATCCTTTAACGTAGAAGCTGCTAGATCTTGTTTTATACTGATTGTATTTCCACAATACTAGAATTGTTTCTTTCTGTCTACTTGCAATATTTTCTCCTTGACCTGGGAATTCTGGAATTTGGCTACAATATTCCTAGGAGTTTTCCTTTTGGGATCTTTTTTAAGAGGTGATTGGTGGATTCTTTCAATTACTATTTTGCCTTCTGGTTCTAGAATATTAGGGCAGATTTCCTTGATAATTTCTTGAAAGATGATGTCTAGGTTCTTCTTTTGATCGTGGCCTTCCGGTAGTCCAATAATTTTTAAATGATCTCTCCTGGATCTATTTTCCAGGTCACTGTTTTTTTCCAGTAAGATATTTCACATTGTCTTTTACTTTTTCATTCTTTTGCTTCTGTTTTGTAATTTCTTGATTTCTCACGAAGTCATTAGCTTCCATTTGCTCCATTCTAATTTTGAAGGAATTATTTTCTTCATTGAGCTTTTCAACCTCCTTTTCCATTTGACTAATTCTACTTTTTAAGGCATTCTTCTCATTGGCTTTTTGGACCTCTTTTGCCATTTGGGTTAGTCAGTTTTTTAAGGTGTTATTTTCTTCAGTCTTTTTTGGGGGAGATCTCCTTTAGCAAGCTGTTGATTCATTTTTCATGATTATCTTGCATCTTGCATCACTCTCATTTCTCTTCCCAATTTTTCCTCTACTTCCCTTACTTGATTTTCAAAATCCTTTTTGAGTTCTTCCATGGACTTTGACCAATTCATATTTTTCTTGGAAGCTTTGGATGTTAGGAGCTTTGGTTTTGTTGTCTTCTTCTGGTGGTATGTTTTGATCTTCTTTGTCACCAAAGTAAAATTTTGTATTCTGAGTTTTTTTTTTTTAATGCTTTTTGATCATTTTCCCAGCCGAATGCTTGATTTTCTAACTCTTTAAGGTAAACTGGGCTTCCACTGTGTAGGGTGTCCTATCCCAAATTTCAGGGGTTTTGTGCTGATGTTTTCAGAGGTACTTCTAATTGCCTGTAAATTTCCAGTTCTTCCAAGGTGGTATGATCAAAGAAAGGAGAGATGTTTACTTCTCTCCTCACCTGTGCTCTGATCTGTGAGTGACCTCAAGTACTCTTTTCTGCTTTGGAGCTGTGAGGAGGATTCACTCTCCACTGCCACCATAAGCTCCATCACACCAGGACCACCACCCAGGCATGTGACCCAGATCAAAGCACGGGTAAAAGCAAGAGAATCCTGTCTCAGAGCTAGCAAAGAAATACCTGCGATACCCCTCTAATCAGCTGTTTGAGTCCCCCACTGTCTGTGGGCCCGGAGCTCCAGAAGCAGCTATTGCTGCTGCTGCCACCACTACCCCCCGGGTTAGGTCCAGACTGTACTTCTTCTTTTAACCTGGTCTGACAGAGTTTTCCCAATGGTCTTCTATGCTGTCTTTTGTATTTTTGGGCTCAAAAGTCTGGAAACCGCCACTACTGCCAGGGATTCAGGCCCCTGAAGCCTACTCCAGCACTGTCTATGCTGGCTTGGCCCACTCTGGACTGCACTATGCTCCCAACCCAGTGATTTGTTTCACACAGTTATTTTGTGAGTTCTGCAGCCCTAGAATTTGTTCAGAGTCCTTTTTTTTTTTTTTTTTTACAGCTGTTTGGGGGGGGTTGGGGGGAGAGCTCAAGCAGGTTGCTGCTTTTACTCTGCCATCTTGGTCGTTGTCTCTCCCCCTCCCACCCCCAATTTGGAACTTCTTTAGCTTAGTTATTGATTTTTGCCTTTTTCTTTATCTCCATTGCTTAGCATAGTGTCTGACATATGATAGCTGATTTGACTTGTTAACTAGATCATTTTGGCTGTTGAGTAGTTTACCTGATGGAGAATAATGTGAAGCATGGAGGATCTTGAATGACAGTTTGAAGAGTTTGGTTTTTATATTCAGTAGCCAATGGAAAGTCATTAAATAGTTTTGAATTATGGTATGGCATAATCAGAGCTGTTCATTAAGAAAATACAGGGGTGGCTATGTGGCGCAGTGAATAGAGCACCGGCTCAGTTCAAATCCTGCCTCAGACACTGAACATAAAAACTAACTGTGTGACCTTGGGCAAGTCATTAAACCCCAATTGCCCTCCAAAAAAAAGAGAAAAAAATACACTTAAGGGCGGCCAGGTGGCGCAGTGAGTAAGAGTGCTGGCCCCAGCATTGGAAGACCTGGGATTGGTTCTGGCCTCAGATACTCAGCACCCACACAAAAATAACTAGCCGTGTAACTTTGAGCAAGTTACTTAAAACCCCGATTGCTTTAAAAAAAAAAAAAAAGAAAGAAAATTAATACAGCCAGGTCCCAATTAGTGGGAATAATGAATCCCCTGAAGTGGTTATTTGAATTCATATTTCCATTGGGCTGGAACCAGTTACTATATTTTACATAATTATAATTTTGAATAGTATGAATTTGAATTCATAGGATCACTTTAGGGGATTCATTATTTGCACAAATGGGGACCTAGCTATACTCCTGTGGAATGTAAGATGTGTGTAGTATCTGTCTTATCCTTAAGAAAGGAGAGATAATGATGAGAGTATATGCTATTTTGGATCTTATTCTGACAGTAGAAATGATAGGATCTTTGGGGGGAGGTGACTTTACTGTCTTTATGTGATGATGTTAAAGTAAGGGAACATTGAACATCCTCTTACATGCCTCAGATTTGAACAAAGTAGACTTCATAGTTCAGATAAAGAATAGGTAGCATCCCATATTTTGGGAGCTAGTTCAAAGATAAGCTTTTAAGAGTCACATTCTGCTTTGAAAGACATATTAATTCTGTTCAATGAAATGACTATGACTGCCAAGGATCCATAATGAAACATACCACCTGCTTCTCCTGATAGAGAGGTGATAGATTCATGGTGAATATTGAGACATAGGTTATAGACAATGTAGGAATTTGTTTTGGTTGATTATGCATATTTGTTACAAGGGTTTTGTTTTTCCTTTTTTTATTGAAGTGGGAAGGAGAGATTAAATTTTTAATTGAAAAAATTATGTTTATTACTTAAGTGATATAATAAAGAGAAGGGGAACTACGTACAGAGACAAATAATGAATGCACCACGAGGAACTTATTAAGTAGCTTAGATTTTTAAAAGATGTGAGAGTCTACTATGTCTGTCCATGAACTTAGCCTTGATAAGTTTGGAAAGACTCCTTGCTAGTTGGCCACTGGTTCATGACTGTTTTGACAGTAATTCTCAGACCATCTAATCTACTAGGTTGCATTGGATGAAATAGGAGCCATGTGGATGAAATCACCAATCCTTGGAAGTCTCTACACATGGAAGCAAGTCCAGGAAACTATATTTGAATACAAAGAGTGATATAGCATAAGAATGTCAGGCATGCTGAAGCCCACACTGAGCTGAGGCTTGCCATAAATGTTAAGGGCATCAAAAAGGGCCTTTTAGTTATGATGGCAGGCAAAAAGAAGATCATAGATGAAGTAGGACTGCTGTGTGGGATTAAATGGGAGGATGGTAGTGCTTTCTCCCCTTAAAATCACTTGGTATATATTTTGTTTTTACATGTCTGTACACATGAGCCCTTCAGTAAAACGTAAGCCCCTGAAGGACAGCAAGGTTTTACCTTAAATATAGGTCACTTAACTTGTGCGCCTCAGTCTCCTGGAAAGTGTACACAAAGTGGATTACTCTCGAGAAAATGTCTGTGAGTAGAAAGACTTCTTTCTGTGCAATCATTCCTCTTTCATTTCCCCCTTTAAAACAGGAGACACATTTTAAAAGTAGAGAGAGAAATAGACTACAAAAGAATATTAGTTGGTAGAAAATTGGGCTGAGATTAGGTAGACAGTGCAGAAAAAGGATATTTTCCCTCTTTCATCACTATTTTTACTTAAGAAAAGATGATGTCTGAAGTCATCATCAAAGTAAAAAATGTTGGAAGAGCCTTGGGTTTCCCAGGAAAGAGAAAAATGGGAGCTTGACTTTAATTGACTGAAAACCGTATATTGCACATTTAGAGAGGTATCAAGTGTATATAGTACAGAGAAATTGATAACACTCCCACCCACATACTGACTTGCTTCATGCTGTAAAAATTCTATTAGAAGATTATAATTAAAGGGTTGCCCAAGAAGTAGTTCTTACCCCAATTTATGCCACTATTAGATGGTAGTAGAAGTGATAAGTTTGCTTCTGTTTCTTTCTAAAAATTCAGGCTTAGAGAGATAAGATCAAAATCTAAGAAAATAGTAGATGCTTTTGCTATCCAATAATTTTGCTCATCCAGGTCAAAATGAAGTAGGAGAATACCGTCCCAATTCTACCTCTCCCCAAATTATGGCGTGGTCCAAAAATATGTCTCTTATTGGATGGATAGTGACAGTCTGGAGGAGAGGGATTGTAGAGAGGTCCTACCTTGCCTTTCTGTCAAGTGTCTTCTTCACTCAATGACCCAACCCCATTCTTCCACACACATAGAAAAATCTAGTTTTTACAACCCTTCTCCTTCTTCCTCCATAAATTGTACAGTCTGTTGCTGTAATATTAACTCCATAGAGTAATTCTTAAAACATACTTGGCACACCAATTGCTTCAGGATTAAAAACTATTACTAAATTTTATTTAAAAGTCATTTTCTTTGTTTTGGAGACCTGGTGAACTTTACAATGCTTTTTCAAAAGTAATTTTTATTTTAAAATGAGACAGTATGTGAGCAATAATATTGCCAAAGATTTTTCCTGAGGCCAGCTTTTAAATACATAAGAATATGTGAGGAGTTGAAAAGCAAACTGAAGAAATCTCATGCCCTCTTGCTGAATGAAATTCTCTATTGAAATTGGTCTAAAAAATAAGTAATATTAAGCTATAAAATAAATATCAAGTGCTAATAATTCTGAAAAAAAATAAAAGAAAAAAATTGTTGAAACAACATTTCAAAAATCAGTGTGAAAAAATGTCAGGAGGAAAGCACTTTGCAAAATTTAAAGGGCAAGATGTGGGTTGTTGTTTCAGGTGGGGACTATACTATACCTCGGGCGGAGTTGCTACAGTACAGAGTCTGGTTCTGTCCTTTGCAGGATCAGGAATTGGATTTTATCAGTTTACTCAGTAGTGATTATTCTCTGGGTTAGTGGTTCGTACTAAAACTCACATATATGCCAAAATGCACAATTATGAGCTTTTAATAGGAAAAGCATGCTTTTCCCACATAACAAATCCTCCAGATACATGAAGATAATAGTCTTCTCTGGCTTAACATCCTCATTTTCTTCACCTGATCCTTATATAGCATCATTTCAAGTCCTCTTTTTCTTGCCATTCACCATTTGAGAAGTACTGTTAAATGTGGCATCAGAACTGAATATAATACTGTTCTCTAACCAGGGCAGAGTAGAGTGTCCCTATAGCATTTCTTCTAGTCCACATTTCTTTATCTTCTCATGAGACCAGAGGATCATAGTTAGAATGTAAGGACTTTTGTTAGAATGTAAGCTAAGGGGAGTGCAGTGAGGGGAACCACGATGGTGGTGTTTCAGGAAGCAAAAGTGAGTTCTTCTCTGCAAACTCTTTCTAACAGACTAGAAAATGCACCAGACCTAATCCGGATGGGTGAAATCCAGAAAAAGTCACAGTGAGCCTTTATCCTGCCCAGGGTGGCACAGAGAAGTCTTTGAATGCTGGAAATGGGATCATGCTGTCCATTGTGTGAGAGCACTTCAGTACACAGGAAGAGGCTACTAAAGCAAATGGAGATCTCAGACCCATATGGGACAACCCCAGACCCACCCCCTGTTCCTGTAACAGGGACAGGTGCCAGAGGTGCTGATCAGAGGTTCACTGCAAGGTAGAGTGAGAAGGGGACATTGTGGGTAAGGAGGACCTGGGCTAACACAACCCGAAGAAGGCAGCAAGAGGACCAGCCCAGACCTCACCCCATCTAGAAGTGTGGCAGACCCCAGCCATAACATCACCTCCCAGGAAGAATAGGCAAGCAAACAAATTCTACCATAATATACTGATGTGGTGACAGGGATGCTCAGGATACATATGCAGAAGAGAATGATTCCAAAACATCTACAAGCATTTCTTCAGAGGAAAACACAGCTTGGGCACAAACTCAAACTAAAATTCCTGGAAGAGATGAAGCAAAAGTTTAAGAAAATGGGATGAGAGTGCTTGAGGGAAAAAAAGGGAAAAGAAATTAAAGCTATAGAACAAATGGGAAAAGGAATGAACATTTTGACAGGAGAGGCAACAAACTATAAATATTAGAAGACACCAGTCAGAAGAAGCCAGTGGCTCTATGAGAGACAACAAGAAATACTGGAACAAGGGCAAGGGATTGAAAAAATAGGAAAAAAATGTAAAATATCTCATAGCAAAAACAACTGACCTGGAAAACAAAGTAAGGAAAAAAATTGAAGAATCATTGGACTCTCTAAACACCATGACCAAAAAAAAATTATAAGCCTAAATGTCCTCATTGTGGATTCATAGAAGTTTGAAAAGAAAACTGCTCAGATCTCTTAGAACCAGAATCCAAGGTGCAAACAAAAAAATCCACTGGTATCCTAAAAGAAACCCCCAAATGAAAACTCCCAGGACCCCATAGTCAAAACCCAAAACTTCCAGGTCAAAGAATAGTTACTGCAAGCAGCTAGGCAGTACCAAGGAGTCAGGTATCCCTGATGATTTAACAGCCACCACTATTAAAGGAGCAGAGAACTTGGAATATGATATTTCAGAAGGCAAAGGATTTGGGCTTACAGTTAAGAATATCTTAGTTAGAAAAACTTGAGTATAATGCTACAGGATCTTTAAAATAGAGGACTTAGACTTAAAACTTTTAAGTACAAACACTGGAATGAAGAGAAATTGTGGTTCAAAGAAATAGTCCAATTAGACAAGGCCTAGGAGTGGTTCTTTTGTGTTTTGGTGATCTTAAAAGGATGAAAAGAAGGGGAAAGAAGAGGGATACACAAATAGACATTATACAAATAAGGGAGAAGGGGGTGGAGGGGAGTGGCTGACACTTGAATCTCATTCTCATCTGAGCTAGTCAAGGAATAGTACACACACATACAATTGCATACAGGAATATATTTCATCAATGAAATAGGAGAAGGTGAGGGAAGGGAGAATTAGAAGGGTAGAGTAAGAGAGGGATTAGTCCTAAGCAAAACTAACTCCAAAGGTATACAGAAATATTTACAACTCTTTTTGATGTGGCAAAAGATAGAAATCTGAGGGGATGTCCACAAATTAGAGATGGAAGAACAAGTAATGGTATATAAATGTGATGGAATACTATTAAGAGAACTCATCAGCTTAATGACCAACCAGGATTAGAGAATGAATTCCCTGAATGCCTTCCTTAAGTGGTAGAGATTTAGGGAGGAGATGTCCTATACCTGTGTCCACCTTCTCCCAACAGAGGGAGGGAGAGGTCCCTAGGGCAAGTGTACTGAGGAGGCTTGAGTTTCAGAATTCTTTCACCTTGCAGAATAATAAGTTTCTGGAGATCATGAAATACAAGAGATCTGCATATATCTGAACATAGGACATTGTATAAGGAGCTGGTAAAGGTATGAAACTTTGCTGGGACAGGTTTCCTGACCTCATTTAGCTTAAAATTTAATAAGGAGATAAGACATATCTTGAAAACCATGATAAATGATAGTGGATGATCTTGGACTAGTCATTTGACTGTTCTAAGCTTTATTTTTCTTATTTGTAAAATGAAATCTCTTTTAGTTCCACATCTGCAATCTTAATCTCATGATGTTAAGAGCATTAAAGAATTGCAAAACAAAGGTCTTCCTCTCAAAAAAATTAAGGAACCAAATAAGGAAATTGACTACTGGCCTCTGTGGAAACTTTTAGCCCTGGATCAATGAACCCATGTGATATTTTGTTGTTCATGGACTACTAATGAACTTTTAAATAAGGCTGTTCTATGCCAAATTGTATGTTTCTCTTCTGGGGGAAATTTGAAGTTTTTTTAGTGAGAAGTGGACAGGAGAAATAGTCAGAGAGCACTCTGCTCCAATGAGTTATCAGGGTTGAATCACCATTCAGTAATGTGCTACACAGTCCTGTGCTATCCTGCACGCCTACATGAGCAAGTCAATGGTGTCTTTGTTTCAGACTGTTGTGGAAGAATGTATGAGCTAATCGAATGGTGGGAGTTTAGTTCCATGGTTTTTATAAGATGGAGTAATTCTTAAGAGGTCCTAGACATTCCCTTCATCAAGTGGTGGAAATGATCAGAAAATCCATTCTTTCTTCCCTAGGAACCCATTCTGAAAATGTCACATGCCACTTACCCTTGTTATGAAAGAGAATGTTTAAATAGTTGTTGCTTCACAATTTGTACTTAGAATGGAAACCAGACGTCTTCAAGCTTTGTTGGCTTAGTATTCAAAAATCAGAAGAAGCAGCATGTGAATCCTGTGCTCTGGCATTGGGATTTATTCATCATTTAAAATTGAACTTCTGCAGCCAGGTCTGTGTTCAGCACCAGCTTACAAACATCTGGGTACTTAGGGCTTTTCTGATTGAATAGGGAATGTTGTCAAGGATACTAACGTGTTTTCCAGAAATTACTTTCTAAGATGTGTTTCCCAGAGCTTTCAAAAGGGAGGGTTGATCTTAGAGTTGGCTCTGTGTTACCAAACAAAAAGATAGTGTCTTGTTTTAATTATTAATGGAACACTAAAATTTCAATTTCAATTTGTAAATTTATATTGCCATAATCTTAAGACAGTGCTTTGTTGAGAGACTATTTTAAAAATTTCCTTTTGGTTCACCTTGGAAATCAGACAAAAATCAGCACTTAATCTTTTAGCTAAAAGATAGCCATTCTCCTGATCCTCACTAACCTATTTTAAACTCTAGACTATTTAGTTCAGAGGCAAGAATGCTACCAACTGTCACAGCAACGTTCTAGAAATAGCCTAGGAGGGAAGGTTGGTCTGGTCTAGGAGGGAAGGTGCACCCTAGGAGGGTGCACCAAGCATAACCTGCCACACCCACACCCACAGGATGTAGGGTCTCATCCCCAACCTGTTATCCCTCTGTATGTACATTTTTTTCCCCTAATTAGATTGTAAACTTAACTTTTGTTTTGTGTCTCCAGCAGCTTGTATGAATTGGTCACTTCTTTTCTGGCTTCATTTACCTTCCATTCTTGAATTGTTGTCTTTCTGTTTCTGTCTTGCCTTCACCCATTGGTCACCCCCATCATCTGCTTCTCTGCTTCTGCTCCTGGGCTGCTGAACAGTGTAAAAGGACATAAACCAAAGTTTATGATTACTATAAATTAATGTTTTCTAATCTCAACTGAGCCTTCACTTCAAAGCAATCTTTTTATCTTTGACTTTATCACATAGTTTAAACACTCTCCCTTTCAGCCCTCAACTCTTGACTCCTACCATCTCTCAGTAGATATCCCTGCTTCCTACTTAACTGAGAAGATTTGAGACTATCTGTTGAAATATCAGAAACATCTATTACAAACTAGGCCTGAGGACACAAAAAAATAAAAATGTTATACATCCCCTGCCCTTACAGGGCTCACGTACTGTATTGTGAGCTGTCTTAATTGTTTGCATTCCATACTTAAACTTCACAGTCTCCTCATTCATCCTTTTCTCCAATCTGAGAGAGCCTTGCTCTTTGCCCTTTATTCCTATTTGTTCCCTGAATCATATTTTTCCCCTTCTCTCCTTTCTTTTTAAAGCAAATGAAGACTGTAGTTTTGGCTTCAAATGGAATGAAGTTGTTCAGTTCCCTCCCCACAGCAGCCAAAGAGATGTCTTTCCTGCTGGATACATTGTTTCCTCTGATACCTTTCTCTGAATCCATTATTTCCTTGATTGAGAAGTGTTTTAGTCTTCTTAAAATGTTTTTGCCTCTGTACTTGCCACTGATTTGGCAGCATTGAAGATGTCTACATCAGCCCAGCCTCAGAGGTCAAAGTTATGTTAAAAGATTATTTGATGAGGCTGTAGGAAGAGACATCTTTCACGTTTCTGGAGTGTAACACTCTATTTTTTTGTGGAGATCATAGAGGGTGATCAGTAAGGATTTATTAACTTTGCCTATTATGTGCCAGGTTCTATGTTAGGCACTGAGGATATAAAGGCAAAAATGAAATAGTCCCTGTCCTCAAGAAGTTTATATTCTATTGTGATAGATATACATGTTTGTGAAATACATGCAAAATAAAAGTAAAATGTAAACAAGACAAAAGCATTAGGGGGACAAATTAAAAAAAGATAGGAAATAAAAGAATGGAAATAAGAAGGAAATAAGATGTCAGTTACACTTTTAAAAACATGGTATGAAAATTTTTGAGGCTAGTGGAATAGGGAAGCTGTGAGAGGCTGAATTTTTCTATCAGATGTAGATTTTAAATGTGGTATCTCTCAAAAATCACAGGTTCATGTTAGTTTCTTATTTTCTTAGTATTCAGTGTTTTATGCACTTTTCCCTCTTTACCTAATCTTAGTGGAGTCCTTTCTTCTCTCAAAAACAACACCCTCTTTGTAATTCACAAACTTAAATAAAAGTTAAATATCAAGGGCCTTTCTTTTCCTTAAATTCCTACAACCATCCTTTCTGCCCAATTACTCTCAATATTTCTGTTATCTAACTGGTCCTTTGATAGTGGAGCATAAGGTGATCATTGAGATGGGGAAAAGTTTTTAATTTTAACCTTTTGAATATGTCCAAGAATTAGGATCATTGGTTACAAGATGTGGTTTTGTGTCTTATTTTGTTTTCACATAATCTTTTTCTTCTTCTCCTGTTTTTTTTACTTGAGGTATAACTACCAAATTAAGAATTACAAGGAAATTGAGATGCAGATTTGAGAAGAGGGTGGGAGGGATTAGTGTAGTTGGGTAGGATGAAGTACCATGAAGAAAGAGACTATTATTGGTATTTCTTCTGCATTAGAGTCTTGATGTAAAATAAAACACTTTTATTTCATGAATCTTCACTCATTTACTAAAAATTGAAACTCTGTTACTTAAAGTATTTCCTTTGAATGTAAAATAGAATGAATTCAATTCAACAAACATTCATTAAACATCTACTGTGCCAATTAATATTCTACGTGCTGGAGTACAAAGGCAACGCTCCCCCTCCCCCCAAAACAGTCCCTGCCCTCTAGGAGCTTACATTCTAGTACACCAGAAGCAGCTAGGTGATGTAGTAGATAAAGTGCTGTAGGACCTGGAGTCAGGAAGATATTATCACCATGGTTATCATTTGCATTTATATAGCACTTACTCAGTGCCAGGCATCCTGCTAAGCACTTGACAGATATTATCTCATTTTATCCTGATAACACTAGGAGGTGCTATTATTATAGTATCTCCATTTTACAGTTGAAGAAACTGAGGCCTTCAGATCTCAGTTTGAGTCTAACCAATAGACACTGTGTGATCTGGGGCAGGTCACTTAGCCTCTGCTCCATGTATGACTCTTGGGCCACATTCTCCTCCTGGGTACTCTTCTCTTTTTAGGATTTTTGGGTATTTCTCTGTTCTTTCTCAATCTGTTTGCTGGATTATCATCCATATTGTGCCTCCCAACTGTGCTTGGCCTTGGACATACTCCTTTTCTCTATATTTTCTCTCTCTTTTCGTTACCTTATTACCTGCCATGGATTTAATTAGGATTTCTATGCAGATAATTTTCAGATATCTCTAACCCCTAGTCTTTCCTCAGGCTTTAGTACTACACAACCAATTACTTTTGGACACTTCAAACTGGATAACCTGGAGATATTTCCCAAACAGAACTTATAGCTTTTTCCTCAAACCCACCCTCTTCCAAACAGTTTTATTTCTATTGGAAGACACTACCATTATCTATCTCCTTATCTCTCCTATCTTTGTGCCTTTGCCTTGGTTGACCCCACACCTGGAATGCATTATCCTCCTCAACACCTTTTAGAATCCGTTTTTCCCTTCTAGGTATCTCTCAAGCACCACTTTCTACATAAAGCCTTTTCTTGAGCCCTTTACCTGCCAGTACCCTCTATTTCACACTCCCTTGTATTTAATGATTTTTTTTATTCCATTTACATTTATTCAGTATGTATCTATATGTGTCTTTGTCTTCATTAGAAAATAAAAGACTAAATTAGAGATTGCTTCGTTGTATTTTTATGTTCAGCTCTAGCATTATACAAAGTACATAGTAGGCATTTAATAAATACTTATTGATAGATTAAGAGTAGGGATTGTTTTTATTTTTTATATTTATATCTCTGGTATCTAGCATAGTACCTAGTTCATAGTACTTACTTATAAATACTTGTTAATTGATTAATTAAACTTTCTACACCAAAATGCATCATTTCAGCTTTAACAATGCCCCAGAACCTTCTTTTTATAGACTTTTGATCAATTAGTTGTATATTATAGTAACTCAGTTAGCCTTGAATCAAAATTTTAACTAAGCACTTATGGATCCAGAACTGTGCTAGTATTATTTGTTGATAAAATAAAAGGTAATTATTGTCCCTGTCCTTGAAAAGATTAGAGTTTTGTTGGGAGAAAACATATTCCAAAGAGAAAACACAAGATAATAAATCAGGTATTTAATAGGGTGTTTCAAGTAAGGGCTATTAGGAACTCAGAAGAGAGATCAATGTGGATCAGAACAGTTGGAGAGGACTTATAGTAGGAGATGGATCCTGAGCTAAACCTTAAAAGATGAGTAGAATTTAGATAGAAATGGGGGAATGTCATTGTTTCATATGGAATGATATGATAAAAGAAAAGGAGATAGTATTTGTGGGTTGGAGATTGAAGATCCTTGAAGAAGGGCCTAGATGTGGTAGCCCATGCCTGTGATCCCTGACTCTTAGCCTCTCCTAGGGAGGCTGAGACTGCTTCATAGGTCATTGAGTTGGGCAGGTCTGAGCTGCAGTAGGGCTAAAGCTAATGGATCAGGTGTCAACACTAAGGCTATCACCAATATGGTGAGCCTCTAGACCAGGCTGCCTAAAAAGAAGGGAACTGGCCTAGGTCAAAGCTTCTTTGCCAGTTACCAGTGGGATTGCTGTTTTATTTACAGCTTGGACAAGGTAGGGACACTCAGTGTCCCCAGCCTCTTTTCCTCCACTTCCCCAAAAAGAGGAAGAGGGGGTAGTTAGAACTTCTGAAGCAAGATATAAGTAATGTTGTAGAGTTTTACGAAAGTTTTGGATAAGTGAAAAATACAGCTTGATTTTGGAGAACTTTAAATTGAATTAAGTTTGGTGACTGTATTTGACCTTAAATTTTATTCTAATTTGATTAATTTATTTGATGTTAAATTTTGTCCCAGCTTGAAGAGTTTTGACTGGATTTTCTTGAGAATAGGTAAGTTAATATATATTCTTGCATAGGTGCTAGATGTGATGAAGGTGAATGATAGGTAGACTGTTCTCTAGCTCCTTCCCAGCTCCCCCTGGACTGAAGCATTCCTGAGGGAATTAATGGCTATTGGGGAAGGAGGGGGTACCAGACTTCTGGCAAAGGATCAGAGGGAAAGAGAAAGAGACTTGCTCTTACTCCAAAATGTAAATAGAAAGGTGGGTGACATTCCATTGTGGATGAGTGGGAAATCTTTCTGTGGAATGAGAACTGTATAGCTTTACATCTGTTTTAAGGATGGGAAATGATGAATTATTGGATATTATTTCTTCTTATTCTGCTTCTAAGTGTTTGGACAAAAGATTAAAAGCAAAGAATGAGAAATATTTTTGAAATATTGAGAAATTTACTTTCTTAGGCTGTGTGTATAACTTGTAGTGTGTAGTTCAGGTCTTCCTCTCTTCTGCATCAGTTTGAGAGAAAATTTCCTCAGTGACTAAGTACAAAGTTATGGGTTGATTGAATAATGGTTTTGATCTTGCCTATTTAGGACTTCTATTGGGTATTTTGTTCAAGTAGCAGTTACCAAGTTGGCTCTATAATAAAAAAATAATCTTCTTGTAATAAGTCACTAGAGTGAGCAAAAAACCTTCCTCTAACAATACCAGTTATGTTAACATAGTCTTAGAAATTCTGATGAATAGCTTGATTTATATTACAGATCAGGGACCTGGGGGCTGCAACAAGTCTAGGCTTAACCTGTGTTGGGTGGAGGGAGGTGGAAAGGGCACACTGACTTCTGAAGCTTAGTTTGAAGGGAGTTCATTTCCATTGCATAACACACAAATTGAGGGGATGAAAAATGAAGAAAGGGAAGCATTAGCTTATACTTATCTCATGAAGGCATCTGCTCACAATCAGGCACTTGTAGAGAGAGTGCCAGCTGGCGGGGGTTTTCGGGATGTAAATTGTCCATCCGCTCAGAAGAGCAAAAGTACAAGGAGCCCTTGTATAGAGAATGAATTCTTAGTCCAGCAATAAGAGAGGGAAGTTTTTTCATAGAGATTTAAATGACATTTACTCATGTTTTCCACTCTATTTGCAGTCTTCAGCATGCCATTTCCCCTGATATCTCTGCTGCTATCACAATTTGAGTATCTTGATTAATAAGTTTTCCTTCTTTCTTTGCTATTACAATTTATTAAGCATCCACTGGGGGGAAAATGGAGGAGGGAGTTTGGGAACAATGATATTTTTTTCAATACTGTCTTCCAAACCATTTCTTCTTGTTTTTCTCATCCTTGACTTGTGTAATTCTTCCTGCTGTTTAAAATGTACAGTTGAAAGTTTTTAAAAATTTAAGTTTCTGAAATTAATAAAGTTATTTTTTCTATTTTCCCTCTCCTTGGTTAACAACTAGTTTTTTCACCTTATTTATTTGCCTTGGAGGGGGGGGGGAGAGGGAGAAGAAAAAATGTTTTTTCCTGTGGAGCTCTGAAATAAGTTAATAAGCTAGCATTACAGGTGCCAAATACCTTCTAGTCATTATTGATAATTTTGAATAGATGCATCAGATACATTAGTCTCTTTTCTAATTGTCCTTGAAATAAAGGTTAGATATCTGGAGGTGGCATGTAATATAGATAACCTTTGGAAGGAGGTAAAAGATGTTCCAGGAGAAGCCTTTACCTACATATTTTGAATAAGTTTTATTTTATGGTGCCCTAACACATTTTGAGTAGAGAAAATGTGAGTTGAAATCAGGCAGTGAGTCTAAAACTCTGTATGTAGGCTTTATTTATTAGCTGTAAAGATAACCCAACTCTTACAGGACAGGTGCAAACTTCATTGTGAGAGAGTTTGAACTCTAGAAGCTCATGTCGAGACTTCAAAGAGTTCTTGTAATTCTTCAGTTACACATATGTTAGATGGTTTATACTTTCCTTATAAGCCCCCCCCCCCCGCCCTTTAAAAATCATTTTTTAAATAAATAGCTGGGATTTCTGCCTTGAACAGTAAATATCTCTATATTACCTTCCAATCAAGAGAATGGCCTCCCAGTAAATGCCAAAAGTTCTTGACACAGAACAGAGTTGAACAAGTTGTACCTTCTGGAAAGAGAAAAGGTAATCTTACCTTTTAAAAAATATACTGAAGCAGAATTTAATTCTTCACTTGTCAGTATTTTATTAAATATAACAAAAGAGCTGGGATGTGTATAATGCTTTGAGGTTTATAAAGTACTTTAAAAGTATCTCATTTGATCCTCACAACCACCTAGGCAGTCCCCATTTTACAGATGTGGAAATGTAGGCAGACAGGTTAAGTGACTTGCCCAGGGTCAAACAGCTAGTAAATCGACGAGTCTGCATTCGAACTCAACTCTTACTGACTTCACATCTAGCACTTTATCCACTGTACTACTTATATGTTCTGAAAATGTAATGATTGTTTGATTTCAAATAATTATCTGATTGGAGGAGCAGGCAGGGGCAGAATGACAAGTGCAAGCCATAGAGAATGATCATTGATCAGTGTTTCTGATTCACTGTTGATCAGTGATCATTGATTATAAACTTGGAAGGAAAGTGAAAAGGCATCTGGTTCAAACTGTACGTGAACTGGGATCTTCTCTGTAACTTTCAGCTTCTGCTCTGAGACCTTCTAGGAACCCCCAAGGTTTTAAAGCAGCCCGTTCCACTTTAGAAAGTAGAATTAGATGTTAATTTGAATACTTAAGGGATCTTTGATTTTTGGAAGATGTTGGGTGCTCCCTTCACTGACACAGATCACAGCTTTTCTAGGATTTAATTAGATGTCCTTTAACAGTTGTGTGATTGAAAAAAAATCATTGGTAGCCCACTTAATAATGGGTTTCACTAACCTTATTCTCTTCCTTAGAAAATGACTCACACAATCTGTTCTCTGGCTGCTCCTCCAAGCTTTTAGTAGGATAGGACCCACCCAAGTTTGAGCCACATTTGAGCCACATTTGCACCACATTTGCATAGCTTTTCAAAGACTTGTAATAGGGGAAGGCCTGAGAAAAGTGTTCTCTACATGAAGCCTAAACTCTATACTCCTGAACCTTTGTTCCTGCTTTGGGCCTCTGGAGCCCAGCAAAGCCAGGCTCTTCCTCCTTCACGTGGTAGCACTTTAGATATTTCAAGTCTTCTTCCCCTCCAGGCTTTCAGTTCCTAGATCTTTCCTAGCCTGCTCTCTAGGTATCTCAACATCCTGCTTGCTCTTTTCTAGATGAGTTTGAGCTTGTCAATGTCCTTCATAAAGTGGCAATGCCCAGAATTTAACTTCCAATGTAAGGTGATGACCTCCTTTCTGTACTCTTTTGTTTTTTGTTAATACTGCCTAAGATCTAATTAGGCTTTTGTATAGCCAAGTCACACTGTTGACTTTTGTATATTTGCAGTGCACAGAAATGCCCAGGTCATTTTCACACTAACTTTTATCTAGCAAATATCTCTCCCCTGCCATGTGCTCTCCCCAATATTTGTAACATTATTTGTTTGTTTTAAACTTGAAAAATGTATCTTCAGTAGATCCCTCCCGTCATTCTTACCTGTTGTATCTTAACAGTGAGATATATTCCTGAAAAGGACTGATTTATTGCGACAGTGTGGTTTCATTGCTTTTGGTTTCTTTGTTTCATAGTTTTAATATTATGTTTGAGTTGTTTGTTTTCTTTATGTGTGTATCTTAAACGTCACAAGTCATTCAGTGAATCAGCAGAGTGAGTGAGATTGCTCCTGGGTTCTCTTTTTGAGCTTGACTGAGTGGGAGTGAATGCTGGCCTCATTCATTTAGCTGTGTCCCAGGATTTCAGGCATATTTGACCTACTGGCCTGATTTTGTGGGTACTGGAATCAGAATATTTTAAGCATGTGTTTTATCTTCTGAAGTTCACACCCCGTGGAGTCTTTCTTGAGGTTATGTCATTTGTGGAGGTTTTTTCCTCAGCAATTCCTTTCAGGCAGTGTTACTGGTAAAACAGCAAAAATGCACAAAAAAATAATTTATTTAATTGTTCTGGTATTAAAACAACTGTAAGACTATAATAGTAGTTTTAATATGTGTGTCTATTTGCATTCATTGTCAGATTGTTTTGATTGCACATAAAAATTCTCTCCTGGATCATATCATGACTCTTTCATCAACTCTCTATAATCAGTTAACTGACTATTGGGTAATTAATTTTGTTGTAAAGTACATTAAATGCTTTGGTTTTGAAATTGAATAAATTGAAAAAAGAATTCTATTGAGTAGAATTGTCATGCTGTGCTCCATCTGGAATGCATAAAAATATAATTTGTAGGAAGTGACTATTCTTGCTTTAATCTTAAAGATTAGGCAAATCAGATTTTCCTTCTGTATTAGGAAAAAACTTTCACACTTAGACTGGTTCAAAAATGAAAAAGGTTGTATCATTTGATAGTGAGTTAACCTTTTCTCAGATCTTTAAGTGGAGGATGGATGGATAGTTGTTAATGTTGTAGGTAGTATTAAAGACCACACACACCATTAAAAAAGTGAAAAGAAGATTGCATTGGATAAATCCTCACTTCAAACCTAGACTCTCATGTGAGACATCTCTCTGTAGCTTTACCATTTACCATTAACTTGGTGTTGAGTATCCTAGAAAGACTAGATCTTCCACATCTTTGAAGTTTATGTAATAAAAGAGATAGATGAGTGACTAGAGATGATCTACTCAAACCCTCCCATTTTAGAGGTGAGGAAACTAAGGTTCAGAATGCTTAAGTATTTGTCCAAGGTTACACAACTAGTAGTAATAATAACGGACATTTATATAATGCTTTTTTTTTTTTAATGCTTCCATCTCTATTACCTCATTTGAACCCAGTAACAAACCCTGTAAGTAGGTATTTATGAGTATTACCTCTATTTTTTAGTTGAGGAGACTAAAGCTTGGAGAGGGTTAAACTTTTAAGATTGGTAAATTTCCAGAAAATCTTCAAAGAACTAAGCATGTTTCTGAATAGTGAATTAAAAATCACAAATTGCTTTCATATTCCTCTGAAGTGTTTATAAATTTAGAACTCGTCTTTGATTGAAAATGTACTGCCTTTCACTTTGCCGCTTTTCCATTTAGTGACATGTTTTTTGAGTTTTCCAGCAGTTGTATTGGGTCATCTACTTACACTCAGATTGCCATTAACCAAAAGCTCAAATTTGCAAATTAAATGGTATGTGTACCCTCAGTGTTTGTTGTTGATCAGTCCTCTCTGACTCTTTGTGACCACATTTTGAGTTTTCTTAGCAAAGATACTGGAGTAGTTTGCCATTTCCTTCTGCGGCTCACTTTACAGATGAAGAAAGTGAGGCAAAAAGAGTTAAGTGCCAGGTTCACACAGCTACTAAGTGTCTGACGTCAGATTTGAACTTTTTAAGAGGAATCTTCCTGACTCAGGGCCCAGCACTCTATCCACTTCACCACCTAGCTTCCTGTACCCTCAGTGTAGTAGTGGATAGAATTCTAGGCTTGGGAACAGAAAGATCTGGCTTCAAATTCCTCTTGCATTTTTTAGTTGTGTGATCATAGTCAAGTCATTTAGCTGCTATGGAGCCTCAGTTTCCTTATCTGTAAAATGGAGTTATAGGCGGGTACCTCACAGCTATTTTGAGGCTCAAGTGATACAATATCTGTGAAACACTTATCCTCTACCCTTTGTTTTCTGGCCTCTAAGGGATAATCCCCAGTTACCTGGTGACTTATTTTTTTTCTAATGGCCATTGTGAAACCTTGCTAAATAAAGACTTTTTGAAAATCTCAAGCATTAGCTAGGTGGTACAGTGGTTATAGAGTGGTCAGCCTGGAGTCAGGTAGACCTGAGTTCAAATTTGACTTAGAACTTTATACTTTTGTGACCCTGGGCAAGTCAGTTAATGTCTGTTTGCTTCAGTTTCCATATTTGTAAAATGAGGATAGTAATAGTACCTACTTCAGGGTTGTGAAGATCAAATGAGATAATCATTGTAGAGCACAGTGCCTGATTCATAGTAAGCACCATCTAAATGTTAGTTATCATTGGTGTTATTTACCATTCAGGTTCATACTACATTACAATACAGTACGAGACAGACAATACAATCTTGGAACTTCTGGGCTTTTCCCCTTCAGAGTACAAATAATTGTGGCATGTATCTTAGCTGTCATTGATACACTGTACAATTAGAGAAGCAGGAAGTATTGTGCATTCCACTTGAAAAGGAACTGTTGTTGAAGTCCTTTGCTGCTTCTTACTTCTTCCAAAATTCTATCTCTTTTGTATTGTTTTAATTACAGAGGAAAGTCTAGAATTTTTCCTTACTGCAAAAAATATACTCTTGTACTTTTGTGATTCTTCCCTCACTCTGTTCAGCCTTCAGGTGATTAATAACATTGTGACTTGCACTAGTGAGCCTAGATGAGAGAGGATTGAGCCAGCAGCGACTTTTAAACTACTAAACCGTACCTTATCTGTACTCTTGACCATACATTTGTGTCTGCTTCAGGATCCTACATTTAGCATTAATTTGACTCTTAGATTTTTTCTGTTAGGGTCTGTGTGTGTGTTGTGTTGTGTGTGTTTTATGTACACAGTGTCTGCTGAATTGAAACAATAACAGCTGGTATGCAGCTGTAAATATTATTCTGGGAACTCTTCTGTAAGTCAGCTGGTTGTACCAAGAAAATTGGCAACTTTTTGAGAGTGTTTTTCCATGATCACTATTAACTATTTAAAAGACCATATAGTAGTCTAAACAGCTCATCATCACTTTATTTTATTTCCCACTAATATAATTTTATAGTGTTAGTTTGTCATCTCCAAGGCATCTCACTACAGGAAAGCTAGCTACATCATTGTGGGGGTTTGGTGAGAACTATGGTAAATGAGAGATCCCAGTTTGACACTGTCTCAAGTCATAATGTCCTAATTTTCTTAATCTAGGACAAGGAAAGACACATTGTCTGAAATTCTGTTTAAAACAACAACAAATAGCTGTTGTTATTCAGTACACAATTGTAGAGGTAGTTGTCTCACTAGACCCTTATGGAATTCCTCAGAACTAGAAACAGAGAAGCATTTATGTGCCTGAGCAACCAGCCCTTGAAGATAATTCTGAGACTGGAGACCTTTCTTCCCTACACAAGGAGATTAGAAATGCTTCATTGTGTAGGAGGTTTAAGAATGATTCTTTGGGGAAAAAATTCTTTGGCACTCTGTGAACAAAGGCTGAATTCTCGTTAATTTTTAGGCTTTCTTATTGTCTATCCTACATTTCCCCAGCTTAAGTTGCATCCTTCAGAGCAGGAAGTGCTGCTTAAGTTTTTTTTTTTTTTTTTATGCTTTTTTGAGCATCTGCCCTTCAGTTTTTGTTCATGAAAGGTATGCTATGTACCCCAAAGCAAAAAATGTAGTATAACATTGAAAAATGAAATATTTTCTTGAGTGTGTGATTCCATACTCTGTGAATATGGAGTGAGAAGTAAAAGTGTTTTAGGTATTGAAACCCAATGGGGGGGACTATTTGTTGATTTACCCTAAATGTCTTATGTTTCTTTGCCTTGTCCCTAAAGATAGAAGCAGTATGTTGGGTTTTTTTGTTTGTTTGTGATGCTGTTTTTTGGTTTATGATCTAGGAATCTTGTTTCAAACAAGTTGCTTAGGAAAAGTGTCTACTTAGACTTTGCTCTTGCAGGGTAGTATCATGGGAAAAGCAATGGAGACCTGTTTTCTAATCCCAGGCTCCAACATACTGACTAGCTATGTGACTTTGGTCAAATAATTTTCTCTTGCTGTACAGTCCAGAGGATATTATGAGAGTTGCCTAGCATTCATTTTAACTTCTGATCTGCCTCTAAAGCAGGACAGCATTTTATCTGGGACCAAGCCACGTATATAAGAAATGATGCACTTCATATGGTTTAAAAATCTCCATGTAATAGTATACAAGCTTAATCAATACCTATAGAGGTAGCCTTAAGTTGTAACAGTGAATTTAGAAAGAAAAGAGAAGGATCTAGGACAGAGTCTTGGGAAACACACCTAATTGGTGGGCATGATATGAAAGAATCAATTAATTTAAGAAAAAGCCTATATTAAGTGCTTATTATGAACCATTCAGTTCCTGCACTCAACAAGTTTACATTCTAATACATGTCAAACCCCAGTTTTAACTGTGAACCCCAAAGCCCCAAACAGAGTTTGTTCTAAGAAAGAGACAAACAATTAGGTTGGGTCCACATTTTTATTTCTCTCAAGCTGGCTTAATTTGAGGGTAAAGGGTTATATGCCCTTCAAAGAGTAGGTGTTCCCAAGGGGTGCCAATCAACTGTGATTAGTCAGTACACTTGGAGGTGGGCTATATTAAAATCAGGTCTTGAGTACATGATTTAGGTCACTTAATTTTGCTCAGCAAGGGCTGCCATCATTTGGACAGAGGAAATACCTGTTCTATTTGACCAGCCCCCCATCATACCAGACCGCTCCCAGTCTTGAGCTGTCAAGGCAAAAGAATCTGTCTCCGCTCAAGCAGCTTCAGTGCAATCTGATTTTCAGTAATTTCCTTGTGAAGAACTTTAGAGGGAAAGGGGACTTGCAGCTCTGAGTCTAGAAAATAATTTTTCACATAGGGAAAGACAACATATAGAGTTGGGGAAAGGAAAGAGTGGGAAGCAGCCTGATTTGAAAATGGCTGGGCATGCTTTGGAAATGTTCAGGAATAATTATAGATGAAGGTCTAGCAAAAGAGACTGAGGAATGTTCAGATAGGTAGGAAGAAAATTAAGGTAGAACAGATTTGTGGAAATTCGGAGAAAGTAGAATATCCAGAAGGGAGGGAATGATAAAACAGTATCAAATGCTGCAGAAAAACCAAGAAATATGTGGATTGACAAAATTAGACTTATTAATTAATTATACATAATTTTGGTGAGAGCAACTTCAGTAAGGAGAGTTATAGGACAATAGTGATTATGTTGGGGTTTAGTGAGGGTGTTTTTGAAATGGGAGGAGACTTGTATGTGTTATAAACATCAGGGAAGAAGCTAGTAGATAGATAAGGATTGAAGATTAAAGAGAGAGAGAGGGGATGATGGAGGAGCCAGCAGTCTATTGGAGAAGGAGGAGATGGGACCAATGGTACATGTAAAGGAATTGTCCTTCACAAACAGGCTGCCTCACCATCAGAGATTATTAGGAAGAGGAGTGGTGGAGGATGATGTGAGAGGAATGGGAGATGGAGAAGAGTGAGAAAATTCAGCAAATGACTTATGCTCAATGCAGTCTCAGGCAGAGAGGAGACACACTTGAGTGAGGAGAAAAGAGAATGTTTGGAACAGCTACTATGGTGAATGGGACATGATTGCATTGAGGCACTGAGGATCCAGTTGAAATCAGCTAGCAAAAAATTATAATGGACCATTCAGGATTTTGACTCCTTCAGGGGAGGGACTACAGTTTGCCTCCTTTTATATCCCCAACACTTATCACAGTTTCTGGCACAGAGTAGGCACTTAATAAAAACTGTTTGTCCTTCATTTTGAAGAGGACCAATGACATCAGGGGGTGATGAATTGAACATGAATTGGATTTAAGTGAGGCAGAATTGTACAGTTGGTCATTCTCATACTCTCAGAGTCATTGAAGTAACATGGCAAGACAAAAGTCAGTACTACTGGCCTGGGATGTAGTGGATGACGGTGTTTTTGATGGCTGACCAAACTCTAAGCCTGCTTCAACCATTTTCATGACCTCTGGAAAAAATTGTTCTCATTTGCCCATTCTGCCAGGGAATTCTTAAATACTTGGGGTAGACATCCCCTTAATTCACTGACAGGTTTGAGACCTATTACTCTCAACCTAGTTTAGCCCACCTGCTGAGAAGATGTATGGGGTGGCTAGCACCTCTGCTGTGAGGACTTGCCCAGCCTTTTTCAGGACTGCTCTTCCACCTTTGTGTTCAGTTTTCACCCAACTCTCACCTGTGCCTCCAAGAAGCTGTAGCATGTTGTAGCTCCAATGTGATATTCACAGTGCCTATGGCAACTATGAATATGCCAACATAATTCTGAATTGTAAAATATAACGGTCTCTCCACATGGAAGACCGAACCAAAACATTTATTTAAACACCAGAAAGCTGAATCCCAAAGCCAAATCCATCAGAGGAGCAAAGAAATCTATACATAATAACAATGAAGAGGGTAATGCCATCCCCAAGTCTTCCCCCTGCTAGGGCCTTCCCACAGATGAATACTCACAGCTCGCTGCCTGCTTCCTTTCTGTCCCTGGAGTTCTAACTGCTCTGACCAACTTCCTCTGGGCTCTATTCCACCCTTCCTGCTCTACCTGTTCAGCAAGCTTCTTCCACCATAGGCTTCATGTGACTCAAACTCATATGATTTAGGCTTCCATGTGACTTAAGCAGGTTACATGAACCTATTAATGGATGGGAAAGATCCTCCCATTAAGCAAAAATACATTACCATTACACATGTGCACCCAACACATAACCCAGTAAAAAAAAAAAGATCCTCCCATTAAGCAAAAATACATTACCATTACACATGTGCACCCAACACATAACCCAGTAAAAAAAAAAAAAAAGTCACTTAGGTGAGTCTGGGAGCAGCAGTCTCACGTATAACTCACTACTTTTGCAGCCTGACCAGCAACCTTGGTTTGAACTTGGATATTCCCTAAAATGGCTTCTACTCTTAAGGATCAGCTGATTTTGAATGTCTTAAAGGAAGACCAGGTTCCCCAGAACAAGATCACTGTTGTTGGGGTTGGTGCCATTGGAATGGCATGTGCCATCAGTATCTTAAAGGGGTTGGCTGATGAACTTGCTCTATTTGATGTAATAGAAGACAAACTAAACGGAGAGATGATGTATCTCCAACATAGCAGCTTTTTCCTCAAAACTTCAAAGATTGTTTCTAGCAAAAACTTCAGTGTAACTGCAAACTCAAAACTGGTCATTGTTACAACTGGGGCTCCTCAACAGGAGGGAGAAAGTCATCTTAATTTGGTTCAGAGTAATGTGAATATCTTTAAATTCATCATTCCCAATATTGTTAAATACAGCCCTAATTAGCAAGCTGCTTGTTGTTTTCCAATCCAGTGGATATTTTGACATATGTGGCCTGGAAGCTAAGTGGCTTTTCTAAAAACTGTGTTGTTGGAAGTGGCTGCAATCTGGATTCTGCCCATTTCCGTTACCTAATGGGGGAGAGACTTGGTGTCCATTCTTCAAGTTGTCATGTTCCTTGGGGAACATGGAGACTTCCATGTTCCTGTGTGGAGTGGTGTGAATCTTGCTGATGTGTTAATCCTCAAATAGGAACTAATGCTGATTTAGAGAATTGGAAAGATGTTCATAAAACGGGTGGTTGAAAGTGCTTATGAGATAATCAAGCTGAAGGGCTACACTTCCTGGGCCATTGGTTTGTCTTTGGCGGATCTGGTAGAAAGCATTATGAAGAATATTAGGAGAGTGCATCCCATTTCCACTGTGATTAAGGGCCTATATGGCATTAATGAGGATATCTGCCTTAGTGTGCCATGTATCTTGGGGCAGAATGGCATTTCAGATGAAGGTAAACCTGAATCCATAGGAGAGCTGTTTAAAGAAGAGCTCAGATACTCTTTGGGGAATCCAGAAGGAGCTACAATTTTAAAACCTTTTAATGTGCTGCCATCAAGAGAACATGACAGTGGTTAAGGGGTTATGTATGATGTGCTTTTCAAATAGGTCAAATCCTTCCTCTGATTAGTGATTGAACACCAGAAATGTAAAACCTGTGAACACACTCTAGTCTCTTCCTAAAGTTAGAAATGGGGAATAGTACAGTGTGACTATTTGTTAAAACCCTGTTGTTGTTTGCATAGGATGCTGTATATGACTTGTATAGTCTCAGTAGTTGGTGTCAAGCAGACAGTGCCCCACAGTTATATAAACTGCCTGCCTTGTATGTAGGTGCTACAGGTTCCCGTAGGTCCAGAAGACAACACTTCTGGCTACAAAACACCATACAATAGTAATTCTTTATTGATTACTTTTGTGCTTCGCTCCATTAGGACTCTACAGCATGGCCCTATATGTATCACATTTCCAGAGGACCTGATTTTTGTCTACATGCACATATCTGTATTTATACCTATATCTGTATCTATTTCTGTATCTCAATAGTTGTAAATTTCCATATTATATAAAAAGATCTGTATATGGACAACAATGCAATCAGTTCCTCAAGTGTCATACTAACCCTAAATAATGAATATACAACAAATAACTGATTTTTTTAAAAAGTCGTTTGAGGCAGATGGTTGGAGTAATCCAGGGTTGGGGTTTAGTAAGGTATTGGCAACAGTAACTCTCCATTACTGATTGGGTCCACACTTCTTAACCTTGTTATACAAGGCCATCTGTAATTGGACTTCTTATTTACACGATCCTGTTCTTTTTTTTTTTTTTTTGCTACTTTTTGGAGGGTGTAGCAGCAAGCACCCCAAGTGCGTCCTCAGGGTTTGCTGCCCATACAGGTTCTTGGATCTGCTTTGTTAAAGGAAAACAACTCAAAATGGGTTAACAGGCTTACTTTAATCAGTCAGACATATATCGTTTACCTTGTTCAGGGGAAAAAGGTCAACACCCCAAACTTCAAAATATACAGACAGAATTATCAAGACATTAATATATCAAGTAGACAGCTTTCCAAACTGTCCAACCATTACATCCCTACCCAGTCAACATCTGGGTTTCCACATCTGGGTTTTTCAAAGCCGGGGGACTCTCAACAAAGGCTTCCCAGAATTCAGATCAAATCACAGAACACTTCTCAAAGTGAGTCCCAAAACAAAGCTACACATCAGGGCTTATATAGCCTTCTCCTGGCTCAGAGAATGTAACAACCTTTTGGACCCACTGGCCAATCAAAAAGTATCAACTGAAAAACAAGCCTCCCACCCCAGTCTCCAGGTGCACTTTAGCCTAGGGGCAGGGAAGATCTTTAAATTTGCATTTCCATTACAGAGGGGCAGTTGGGGTTAAGTGACTTACCCAAGGTCACTTGTGTGTGTAATGTCTGAGGCCAGATTTGTAATGTAATGTGTGTGTGTGTGATGTCTGAGGTCACATTTGAACTCAAGTCCTCCTGATTCCAGGGCCAGTGCTGTATTCACTGTGCCACCTTGCCACACCCACAGTCCTATTCTTTTCTTTTTTTTTTTTTTTTTTT
>NW_027187372.1:2995539-3067143 GCF_028583685.1 Petaurus breviceps papuanus
GTGTGTGTGTGTGTGTGTGTGTGTGTGTGTGTGTGTGTGTGTGTGTTAGTTAAATGTCTGAGGCCGGAACGGAACCCGGGTCCTTCTGACTCTGGGCTGGTGCTTTACTCACTGCGCCACCTAGCCACCCCTCACAGTCCTATTCTTACTATTCTTTAAGCCATTTCCTCTGTTCTAGTGAGGCACACCTTCCAATTCATACCATGTTCTTGTCTACCCCCTTGACTTTTTCATAGTATTGCTCTGGGTACCAGAAAATTTCTTTCTTCTCTGTTTGCCTAAATCCAACTTATCCTTCAAGGCCCTGCTCATATCTTGCCTCTTCCATGAGGTTTTCCTTTTTGATTGTACCTTTCAGTGATCCCTCTCTCCTACATATTCCTACTACATATACAGCTTGTGCAATATATAATTCAGTGCTTAATGATATCATGTTTTATATTGTTTACTATTATTTCTTGAGTTTAGTCATGTCTCATGCTCTTGTATCCCATATTCTCTAAACCTTTTTTATCCTAGAGAAAGGTCAGAGTGCATATAGCAGGTGATGGATAAGTACTTGTTGGTTGATCATAATTTTTACTCAGCTATATTCATGGTGGATGGGGTAGATGACTTGAATAAATATAATCTTAGAGGCAATCTCTCTTAGTTGAAGATTCCAATTTACTTATTTTCATCACAATGGAGTTTGAAGTACACATTAGTTAAAATTTAGTAGTATAATATGGACATCTGGGCTGCTGTTTCCTAGTTTTTGGGTTAGCCTCATCTAGAGGGGGACAGTGAATAGAACTGACCTTAAAGTCTGGAAGGCCTGGTTTTAAGAACTGCCTCTGATTCGTATTGGCTGTGTGACTCTACAAGTCACCTGACCTCCCAGTGTCTGTCTAAGCAACACTCTACAACTCCAAGTAGTGAAGAAGGTGCCAGCTTTCCTTGGAACAGAGCATGTTTCCTCACTTGAGCATTGCCTCTATCAGTGGAATCTGAGGTCCTGGCCTTGCCTTGGGTTTTTTGAGATTCTGCCAGCTCTGATGGCTCAAGTTCAGTATAGTGTGTGGTTGCTGTTGTCAGCCATATTAGCCATTTTCCTTCTTTGGACAGATAAATCATGGATCTATTGTTGGTGAAATAGCATATGGAAGTTTAAATCCTTAGGCAAGAGGGGATATTTTTTAATGGAAAAAAGCCTCCTCAAGCAGTCTGTTCCATGTAGCTGCGTGCACCCCTGAAAGCTTCACAGGAACATATAGAACTATTTCCCTCAAAAAATCAATGCTGGGATTTTTGTTCATTTGGTCATTTTGTCCAACAGAAAGTTCGAGTTGCTTCATTTTTGAATGGTCTGTCAAAATGGCATTGATTGTTGTTGTTATTATTCCGGGCATTAGGGAAAGGGAACTTAGGGAAGACACTGCTTGCATTGCTTTCACTACTGTGTGACACTACTTTTATGTCTGGTCTGAGCAAAATCAGAGAGAATGAAGGTTGAATCAAAGGTTGCATAGCCACAATATTTTAGAAGGAAATAAATATTCCATAGAGTTTAAGTAAGTGCATGCTTTTTTGTATGATGTTCCTTGACTACCTGGATAAATGTGACAGGTAGTTAGTTCATAGTTTCAAAAATTGAAAACTGGAAGAAACTTGAGAGACCATCAGGTTCAACCCCATCATTTTACAGATGAGGGAACTGCAATCCTGAGAGGTTAAGTGATTTTACCAAGGTCATGTAAAGAGCTAGAGATAAAGTGAGATTTGAACCCATGTCCTTTTGACACCAGAGCCTGTTCATTTTCACTGTCTTAAGTGATACAGAGTCAGTATTTTTTAAGGATGATCCTTTCCTCTTTGATGTTCTTACTCTTAATCCCTCCTGGCCTCAGTTACTCCATCTGTAAAGTGAGACTGGACTAGATACATTTTACTTCAACAAAGATGTATTCAGTGCCTACTGTGTACGTAGGTCTACTAGTTGCTGGGGAAAGACAAAAATGAATGAGCTGCTGTTCTCATGGGGCTGGCATTCCTGGGGGGTGGGGATTGGATGTGCCAACAGGCAAACATAAGTATGCACAAAATAATTCAAAGAGATTTCATGGCAGAGCACTCCTAGCTGGGGAGAATCAGGCAGTTCCTTAGGTTGGGAGATGTAACCTGAACTGTGCTTTGAAGAAAGCAAGGATTTCTGTATAATAGAAATGGGGAAGAGGCATATGCAGATAGAAGACCACTTACACAGAGACCTAGAGGCAAAGGGTAGAAAGAATGCCAGGAGTCAAGGGAGAGTGGGGCCAGTTTGCCTGGATTGGAGAGATCAGGGGAGTTTATGTAGTATAAAACTGAGAAAGTAGGTGGGAGCCAAATTGTGAAGGGCTGTCAGTGTCAGTCTTAGAGAGACAGGGATGAATGTGAGGAATATTGTGGAGATGGTCTCTAGACTGTCAGTCAATCAGCAGTCAAACTTCTATAAGCATTTAATGTGTTCAAGGAACTACTAGGCATAAGAGATACTAACACAAAAAGTTTTTCACCTCAAGAAGCTTACATTTTATTGGGGGAGATAACATGTATACATACAAGTATATGCAAAAACCCCACAAAATAAATACAAAGTTTTAATGAGCACATACCAGTAATTGGGGGGATTCAGAAAGACCTTATGAAGGATGTAGCATTTGACCTCCACTTTGAAGGAAATTATGGATTCTAAGAGGAAGGGGTAAGGAGGATATGCATTAGTAGCAATGAGGCTTTGTAAAAGGCATAGAGATGGGCTGGAGGATCATATATGAGGAATGGAAGAAATGCTGGTTTGGCTGCACCACAGAGCAGATGACTGGGAGGAAGGTATGCTATAAGCCTAGAAGGGTAGCTTAGAGCCAGGTATTAAAAGGTTGTAAAATGCCAGCTAGAAGAGTGGGTATTTGATCCAAGAGGTGCTAGGGAGCCTGGGGATTTGAGCAGCCCAGTAACATGATAGGCAACCCTGTGCTTTGAGACCATCACTTTGGCAACTGTGGAGGTCAGATATATGAGACCATTTATGTGGGGCAGTGAAAAGAGTTATCAGATTTGAATTCAGAACACGTAAATTAAATCTTGTCTTAAATAATTCCTGTGGGCAAATCATGTCACTGTTTTGGGGCTCATTTTCCTTATCATTAAAATGAAGGGTTTGGATTAGATCCAGGAACACTTCACCTGATATTTGTGAACTTGTTTTAAAAAATATTTTGATAACTATATTTCCATATAATAGGTTTCTTTTGTAATTCTATGTAGTTTATTTTGTGTATTTAAAAACATTCTGAAAAGAGATCCATAGGTTTCTCCAGACTTATCAGTGGTGTCTGTGTACTGAAAAAATTGAGAACCACTAGTTTAGTTGATCAGCAAGGTTCCTTCCAGTTCTAAATATATATTATGCTTCAGCTACATTGTGGGTAAATTAGACTTTTGTGTTCCAGTCTGGCAACCATTTTATAATTTTTTTAATTTGGTGACTGTTGAGTGCCCCAAAACTAAGTTAAGAAATAAATTTTTAAAACATAATCTGTTTATACGTTGAAGACCACCTGTACGTTAACTTGGGCCAACATTTTGTGTATCAGATTTATTTAGTCTTTTTTGTTTGAAGAGCAAGACTTCCCATCCTATATATCCTTTTTTAACCTTGGTGTGTTTGATCTATAGGAAAAGCCTTTGACATCACATATGTGCGCCTGAAGTTTCACACCAGTCGTCCTGAGAGCTTTGCTATCTACAAGCGTACCCAGGAAGATGGGCCTTGGATTCCATACCAGTACTACAGTGGCTCCTGTGAGAATACCTACTTGAAGCCCAACCGCGGTTTCATCAGGACAGGCGGGGATGAACAGCAAGCATTGTGCACTGATGAGTTCAGTGACATTTCTCCTCTCACCGGAGGCAATGTGGCTTTTTCAACACTGGAAGGAAGGCCCAGTGCCTACAACTTTGACAATAGCCCTGTGTTGCAGGTAAGGGTCTGAAAAATATGGTCAACTTTGGAGGTGGCAAACTTTGCCATGTACTTAGCCCGAGAAGGGAAGTATTTACAGAGACATAAAGCATTATTTTAGAAATGACAGAGTGGATTAAATGCCTACTGGACGGTCAGTCGTATTTTATGCTTAATCCCTCTATCCGTTATAAAGTTAAAGCGAAATTATTTTGTTTTTACTCTTCAGCTAAATTTTATAAACTTGTTTGTTTTTTTTCTTTATAAATCACTTGAAATACCTTATGAGAAATGAATTCAGCAATTATTTCTTGAATTGAGTAGTTTTAACATTAACTTCCATAGTTGAGACAGGAAACTTGTGCTTCTTATTTTTGAAGGGAATATTAGGATTTGATTTACTTAGTTTATTAGCTATATTTCCTTTTTCCTCTTTGACATTTCACATGGAGTCAGACTTATTTTAAATATTAAAAGGGTCACTCAGATAAAATCAAGGCAAGCTTCAGTGTGTGTGATTAATTCCCTTAAAAATATGTTTACTTTGAATCTTCCATGAAAGTATTGTAAAATGACAAATGTGAAAACTCAGTAGACAAATTGATTTCCCAATATATGTTCTTTTTCTTATGATATGGGTGATCTTTTGTGGGCAGATTACTACTACAGTGAGAAGAAAAAGAGTAGTTAATTCTCAGTTGCATAGGGGAGAGCCCCTCCTTTGAATTACTTTTTCAAGAAGAGACATCTAGTCAAAGTTATTTGTACATATATGTTTGATAAACATACAGATAATATAGAAGTATCTGAAAGGAGAGCTACGTGGCTGCACCATGACCTAAATTTGTGTAAATGTGATAGAAATTTTTCTTTGTAGGGAATAAGGAATGAAAGGTTAAAAGTGGTTAACTGTTTTCTGCCTTTTGGGACCTCTACTGATCAACTATACCAGTAATTTTGTTTCATAGCTCTACCTCACACTATCTACTTGTGGCTTTTTATGTACTGTTTGGTTGACCACTGAGGTAATTATGTGACTGAATTTTGACTAGAGATTAATGGAAAGATGAGAGAATCTTGCTAGCAAAGTTAGGGTTGGAGGGGAATTGACTTCATTTGGCTAAAGGTCATGTGACAATACAGCAGAGTCAGGGTGTGTTAATTTTTAGAGAGAAGGGAAAAATTGGAAGTGGTTTTGTCAGTGTTGTATTAACATTATGAAAGGTTATTATGTGTTTGGTCTTTCTTTGCCTTTACTCTTAAGTGCCTCCTTATCTTGGCTTGTAGACATCTAGTTTTAGAATGTCTGTTCTAAATCTCTTCCTATTATAATTGTGTAGTCTTTGAATGCATGAGACAGCACTCTGACTTTCTCTCCTAGCTTGCTTCTGTTTGTATTTCTTTATGAATGTGTTTGCCTGTTTTTATTGTGGAGTAATAAAAGCATAAGGTGAACAGCTCTGCTCAGAACACTGTTCCAGGTGAATATTCTTAGATTTTATGATAGTCCTCCCTCTCCCCCCCCATCCCCAACCTCCCCATCCCATAGGAAGCATTTGATATTGAAAAAAGAGAAATACTCATAGAAGGTGGAATAGGCTTCAATAGGTGGAAAAACAGAAAACTAGGGATTAGGTTATGCATAAATTCTTTTACTTCATTAGGCAAATATTTAAGAGCCTTTCATGAAGCATGTATGCATAGGTATATAGGTCTTCATTGGGTGGAACATCAGTGCCTACCTTATGTGGTAGTATGAACAGTAGTCACACATAGGCAGCAACAGTCAGGCTTCAGTTTGCTTCATTGGAGGAAACTTCCAAAGTGATGTAATTATAAACCCATTGGGATTTCATGTAAATGTGCTTGTGCATTTTTAACATCTTAGAGAGATTACGATATAATTTTTATAGGAAAGGTGATCACTGGAGTAGAATTTCTGAGGTGTTGTCCTAATATTGGGCCTATCTTTTAGTGTCTCCCATTTCTATTGACATTCACTCCGAATCAGGAGGGCCTAAAATACAGCCATTAAGTGGAACTTGGGCAGGAACCTATTGTGGTCCAATCTATGAGCTCCAGAGTGAAATGGGTTTAGGGTTTGGTCTAGAGAAAGAAGACAGGAAGAAAGAAAGAAAAGAAGGAAGGAAGAGACAGGAAGGGAGGGAGGAAGGAATAGTAACTGTTTCTCTTTTGACCAGCAACCTTAAGGGTCGTCCCCTCCCAGTTTGATATTTTTTTTTAATTAAAGGGGCCATCCCTTGACTGACTTCTTAAAGAGGCCTATTCACTGAATGGACATTACCTCACTCACAGTGAGAACCTGAAAAGTCCAGGGTCTCCCATTGTATTCTGAGCCATCTCCATCCATCCTGATGGATATCTGGCCCCAGAGCCCAGATGAACCCTCTCTGAAGGAGAGAGTGAGGTTGGTGACCTTGCACAGCCTTCCCTCACTCAGATCAAGGTCAACTGCGTCATCATTTCCCTGATGTTATAGTCCTCTTTGAGAACAAAGGACAAACACACCAACCCATTTCTAGGAATGAAGGCATTTGCTGCCATCTAAGTCAAAGAAATCCTGTGGGAATAAGTGAGCTAATTTTCTGAAATTCTTTGGATTTTTTATAATTTCACTGAACATAATAATCTTGAAACATATAACTGTCCATTTGTATATAGTGTTTTTTTTTTGGTGCCAAGCAATTTGAAACTGGCATAGACTCATTAAATCTCTATAGAACTTTCAATTAAGATAGCTCTTAAATAGCTGAAGAATGTAGAGGTTATAGACACATTATAAACAGTGATTAAATACAGTAATAGGCTTAGCTAATTGAATTGTATACAAATAAAGTTAATGCAATTGTGAAATTATAAGTAGGAGTTGTTTCTAGAGTTCTGCTGTACAAGGTGGAAACAGGGAAATTGCTCTCTACTTACTTAGGAGATTATCCTTGAATGAAATGAGGTGGAGACTGAAAAAGGGGAAGAGAGACAGAGAGGGAATGGGTAGAGGGAAGGAAAGAGAGAAGACAGACAGGAAGAGCAGAAAGGGAGAAAGATTTCAAGAGCTGCTGAAAGTGAAAGAAGAAAATCTGTGTGTGGTGAGATGATCTTTGTGCATGGTTTAAGAAAAGATTTGAAGTGAAATCAGTTGATGTAAGGGAGGCTATTGAATAGAGCTACCTAAAAAGAATAGAAGCAAAAAAGCAAGAAGGTAGAAAGATATTGGGGGGGGGGATGTCATTGAATATGACTAGAGAGGATTGATATTGGTAGGTAGAACTCTGGTGAAATGCCTAATTTCATAGCAAATCTTATTTTTGACTTAAAAAAAAATACATGATTTTGCCTCTACATATTTGGCCCTGCCTTTTTTTTTTTTTTTTAAGGAATGGGTAACTGCTACAGACATCAGAGTAACCCTCAATCGCCTGAATACTTTTGGAGATGAAGTGTTTAATGACCCCAAAGTTTTGAAATCTTACTATTATGCAATTTCTGATTTTGCTGTGGGTGGCAGGTAAGTAGATTATTAAATCATAGTTAAAAATCGGTGAGGTTTTTTTCCCCGCTTTTAACAGTGTAGCTTACGAACTTGTTTACAACTACATTTATTGATTCTATTATTAGATTTTTATTTTTTTGAAATAAGATGATATTCTTCTGATTAATCTTTTTCACACATTCTGTTTTTCCAGCCAACCTAACTTACTAGCTATTCTCTATGCCATTTCACAAAGTTCGTGAAGAACTTTACCTTGCACTCTTAGAATATTTTGCTTCCTTCAAGGCTTATAGCTCAGCTGCCTACTTCCACCATAAACCTTGCCTAGTATATCCAAAATATAATAGCTTTTACACTCCTGAAATTATTTGCATGTAACTGTTTTTATTTTAAATCCCATTTTTTTAACTCTAGCTTTTTACATGATGCCCTGTACATAATACTTAATAACTACTTGTTATTGTACTGTAATAGAGCAATAGAAATAGGAGGAGAGATGTCCTGAGAAATGTTCTTTGGTTTAGTTTTAAATATTCAAAGTGGTGAACTTATAAGTTTTTTTTAAACTGTATCAACTTAAGTCTGCATATTAACTGCTTATTATGACTAAGACTGTACACTAATTGTTTTCAAGGATACAAAAATAATGAGACATTGTCACTTCCATCCATTAAACAAGTCAGCAAGCATTTATTAAGCAACTTCTACAGGCCCAGGTACTGTGCTAAGTCTGGTGTTGAAGAGGATGTGAAAACCCCCATGTGCAAAAAATATAGCAGGGAAAACACTAGCATTAAAGGGGGTTGGGAAGGGCCTCTTGTAGAAGATGGGATTTTAGCTTGAACTCGAAGGAAACCAGAGAAGCCAAGAGATGGAGATGAAAAGGGAGAGAATTGCAGGCATGGGAGACAGCCCATGAAAAGTCAAGGAGGAGGGAAGTGCTATATTACATAGGATGGAAGCAAGGAGGTCAGTGTCACCGGAATAGAGAAAATTGTAAGAAGGCTAGGAAAGTAGGAAAGGGAAAGGGCCTGGTTGTGGAGGACTTTCAGAGCCAAACAGAGAATTTTATAGTTGATCCCAGAAGTAGCTGGGAGCCACTAGAGTTTATTCAGTGGGGGTGTGACATGGTCAGACCCGAACCGTAGGAAGATCAGTATGACAGCTGAGTGGATGGGAGTAGAGTAGGGAGAGACTTGAGGCAGGATGACCAACTAGTAGGTAATTGCAGTAGTCCAGGTATGAAGTGATGAGGACATGTACTAAGATGGTGGCAGTGTCAGGAAAAAAAATGGGATGTATACAAGAGATGCTAATAAGGTAGAATAGCCAGGATGTGGCATCAAATGGGACATGTGGGGTGAGAGAGAGTGAAGAGAGAGTCATTAGGATAACAGTTAATTTGTGAGTTGGGATAGTATGCTAGAAAGTTGATTCAGGCAGTCAGAGCCCTGTCTGTTGGTCTTTATTTCTCTCTCTTTATATTTTCTCTGAAGTTCAAGGTGCTGACTTTAACCTGACCCCTTAAACAGCTATATCTTTCCTAGTAAAGCAGATCTAAGAACCTGTGCTAGCAGCCATTCTGGGTATGCCAGTGTGGTTTTTGCTACAGGGGTCAAGATAGAGAAGAAAAGAGAGTATAGCAATGTAGTAGTGATGGCCCCTGGAAAAGAACTGAGGGGTAGTGAGATTGGAGATTGTGGTGAGGATAAAGAACAGATTTTGGGCTTACAAGGTACAAGGAGTGGTGAAATGACCATAGGTTAAGATCAGAAGGGAATTTCAGGCTTCACTAACATCGACGTGAACACTTGTGGGTGATGGCAAGATTAAGGGTATTATTATGGCTGACCAGAGTCAATGTGAGTTGGAGGAGTAGGTCATGGGAATTGAGTGATGAGGAATTTAAAGGAAGAATCAATACGTTTATTGGTGAATTTGTGAGGAAAGGAGAGTGTAATCAGAGGCTAGTAGATAATGGACCCCAGAGCTTTGATTGGGTGGTTACCAAGTAATAAATAGTATTAGTAGTCCAGGGCCGAAGTTTAGTAAGAGAAGAGCAATGATAAGACAAAGGGGCAAGGGCAAGAAGTAGAACTGCAATAGCAAAGCATTAGGTTGAAGTTTGACAAAGAGGAAAGGGAGGGCAGAGCGGGGGGGTAGTGGTTTGAGAAAGACTGAGGGGTGAAGGAAATGGATGGTAGGATATGGAAATAGGAAAAGAGATAGAAGGGTTTGCTTTATTCACTTTAAGTTGTCTGTTGTACAAGAAGATGCTTCCGCTGGCTGACATGTGCTTTGAGATGTTTTTTCATTGTTAATATCAGACTTCACCATCTTTGATCTACCTTTCTTTTTACTCACCTCTTAGTGAAGTGGCTGAGTAATGTTAAGGTTGCTATTGTGACTGGTTTTCTTTTTCTTTGTAAAGATCATTGATTTATTAAAAGTGAACCTTGTAGCACTCCTGCTTATAGGAAGATGGTAGTAATTGAATATAGCTTAAAATAAGTGCTACAGCCTATGAACTACCTCTAAAATGCTTTGGGTAAGTAGTTAACAGCATGAGTCCTTTGTCTATAATCATAACAGCTAAAGAGTTAAACATTAGAAAAGGTACTAACAATGACCACTTATATAATCAGTTGTGTTTTTGGCTATCATAAACATCTCTGCTCAGAAATTTTACTTCATCCTGATCTAGAAAGTTCTGAAATTCTCTTCAGTTCTATTCTGTTTTTACAAACTCACTGCCCGCAAATACCATCTTTTGAGGCTCTCTGTGAGTTGTATTTTATCAGTTTACTTCTCTCTGTAGGTGTAAATGCAATGGACACGCAAGTGAATGTGTGAAGAACAACTTTGATAAATTGGTGTGTAATTGCAAACACAACACCTATGGAGTGGACTGTGAAAAGTGCCTTCCTTTCTTTAATGACCGGCCATGGAGGAGAGCAACTGCAGAGAGTGCCAGTGAATGTCTGCGTAAGTACCTACTTTATAAGTTATCTTTAGAATCCCTAGCAGAGAAAAAGGGAGCATGTAAATTACTTCATTTTATATTTTTTGTTAAGAGAAAAAATTTTGAACAGTTTTTCATTTGAAAATTAAGGGAGTCTTAATAGGAGACTGCAGTCATGTTAGTAAAAAATTACAGACACAAACGAAGTCACTACATACAAATGTATAAATCTCTGTGTTTTATGATAATACATTGATGGGCATGCTTACAGAATGGGGCTTGAGTCATAAGAATTAAGAATTTTGCTTAGGTTTGTATGTTATTCCTGTCTTACCTTTCTTCTTGGAAAACCAAAGCAATGTAGATCAAGAGAGATCTGCCCATCTGAAAGAATATCTATGTTTATGGTATATTAACCCAATGAGGGTTTGAACACAAAGCTACTAAAAATCTGTTTATGGAAAAAAGCAAGTTAAATGGTTCTCCATCAACTCTTTCTATTCTGAGAATGCTTTGAATGCTTCTGTATATAATGGTATATTAGCCATTATGCAAGGAACTATCTATCCTTAATTTATAGCTAGTAAGCTGACTAGTGAGATAATGTTACCTAACATACATAAGACATTATGTCTTAAAACACTGCTTTTACTGTATGG
The DNA here is from genome assembly GCF_028583685.1 of Petaurus breviceps papuanus. Taxonomy (NCBI): domain Eukaryota; kingdom Metazoa; phylum Chordata; class Mammalia; order Diprotodontia; family Petauridae; genus Petaurus; species Petaurus breviceps. The sequence goes on from NW_027187372.1 coordinate 3,006,657, forward strand.
CATCTCCCTCCTTTTAAAAAGCAAAACAAAACATAACTTGGCATATGCTGTATTTCAGACTTCTGCTCTATGTGGAAGGAAATTACACAAGGCCTTTACTACATTATTCCCCAGTTCACTAGTGATTGTAAACTTACAAGGTGCTCACCAAAGGCTAGTTCTTTCAAACTTAAAAAACAAACAACCTGTGATTATTATGGAGATTACAGCTTGATGATTTGGAATGCAGCATTTCTAAATGGTAGGAAACTGTCTTTTAATTGAGAAGTATATCATGAGGGAGCAAAAATAGAGATAGAGAATTAGTGCTAAACACACCTCCAGGAGTGCAAAGAGAACCCTACTCCTTGCAGATTTTTCTTTTATAATAACTTATTTAGCAAAATGCTTGTTCTAAAGAAAACTTGAACATAGGGATATTTTACTAAATGACCTACATTGACATTTGGTAACTAGAAATAATTTTGTTTTTATTTTAAGCTTAAAGTTAAATTTAGGTTTGTTGAAAAGCAACATGGTTTTAAAAATCATTTTATTCCATTCTGTTTCCTATAAAATACATTTTAATGGTATCTTTAATTAATGTACAGTGCTTCATATAAATATTTCATGTTAACTAAAATAAAGATAGCATTACAATGTATTTCTGTAGGAAAGAGCAAAGCATTTCACAAGAATATGTCATCTCACCCTCACAGTAACCCTTAGATCATCCTGTTTCACTGATTTAGGGTACTGAAGCTCAGCAAAATTAAATGAGTTGCCCGTGGTCCCACAGTTAGTTTGAATCTAGCCGTGTTTCCACTACACTATACTGCCTTTAACTTTGTTTTGTTATATCATCTTATATTGCAGCTATCCCTGCAGTTTCCTTTTTAAATAGAAGGAGAAGTGATCGTCGTTCATAATTTACATGAGGGAGATAATGGGGGCCAAGCAAGAATAAAATCCTGTCCTTTCTGACTTTAACTTTATTATTATTTTAACAATATTAACATTATATTGCCCTATCTATTTCATGAAGTATTCATTATAAACATATAATTTTGAGAAAGAATTATAATCGCATATAGTAATAAGAATTCAGCTGTTTGAATTACTTTGTAATCAAGCAGCAAGTTCTCAGCCTCTTACAGTTATATGAATGTCAGACTCCTTGGCATGGTGATGTCGGAAGGTGGCAGAGAAAGTATGAATAGATTTTAGTTTACCTGGGAAAAATATAGAGAACAAAAGTAATTTTCCATTATTCTTTCTGAAGAGAATTATTTTATCTATTTCTGAGTTGGGAAAAAGTATGAAACCATATAGGAATAGTTTGCCAGGGAATGAAATAAGAAACAACTTATATAAACTCTGAAAGAAGTTATATTGGTATTCCATCTTCTATTTGAGTTCTTCTTTCTCTCTTGGTAAAAAATTGAAATTTAAAAAGTAATATATGCTTAATTTGCAGCTAAAGTCATTGATGGAGAACTATAAAGCTCTAGATCTGCTTGCCTTCAGAGGGTAGAACCTAGACCTAATGGGTGGAAGTTTAAGGGAGGTAAATTTCAGCTTAATCTAAGGAAGAATTTCATAGTAATTAGAGCTATCCAAAAATGGAGTGGGCTGCTGTGAAGTTGTGAGTTTGCAATCACTGAAGGTGTTCAGGCAGAGACCATGGTGGAAACCATGCATGATCACATGTTTTAAACTACGTGTCCCGGGGCTCCAGTGTCCACAGTTCCTTTTCAGTACTTAAGGGGCCATGGGACTTGAATAAAGTATGGACAACTAGCCTACCTCAAGCTTCAGGCCATTGAACCCCTTAGGGAAGAAATATGGAAGTGGGAATAGATGATAAAGTAAGGAAAAGAAGCTGTAAAAGTATGTAAATGTCTAGTTTTGGGTGTTATTGATTTAAGTTTTCTAAGAAAATCCTCAAGAAATATCTTGAAATGTTAGATGTAGGAAGAAGAGAATGGGAGAGGGGAATAAAACAGATTTTATACTTATTTGAAAGAAAAAATATCAACTTACTGATGTAACTAAAAAATAGTGTATATGTTTATGCATGTCTTTGCAAGGGAAGGGAGAAAGAGTTCTTGTCTATGACAGTGTTTTGTCCTTTTTTAAAAAACAAAACAAAACCTTGTCATTTTCCCCCGAATGAATATATATTCCCTCATTGAGAATTATTTACTCTTCCTCAGGAAACTTTCTTGATTTAAACATAATTCAAAAATCTGTGGTTTGTTAATTCCCTCCCTTGACACAGATCACAATCCTTTGTTACTTGGTGAATGGTTTTTGAGACATTGCTGTGACTGAAAAATTTATCACTGTCATCAGTCTAACTAGGATGCTCTTCAGATAATAGGTATATAATCCAGTACTGGGCCCTTATTTAAAACTAAGCTAACATGGTGACACCTACCATTTTACAGAACCCAGGGTCACCCCACTCTATGGATGCAATATTAGACTTAGGCCTTTAATAGGTTTAATAGAGTAAAATAATTTTATTCAATGCCATCAAATGTAGTGTTTCTTTTAATATTACTTACGTAAGGATGTAAAATAACTACTGAGTCCCCAGTAAATTATATGACTTGCTATGTAGTGTAACAGTGGATATTAGTGGACATTATAACTACAGTGGTGTTAAGGATCCCTGAGTCATGGTGGTTCCAAATTACCACAGAAAGGTCTGCCTCCCTTCTTTATTTTTTAGAGGACTTTAAAACCATTGTGGGACATATGAGCAAAATGAATTCCTTTCTGCTTTGGGCCTTCAGCCTCTGTATATTTCCAGAATGTCTTCATTTTTTTTTCTTCCTCAGGAATAATACTGAATCCTGAAAATTTGACGATAAGAACCAGACTTTCTAAAATAGTCAATATTTGTGAGGATAAGAAGAGTCAGAATTCTTAGCTTCCCATGACTAAGAAGCTCTGGGTATCATTTGAACTTCACCTTTTTGCCCATTCTAGACTCCAGAGACACTCATCTTAGCCTTGTATTATAGAGTTACCTCAGTTTGGACACAACTTTGATAAGACTGAAGGTTGATGTTCATGTCCTTTGTCATTGATTCATGTTTCTTGGTGCCTAAAATATTTTAAAGGTAAAATCTTAGCTTGATATGCATAGGCATTTTGTTCTGTGGTCAAAGCAAAGAGACTTGGATTTGGCTTTTAATTGAATGTGAATATCTACTAGATTTCAAAACTTCTTAATATAGGAGCTCCTTAATATTTTATGGCAGTGCTAATATTGTTTTTGAGCATAATTAAGCCTTGATAGTTTGGCACCATAATGATTTGGAACCTCCTGTCAAAATGCCTTTATAATCTGATTGATGCATCCTAATATAGTAAATCACAAATTAATTATTCTCATTTTAACACCACAGATTTAGCAGACTATAGAAATGTGTCAGAGGGAGTATATTGAAGTAAGGGAATCAGCTCTTTTCACATTCCTTTGATTGTCCTTTTTAAAGGATAGGCATTTAGTTAAATTAAATGGTTTGTTCTACAGCTTGTAACTGCAATGGAAGATCACAAGAGTGTTACTTTGACCCAGAACTGTACCGTTCAACAGGCCATGGTGGCCACTGCACCAACTGCCAGGGTAATACTGATGGTGCCAATTGTGAAAGGTGTCGGGAGAATTTCTATCGCCTTGGGAATGAGGAAGCATGTCTGCCATGCCATTGTAGCCCTGTTGGTAAGTAAAAGGGCAAGGTCTTCTGCCAGATCAAGGTCACCCTTGGCTGCAAACTCTTACTGTTTAAAGCTAGATTAAAAAATCTGTATGCTGTATGCACCTCACAGATAAAGCTTTGGTTACTGGGATATCCTAGCAAACAAAGGTTGAATGTGTATCTTTCCTTTTAAATGATACGGGATTTCCTCCGTCCTTATAAGTAATTTATGAGTTTTATTCTGCTAATTATTTTATTTGGGCTATTCGCCCTATAAAATGCAAGTGCTTCTATATGGTGATGTGTCTCAGAAATTCCTCCACGCTGTTTTTTTTTTTTAAACTCTACCTCTCCACGTGTTTGATTTTTACTTCAGTCATTTCTTGAGGTTTGTGTGTCCCTAGAGAAGTCATGGACCTTTGTGATCTCTTAAATGATCACAATGAGTTAAATGATTTAGTGACAGTGTTCATTGTATAAAGTCTTATTTGTGACTGTTCTCTAAGATTGGTAAGTGAATACTGTTATATATCTGGAAAGTGAAGGTGATGTCTAACCTCAAATTTAGCTTTAAAAAACAGATTTCAGATTAGTCTTGGTTTTGAAATTGGTATTTACTATATCTCTAGCCATCTGAAAGTTAAACACAATCAATTTTCGGGAATAGCTTCTGTTCAGCCAGTTCTGTGGGAGTTTATCTGACACTTTATTTCACTGCTGCCTTTTATGGCATGTTCTCTGATGGGCAGTAGAGCATTATAAAATTGATCTCTTTTTCTACCCAGGCTCTCTCAGTACACAGTGTGATAATTATGGACGATGTAGCTGTAAGCCAGGTGTGATGGGTGACAAATGTGATCAGTGCCAGCCTGGATTCCACTCTCTTACTGAGGCAGGATGCAGGTAAGGAATTTGAAATAAATATTAAGTACATAGGCAGGAGGGAGATTTATTTCTTTATCAGTGTCTTTTGTTTTTATGTCACCGCTGTTTCCAAATATATTGCCCTCATTCCCTAGCCAGAGAGTTATCCCTTGCAACAAAGAATAAAAAAGTTTAAGAAAATAGCAGTTAAGCAAAACCAGCCAACACATCAACTGACTCTCACCCACCCTCCTTGCCAAAGAAAGAAAGAAGGTTCATTTTTTTCATCTCTTCTTTGGGGGCCCAGCTTGAATATGATTATAATCGCTTATTATTCACTTTCAGTTTTTTGGGCAGTTTTAGCATTTTCCCTGTAGTTATTGTGTATATTGTTTTCCTGGTTCTATTTAGTGCATTTTGCATCAGTTCATGTGCTTCTCATCCTCATGCTTCTCTGTAGCCTTAATATTTATTGTTTCTTATGGCACAGTAATCTTCCATTGGGGGGAATATATTTCTAACATAGTCAGTTTTTTTGTTTTTAGCCTTTATATAGTGCTTACTTTATGGCAGGCCCATTATAATTATTATCTCTGTCCTCACAACAAACTTTAGATGTCAATGCTATAATTATCCCCATTTTATAGATGAGGAAACTGAGGCAAACAGAGTTTAAATGACTTTCCCCAGTTCACACAGGTACTTAATGTCCAAGGTCAGATTTGAACTCAGATCTTTCTGATTCCAGACCCATTGTCCTATCCATTGCACCATACAGCTACCAGTTCACAGTTTTTTCACTTTACACCTCAGATACTCCAGTATATGAAAGACTTCTCTCAATTGTTGACCAAATTCTGGCCTCCTGGTAGTAAGGAATGCCAAGTCAGGAGAAGGTTAGGTTGGAAACAGTGTAGTGTAATTATATCAGTTTTTTAAATGGAATATCTCCTAAGTACAACTCAGAATGCATTTCAAAATTGTGTGTGTGTGTATGGCTCTACTCTGTGTGTGTGTATATATTTGATTTTGAAATGCATTCTGAATAGATAGGGATTTATTTTGTCTATACATATCTATTGATGGTTTCTGGATTCATTGTATTATCTGTACCCTTATTCATTAACTTGTATAATTTTGTATATATAAATAATAAAATGACTGTATAATAATACATAATATATTTTGTGTATTTACATACAATTTATATATTTTGTATAATATATAATAAAATGAGTTTTTGTGTATAAATAGTAAGATGATTTTATTTCAGAGTGAGGTTTCTTTCTCCAGTTGTACTTGAGATCTACATGTTTCTTAATGACTTTTTATCTTTTCTGTTCAATAGGCCATGTTCTTGCAACCCCGCTGGAAGTACAGATGAATGTAATGTTGAAACTGGGCGTTGCATTTGTAAAGACAATGTGGAAGGATTCAACTGTGAGAGGTAGCTAATCCTTGTTGCAGCTACACTATATTTTTCCTAATGACATCCCAACCTGTAAATTACTAATTTTTCCCACTTATCTATAGGTGCAAACCTGGGTTTTTTCACTTGGAGTCATCCAATCCTCGAGGCTGTACCCCTTGCTTCTGTTTTGGGCATTCTTCCGTCTGCACGAATGCAGAAGGATACAGTGTCCACTCTATCACTTCCACTTTCCAGATAGGTAATTTGGGTCTTTCCATATCAGAACAGCTAAGACTGTACTATTGAGTACTATGAGTACTCCTATTAAAAAGAGTACTCATAATGGCTTTCAGACATTTGATGCGTTTTGGTGATAGTAACACCCTACCATGAGTGTGTAGTTTTTTCATTAGTTAGCTTTTTTATTTAATGGGGAAAATTAGTACTAAAAAGTTCTTAGGCTTTAATGGCAAGTATAAATTATATACTAAATAGATGAAAGTATAACATAAGAAATGTAGCATGGTCAGTTACAGTTTTAACATAGTATTACAAATACACAAGGACTTTTATTTTCATTCTCTGCTTCCAGATGAGGAAGGATGGCGTGCTGAACAGCGAGATGGCTCTGAGACTTCACTCCAGTGGTCTTCTGAGAGCCAGGAGGTATCTGTGATCTCAGATAGCTACTTTCCCATATACTTCATTGCACCTGGTAAGTGAAACTAGAAAGGCATTTATTTGGTACTTTTATATGATTATATTTGTACTTTATTGCATATCTTTGGTATATTGTTTCTGTATTTCAGACAAGTTTTTAGGTAACCACCTGTTGAGTTATGGTCAGAATTTCACTTTCTCCTTTCGAGTGGAAAGGCGGGATACACGACTCTCTGCAGAAGATCTGGTTCTTGAAGGAGCTGGTCTTAGAGTATCTGTTCCCTTAATTGCTCAGGGCAACTCCTATCCAAGTGAGACCACTGTGAAATATGTTTTTAGGTAAGGTGGCAGCCTTTTTTGCCAGATGAGGGCATCAAATCCATTTTTACTGTTGGGAGAAGGGAGTGAGGGGAAGAGAAACTATTACTCTGACTTGTAGATCTTAATCTTGAGTAATGTATGTGTTTGCCTAATATACTTGATGTGAAAAGATGACTTCCTACTGTTCACCTTTTCCAGTGATTGTGTCAGACTTCAAGCTCAGTGACAAAGATTTTTTTTGCATTTGTGCGTTTGACATATTATATTGGTGGTAGAATGAACAAAGAATGAATTGTGAGCTTCCAGAAACTTTTACTACAGAAGCTAATATGAATGTTTCCCCATAGACTTCATGAAGCAACAGATTATCCCTGGAGACCTACTCTTACTCCTTTTGAATTTCAAAAACTACTAAATAATTTAACTTCTATCAAGATTCGTGGGACATACAGTGAGAGAAGTAAGTAATATAATAATTTGGAAGTCTCTGAGGGGTGGTGATCACATTAAAGTAGTATGTAATTCTTATTGCTCTAGAGTGATTATAATGTATGATAATACTACAAAAACAGATACTTAAGTGCTGTTTATATTTTGTTCTCAAGTAGGTAAAACCTTCCTTTTATTTAGCAAATAAATTCTTTTTTCCCCACTGAGAATATAAAAGTAAACATTAGTTTCATGCTTAATGGAATTACCACATTTTATAAATTCTGTGAGTTTTTAATACTGAAGTTCAGAATTCAAGATAAGTATATATATGAATGAAGCATAAAAATGCCCATTTTCACTTGATCCTTATGTATCAGGAGATCTGTGACAATTTTTACAGAAACTTCTTTTTCTGATAAAGATTGCACACATCACTACCCCCAGTACTTTAGAAGTTTACTTAAATTAGTTGCTTTGACCAAGATAATTCATTCCCTGGTATCTCACTTTCTGGTGAAGAAACTTAGCTAAAACTTAGCAAAACTATTTCTCATCTTGTTTTTAAGGTCACACTCAAAAAAAACCTTTGCTTCAAAGACAAAATAAATTTAACTTTTTAACTATGGTATTTGATTTTTTTTTTTGTTTTGGGTTTTTTTTAATAAGAATCTTTTCTTTTGGAGATATAATCATTAGAGGGAATGTGAGTACAGTGTTTAAAAACAAAAAAAAGCTAGAACAACATAACTTAGCTCTCAAACGCTTAAGTTAATTACATCAGTATTTATTGTGTACCTACTATGTGCTGGGCATTGTGGTATGGCCACTTTGAAAGTTGCACATATGGGGTACAAACCCTATCCTCAAGGAAATTTTTATTTATTTAACAAGACAAGACACAAATATATAACAAGTTAGATCACAGTAAAATATTTAAATAATAGTTTGAGACCTTGCATTTGCCTGGATTTCACTTCCTTCTTCCCTCTGACACATAAGAATCCCTCTCTTCCTTTAAGACACAGCTCAGTTTAACATCTGTATGAAACTTTTTCTGATTTCTCTCCTGTATGTGCCTTCCTTCCCAAATTACCTGGTATTTAACTACATTGTACTTGTTTCTACTTATTTACTTTATGCATGTACTTGTCTTCTCCATTAGAATGATAGCTCCTTGTGGATAGGAATTGTTTAATTATTTTTACTTGTATCCATTGTGTCTGGCGTACAGTAGATGCTTTGACAAGTACTTGTTGATTGATTTGTCATAAGGCATTCATGATTAACTGCCAGATTAATTATTCCCAACTCATCTTTGTTGATAACTTTGTGAAATTCAACACTGTTAAATTATTTTGGCATGAACTGCTCTAACTGAATCTGTACTGGCTTAGTGATTGCTACTTTTCCCCCTTGATATTCACAAACCATCCTTTTAATCATAAGTTCCTAGAATTTTGCTAGAAATAAAAGTCAAAACTCACAGACTTATAGTATGAAGAATCTGTTTTTCCCTCTTCTGAAAATCAGGGCATTCACCCACCTTCCATGCTGTGAGACCCAGGCTTTATGATTTTGGAGGGCTCACTGACAGTGGCAATTACTAGTAGCCTGGGATATTGGGTTTGTGCAGGTGCAACACTCAGATTTCATGCAGTACTTTATACCTCATTTGTTATGTACTGTTCCTTACTATCACTGTAATCTTACAGAGGAGGTTTTCTCAGAAGCCAAGGGAGGAGAGACTATCAGAAGTGATGAGAAGGGTCAGATGTTCATGGCAGAGCAACTAGCAAAGTTGGAGACAGAGAAAGATCCATCCTAGTGGATATCCTGATTAGTACAATTTTCTCCAAATTCATGGCTTCCCACATTGTCTCTGTCATGTGCCTCTCAAAATACTGCTTCTTTTCAACTTTGTTTACATAATATACTTTGTTTCACAGATGGAATGGGAAATAATGTTTTATGGTTATGTAGCAAAGTTGTTGGTAGACTAAAACCAGAAGAAAAAAATTTCTAATTGCCAGTCTGATAGTTATTTTAAGCATATGATGATCTAAGTAGAGTGGTATTCAATATACAGTCCCTCATTTCTTTTAGGTTCAGGAAGTCATTTGAAAATTGTATCCCATTAGCACAAGTATTTTTTGTGTGGTACACTGGCATTTTCCATAGAGGTCAAGTAATAGTGTTCTGTGTGGCCTTTTCTTGGGCTGTCATGTGAGTAGAGTGAATGATGTGTACTAACTAAAATCCCTGAAGAGATAAGGTAATGATTAATTTTTCATTCCTGACATTTCCTTTGCTTGTTTGCTTTCTGCCATTTTGGGGAAGACAAAACTGACTGAATTATCTGTTAGAGTAAAAGTTAGGTCTCTATCTTAATGTCTTCTAATAAATATTTATTGATTGTGTTATTCTCCTGCATCTGTACATAGGTGCTGGTTATTTGGATGATGTCACTTTGGCAAGTGCCCAGCGTGGACCCGGGGTCCCTGCAGTTTGGGTAGAGTCCTGTACCTGTCCTGTGGGATATGGAGGGCAGTTTTGTCAACTGTGTGTCTCAGGATACAAAAGAGAAACGCCTAGTCTTGGACCTTACAGTCCTTGTGTACTTTGTACTTGCAATGGACATAGTGAGACCTGTGACCCTGAGACAGGTAAGAGTGTGATCTGGTGCAGCTACAATCTGTGAACTTTCTGTTGTTTTTTAAGGGAGAAGAAAGAGTGGGAAGTTTTATTTACTATTGTATGTATTTATTCATTTCTTGCCTTCAATAGGTATTTGTAACTGCAGAGATAATACAGCTGGTCCACATTGTGAAAAGTGTGTTGATGGCTACTATGGAGATTCTACAGCTGGTACTTCCGCTGATTGTCAACCTTGTCCATGCCCAGGAGGCTCAAGTTGTGCTGTTGTACCCAAGACAAAGGAGGTGGTATGCACCAATTGTCCTACTGGCACCACTGGTAATTCTACATTTCCAACTGCCTTCACTGAGATTGTTCCTTTGCAGTGATGTTGATGAATTTATTTGGAAGTTTTTTTGTTTTAAATATTTTAATTGTTCTGTTTTAAATATTTTAGTTGTATAAGCATATTGTAGCACTATTTAGACCTGTTAGGTAAATGCCAAATCAGATGAGGAGGGCAAGGCTTGATCATTGTTTCCATGGTTATACTGAGGGTTCCATGTTTGGTGGTAGTTTTGAAAATGCTTGGCACTTTCTCCAGAATTATATACTTTCACAGTACTTTAGGACTCATTGCATTATCTTTGTGTTAGGTATATATCAAGGTGGGAAAGGCCATAATCTCTGATATTTCTATAATTTTTAGATTTGTATGTGTGAGGTAATTGGGGTTAAGTGACTTGCCCAGGGTCACACAGCTCTTGTCAAGTATATGAGGCTGGATTTGAACTCAGATACTCCTGACTTCTGGGCTGGTACTCTGTCTACTGTGCCACACCTAGCTACTCCTAATCTTTAGACTTTAACATAAAATAAGACCTTCTTTATGTAAGGCTTCTAATTGTTAGAATGAGTAGTGGGACTTTTAGTCTCTGATGATTTTAGTCTCTGCTGAAATTCTCTAGCAGTGTTCTTAGACTCTAGACCAGGGGTGGGGAACCTGCAGCCTTGAGACCATATGTGGTCTAGGTCCTTGGGTGTGGCCCTTTGACTGAGTCCAAGTCTTACAGATCCTTTTATTTAGGGGATTTGTTCTGTGAATTTTGAGTTCAGTCAGAGGGTCACACTTAAGGACCTAAAGGGCCACATGTGGCCTTGAGACTGGAGGTTCCCCATCCCTGCTCTAGACTTTTGGCTTCTTCTAAGATTTTTTTTGTGTGTGTGTTTGACAGTCTTGTTTAGATGGAAATAGATGGAAAATCAGTGAAAAGAACAGGAATACAAATACAGAATTATTTGATTACCTGTCAGTTGAGTCTTAGCTATCACAGAAATCATTTGATGATCTTAAAGTACATTTATAGAAAATGTCAAAAAATGGAACTTGTATAAAAAATTCTAAATTCCTGATTTCCACTTTGTTCTAAATGCATAATGCTTCTGTCCAAAGAAAGCTGATGTAACATCTAGCTAAGAAAATAATATATTAGGAATATAATGTATGTAGCTAGATGTTACATGAGCTTTCTTTGGGCAGAAGCATTACTTTTTGATTCTTTAGTATAGCCTACAATATTGTGTTACCATTTTATTCGTTCTGTAGCTTAGCTTTATTCTAACATTTATGTGATTAAACAATTGGGCATTATTTAAGTGATTATATTTTTGGAATAATAAGAACTAGTAAGCTTTGGGAGAAGCTATAGCAGGCAAGCACATACATTAGAATGGAATTGCTTTGGTTATCAGCAGGATCAACTCCCTCCTCACCCTCATTCCTTTAGCCTGAAAGAAAGACATTAGGGATCCTTGCGTGCTCCAGAGGGAGGAAAGGCCATTCTGAACAGTGGCAGCACAGAACCTCTGAAGGTAGCGCCAGAAAAATGTAGGGGATAAAGCTGTGACTATGTGGAAGAATGGGTAAAAGGTTCAGTTCTTCATGAGAAGACTTTGAGAGAACATTAACATTCTTAATGTTAATTAAGGAAATTAACAAATTTCCTTAATTTAATAAAAGGAAATAAAGTTGGATTCAGTTGTATTTATATTTCCTACTCTAGGGTGTTTTGGTATAGGCAATACATAGAAAATCTGTATAGGCTTAAAAATACACTTAAGTCCTCTCTGGCTTACAGATATCTCACTTATTCTAAATTCTTCCTTATTTGATTTTCATTGTTTTGGTTAGAAGCCATAATCTGGTATTTTAGATGAAAATACATGTTTTGCCAGGAGCGTAAGAGCCTAAGAATGGGTTATTCTAAGGAGAATGTAAAGATATTTTAACTTCTTCCCCACCAGAGTAAGGATATCCCTTATTTTTACCAGTACCATTTTGGAGACTACAGTTTTATCTCTGCCCTAAAGGCTACAAAGAGAACCAACCATAAACCCAGCCTGAGCCTGATGAGGGTGATGAAAATGAACAGGATGTGGTAGTGGAGAGACCACTGGCCTGGAAAGCCAGGACCCTTGCAAACTGTTGGCTGTATTTTTCACTCTATGACTCGCCTTGGGTAAATTATATCACCTCCCTCCACATTGTTGTCCTCTTTTGGAAAATGAGTCTAGGTCAAAGGTTGGCAAACTTTTTCTGTAAAGGTCCAGATAATAAGTATTTTAAGCTTTCTGGGCTAACAGGCAAATTAGAGGGTATTAGTAAATAGTTGGGAAACAAATATCCATAAATATTTTATTGTCAAAATTCAAAATATAATAATAGTTGTACTTTAAAAATTTGTAATAAGAGATCTCTGCTAATGAGAAGAATGGAACTCTTTTTTGTGTGTGTGTGGGTAACATTTTGCTTAACTGGGGTTCAAAGTTAGTGTTCCCTATCATCAAAATCAATCAGAAATGTTCACCTGTTAATGCTGATCTGTAATAAAATTTTACCTATTTCTTTGGAAATTCTATTATCTTTGGAAATGTCTTTTAACATAGATATTGTCAAAAACTGATTATCAGTCTACAAACCTAGTTTTAATTAAGCCAAAAGGTTAATAGTCTTAAGTTTTTTTTCTAGATAAATTTCTTTGCTACAATTAAACATGATTTAATTAATTCATCATCAGTAAACAGCTTTCCTTGCTTGATCAACATAAAAATTTGGAAACTTACTTTGGTTGTAGCCTTATTTTCAATTTTTTTTTATCAAGAAATTCTGCTGTGATGAGATATTCCATTTTAAATTTTCTAGTTTTCTGGCTTGCTTCCCTTGAGTTGGGAATATTAGAATGAGTGCTTAGTCTCATAATGAATATTGTATTTTTTTTAACATAGCTATAGTGTCATTGCATAGTAAATAATGCTTTCCCACCTATTTGAAAACAAAGTAATCCATACACATACTCTGCCTTAAACATTCAACATTTGAAGTCTACCTTTCACTTCTTGTTTTGATGTAATTGGTTATGGACTGATAATCAAAAAACAAAATGTCACTATAGAGTGATATAAAAGTGCTCAAACATTGTTGAGTTATAATTAAGGGACTGCAATTTGTAGGGCACTGAGGAGCAATGTGAAGACACTATACCATATATATTGTAGTACAAACAAATGTGGTTGTGTGCCAATAAAACTATACTTACAAACATTGAAATTTTACTTTCATATAATTTTTATGTCATGAAATACAATTCTTTTGTGTTTTTTTTTTCATTAAAAATGTAAAAATTGTTCTTAGCTTACAGGGTCATATAAAAAACAGGCAGCAAGCCATATGTGGTCATTTGCTGACTCCTCATGTAAATCAGTATTCTTGAAAGTTTTTTTTAATATAGACCCCATCAGTAAAAGAAAAATTTAACCGTGCATTCCCATATGTGTATATTTATTTACAAATAATAAATTGGGGATCTTTTTTTTTTTTGCCTTTTGGAGGGCAGTTGGGGTTAAGTAACTTGCCCAAGGTTACACGGCTAGTATTTTTGTGTGGGTGTTAAGGGTTTGAGGCCAGAACCGAACTCTGGTCCTCCTGACTCTGGGGCCAGCACTTTACTCACTGCACCACCTAGCTGCCTCAAAATTGGGGATCTTCTAAAACATAACTTAAAAATTAAAAAGGATGAAAAAAAGAATAATTTTAAAATAATTTTTATTTTATTAATGGTAGGAAAACCATTTCCTCTCAGAATATTAATATTTTTAGTGAGACCAACATGATCAAATTATACTTCATTAATTTTGAAATTTTTAGTTTTACATCTTGTGATAGATATAGCTAGCCAGAAGTCTAGTTTTGTGTTCAGTTTTATTTTGATACTTGGTTTGAGTGGCTGTCATAACTAAAGAAGATATCTTAAAGATACATAAATTCAGAAATAAGAAGTGTATCAGTAATTGTCTTTACTCAGTCAGGATACTTATTTTTCTGTCCCATCTACCAATTAGGTGGAAGTTTTTTGTTTAATTTCCACTAATCAAATTGCATCTTCTCTGTGGATCTTGCAAACTACATGGAAGGTATTGCATTTTTTGGTAAACGAATTCAAAAACCAATGAGACTTCTTGGAAGACGGTGAAACAGGCTAGGAAATTCTGATTTCAAGTTTAAGTTCAAAGATAGGAGAATTTTGTAGATGACGCCAGTCTTTTTGGCAACAAAAACTTAATTTTAAAATCTTGCTGATCGTGATGGTTTCATACTGTTTATTAACTAATATCTGAGGGCATAGTATATACTTGGGATGAGATTCATCATTATTTCTAGCTGATATAATTCTTATTTCACATTTAGGAGCTGAATTCTTATCAAATCCCATTAAACTGTTGATATTTTTACCTTGTAAAAATGGCTAGACAGAACTTGTATTATCATTTCTGCTACTTTCTTGTTAACTTGGGTGCACATCTTCAATATTGTTTGCAGTCCATGGTTCCTTCATAAGAACCTTAGAGGATTAGTTTAGTTAAAACTAGACAATAAAGTGTATAAATGTACTTAGCTGGGCACACCTAAGCTATAATATATTGCAATTTGTTCAAAGTAATGTTATGTAACTGACAAGTGAAATGAAGGTGCTAGCTCTATTCGCCATATGAATATTTGATAAAAATACTCAATGAAAGCTTAGTTGCTTTCTTTTTTTAATTAAAAATTTAAATGCATTTTCTATTATTTTACCACATCATAGAATACCGTGTACTCCACTTTACAAACTACTTATCTAGATGATCTTCAGGGTCCTTTTAAAAATGCTGTTGTTTTGTAAAAATAGCTTAGGATGATGCACTTTCTTCTCAGAAGTGTTTTCTGCTAAAGAAGTCAAACTGCTCTCTGGCTATTTGCTGTTAATCCTTTCATCATTGGTAGCATAATAGACAGAATTCAGTGAGCTCCTTTTAGCTATCTGGCAAGTGAGACTTGAGGATTATAAAATGACAGCTTGTTTTTTTGCCTTTATTTTAAACCTACAACATTGATTTCTCTGCTTTGCAGGTAAAAGATGTGAACTTTGTGATGATGGCTATTTTGGAGACCCCCTTGGTGAAAATGGCCCCACAAGACTTTGCCGACCTTGTCAGTGCAGTGACAACATTGATCCCAATGCAGTTGGAAATTGCAACCGCTTAACTGGAGAATGCTTGAAGTGCATCTATAATACTGCTGGATTTTATTGTGACCGCTGCAAAGATGGTTTTTTTGGGAATCCCCTGGCCCCCAATCCAGTAGACAAGTGCAAAGGTAAGTTTTTAGCTTAGAACTTGATGACCTTATGAAGAAAGAACATAGATCATCATTATACATTTTGTATTGAGGGATTCATTTTCTGAAGCTAGGTGATGCAGTGCTGAGCCCACAGTCAGGAGGACTTGAGTTCAAATCCAGCCTCACATACTTATTAGCTATGTGACCTTGGGCAAATCACTTAACCACTGTCTGCCTTGGTTTCCCCAACTCTAGAATAGAGATGATAACAGTACGTACCTCCCAGGATTGTTGTGAGATCAAATGAGACCATAATTGTAAAACAGTTAGCATAGTACCTGACACATAGGAAGAGCTATGTAAATGCTTGTTCTCTTCTCCCACCCCCACCCCACCCCTGGTCATCTTGAGTATTGTGATTTCTTTGTCTACAGACTGGGTTGGTCATCTCTAAGATGAATTTGTCAAAGGAAGGAGGAAGGGAAGGAAAAAAATTTACACAAATACAAAATGCAATATTTTGTGCAATTTGTAATTTATATAATACAATTTATACAAATGAAAAATACAAATTTAAAAGCAATACAGCTCTCCTTACCTTCAGGGAGTTAACATTCTTTTTTTTTTTTTGCCTTTTGGGAGACAATTGGGGTTCAGTAACTTGCCTAGGGTTACATGGCTGGTTTTTTTGTTCTAAGTGTCTGAGGCTGGATCCGAACTCAGGTCCTCCTGACTCCAGGACTGGTACTTTACTCACTGTGCCACCTAGCCTCCCCTGGAAGTTAACCTTTTTTTTTCTTTTTGGAGGGCAGTTGAGGTTAAGTGACTTGCCCAAGGTCACACGGCTAGTTTTTGTGTTAAGTGTCTGAGGTCAGATTTGAACTCAGGTCCTCCTGACTCCAGGGCCGGTGCTCTATTCACTGCACCACCTAGCTGCCCCCCCCCCTCCCCCCAGGAGTTAACATTCTTAAGAAGAGGAGGTAACATATAAAGGGTAGTGAGAGGTGGCCAAGAGAGGAGATTAAAGAGTGTTTTCATTTGACATGCCAGAGGGATGATGAATGGAGCTTTGGGGAACTTAATTGACACACATTCTATGAGCAATGGCAATATTGATTTGATTACAGTTCCCACTGGAAATCATGATGCGTTTAGGGTTTGGGGGTGGCAGATATATGCACAGCAGTAAGTCATATAGCAGGAAAAGATCAGGAGGAAGAATGGTCATTTGGAGATGACCAGAGTATGGAGTTTAATATTCACATAAAAGAGATTATATGCAAATCTGTCTTATCAGCACTTTCCCTACTTAATCTGCCATTTTTTCCTATCTCTTAGCTTGTAGTTGTAATCCTTATGGCACTGTGAATCAACAGACTACTTGTAATCAAGTAACTGGGCAGTGTGAGTGCCTCCCTCATGTTACCGAGAGGGATTGCAGCGCCTGTGATCCTGGATTCTATAATCTACAGAGTGGACGCGGATGTGAGAGGTAATGCTAAGCCACTTGTTAGCACACCGGGAGTGCAGTGGCTAAGGTACTGGGTTTGGATTTAGAAGGACCTGAGTTTAGATGCTGCCTTAGAACACTTACTGGCTAGAGGATTGTGGGCATATCACTTACCCTCTCAGTCTCCATTCCTCATCTGTAAAATGGGGATAAAGAAAAGCTCTTACCTCACGTGTTGTGAGAATCAAATGAAGTAAGAAAAGTAAAAACACATTACAGATGCTGTTATTATCATCCCTTTGTTACAACATTTTTAACTGTTTTAGATGTGATGGTTTGTAAGTGAATGAACAGATATTATATTTATTTGGAACCAGAAGTGTCTGTTTAGCTTCCACTCCGTACAAGGTACCATGTTGGCAGTATTATCTTCCTTTTTTTCAGAGATCTATACCTAATTATGAAAAATTATGAAAGAAAAACAAGAATCCACATGTGGTTTTGACAGGGCAAAGGTCAACATTTGTTTTTAGGGTAAAAAACAAATTCTGGATAGGGTTCATTAAAACTTGAGTCACACTTTTTGAGAAAACTTAACTCCTGGTGAGCAATATTTGTCCTCTCCTAATAGAAAAGTACATTTCTTGTGTATAGTTAGAAAATTATTTGTTCAAAATCTGTTTCTTTTATTTAAAACAAAATTATTTTATATTTCATTTTCAGGTGTAATTGTCATGCTCTTGGTTCTACCAATGGCCAGTGTGACATACGCACTGGCCAATGTGAATGTCAACCAGGCATCACTGGTCAACGCTGTGAACAGTGTGAGCCCAACCACTTTGGGTTTGGACCTGAAGGCTGCAAACGTAAGGGATTGTTGCACAGCACTTCAGCCTCTTGTCACTTTCTTTGCTTCTAATCTTAGGGCTAGGAGGGGTCTCAGCCTCTATAACTTATTGCCTTACAAACATAAGAATATACCTAAGTCATCCCTAGGTGGATGATTATATATCCTAGTCTTAGAAGTCTAGAGAGTTTAAAAGATTCACTTTTTAATGATTTTATCTGTTTCTTCTATTTACCATACTACATTATTTGTAAATGGTAATTTTTACTTTTTATCCAATAAATTTAACTTTTCATCGATTGCTTCTCTTTAGATAGGCTATTCAGGGGGTGGCTAGATGGCACAATGAATAGAGCTGGCCCTGGATTCAGAAGGACCCGAGTTCAAATCCAGCCTTAGATACTTAACACTTACTAAAACCATGTGACCTTGGGCAAGTCACTTAACCCCAATTGCCCTGCCTTCCCCCCTCCAAAAAGCAAAAAAAAAAAAAAAAAGATAAGCTATTCATAGGACCTTTTTTGTTGATATGTTTATTGCAGTTGTTTCTCATATGTGGTGCTTTTCGGGAGCATATGTAATTATGAAAATCTTTTTTTTTCCTTTGATATGAGCAGTTCCTTGGAATCAAGTCCCATGTTGCTTAGGCTTTCTGCTTTCTGAAATCTTATGTTTATTCTCTGGAGTGTTACATGTCATTGACCTAAACCAAGGAATAGTATTAGTAAACATACCATAAAATCATACTGTAACTCCATCTTCATTTGGGTTTTCTGGCCTCTTAGTGAGGAAACATTGAAAACAGAGGCATTGTGAGAATGGAGGTGACTCTGCTCAAGGTAGAAGCTGCCAGGGCATTTAATGGAATGATTTTCATCATTCCAAGATATGATTTAATGTACCTTACAGGGAGCACATTTCACTTAAGCCTTGTTTTTGCTCTAAAAGTTTCTGTTGCCTGCGAGGCAGACATGTTTGAAATCTAGTAAATAGGTCTCTCTTGCAGGCAGTGACAGTAATAATGGTGCAGTCAGTTTCCTGACAAGCATTGTACAGTTCAGAAAGAACACCTCTTCTTCCTTCCTTAGTTCTGTTTTGATTGAGACTTTCTCCTTTTACTCTGCAGCATGTGACTGTCACCCTGAGGGGTCACTTTCACTCCAGTGCAAAGATGATGGTCGTTGTGAATGCAAGGAAGGTTTTGTGGGAAATCGCTGTGACCAGTGCGAAGAAAACTATTTCTATAATCGGTCTTGGCCTGGCTGCCAGGAGTGTCCTGCATGCTACAGACTAGTGAAAGATAAAGTAAGTCTTTAGCAATGCCTTCTTAGGACTTTTGCCATTTAAGGTAAGAAAAATATCTAAATTCTCTTGGCATACTGCTACCTGCTAAAGGCAGATAGGTAAGCCAATAGGCATATAGTTTAGATGTAGTTTTGGTCTGTGTTTTTATTCATTATACCAACTACTAAGGAGGCAGTTTGCACTAGCTAGAATCCTGTCTCTTCTGGAATACTTCTGGGAGGGTGCCTGGGAAGGCATTTCATTTGTGCCTTCATTTTTTCCTTCACTTTGTTGAGGTTGCGGAGCATCGAGTGAAGCTCCAGGAATTAGAGAACCTTATAGCAAACCTTGGAACTGGTGATGAAGCAGTCACAGATCAAGCCTTTGAGGACAGACTGAAGGCAGCAGAGAGAGAGGTTATGGACCTTCTGCGGGAGGCTCAGGACATCAAAGGTAGGTGTACTAGTGGCTTCCATTGGCCTGGACAATATAGTTATTACCCAGGGCTAATATGTTTTATCATGGATTTTCATCAGTGTTTTATAAAGTTCTTTTTTTTGGAGGGGGGAAGGCAAGGCAAGTGACTTGCCCAAGGTCACACATCTAGTAAGTGTGTCAAGTGTCTGAGGCCGGATTTGAACTGAAGTCCTCCTGACTCTAGGGCCTGTGCTCTCTTCACTGCATCACCTAGGTGTCCCATTTTTTTTTTAAGATTTCAAAAAATATTTTTTCCCGTTATGTGTAAAAACAGTTTTTTACATTCATTTTAAAAAATTTTAAGTTGCAAATTTCCTATTTCCCCTCTCGCCTCATTGAAAAGGCAAACAATTTTTTATATAAAACATGTGCAGTCATAGGAAACATTTCCATAGATAGTATTCATGTTGTGAAAGACAATGCAGACTGTAAAATCAAAAGGTATGTTTTGCTCTGCATTCATATACTATCAGTTTTTCTCAGGAGCTGCGTAGTATTTTTCATCATAGGTCCTTTGAAATTGTCTTGGATCATTGTATTTCCAAGAATAGCTAAGCCATTCACAGTTAACGTTGTACAATACTATTACTGTGTCCGGTGTTCTCCTGGTTGTACTCATTTTACTTTGCATTGGTTCATGTAAGCCTTTCCAGGTTTTTCTTAGAGCATACTGCTTATCATTTCTTATAATACAATCATACTCCATCACAGTCATACACCACAACTTGTTTAGCCATTCCCCAGTTGATGCATATCCCCTTGATCTCAAATTCTTTGCTACCACAAAAAGAGTTGCTATAAATATTTTTGTACAGATGGGTCCTTTTCCTTTTTGTTTTTTATCTCTGTGCTTGCACTGAGGAAACAAATAAAAATTGAGTCAGTCTTTGTTTTTCATTAGCTTACATTCTAATGTAGACACTAGTCCATTTTGACATTGTCTAGAGTCTCTAGAAGGATAAATCTGAAGAGTTAAAGGCATTTAATTTGAAATTAAAGCCAAATTAAAAGGTGAAAATGTAAGGCAGCATGATAAGATAGTTTCATTAATTAATCAGCTATTTTAATTTATTTTTTGAGACTGGGTTTCCCTATTTTCTCAGGCTACTAATACAGCAGACTCTCATAGGTCCAGTCCCACTACTAATCAACACAGAAGCTTTTTTTTTTTTTTGAAATTTATTTTTAGTTTTCAACATTCATTTCCCAAAGATTTTGAGTTACAGATTTTCTTGCCATCTCTCTGCCCCTCACCCCAAGATGGCAACATACTTAATATCCCTTCCCCCAATCTGCACTCTCTTATATCCCTCCTAATTCTCCCCCCTTACTTTCTTGTAGGGGAAGATGGATTTGTATACCCCATTGCCTATATATCTTATTTCCCAGTTGCATGTAAAAAACCAATTTTTTTAACATTTGTTTTTAAAACTTTTGAGTTCCAGATTCTCTCCTTTCTCCCCTCCTCACCCACCCCCACTGACAAGACAAGCAATTCAAAATAGGTTATACGTGGTAGTAATGCAAAACATTTCCATAATCATATTGTGAAAGACTAACTCTATTTCTCTCCATCCTATGCCGTTCCCCATTTATTCTGTTTTCTCCTTTGACCCAGTCTCTTTTTAAAAGTATTTGCTTCTAACTACCTTCTCCCCCAATTTGCCCCCCTTTCTGTCATTCCCCATCTTATCCCCTTCCCCCCTACTTTCCTAGGGGGTAAGATACCCAGTTGAGTGTGTATGTTATTTTCTCCTTATTTAAGCCAAATACAGTGTGAATAAGGTTGACTTATTCCCTTTCACCTTTCTGCTCTTCCCCTCCATTGTAACAGCCTTTTCCTGCCTCCTTTATTTGAGATAATCCATCCTATTCTATCTCTCCCTTTCTCCTTTTCCCACTATATTCTTCTCTCATCTCTTAATTTTATTTTTTGATATCATCCCTTCACATTCAACTCACCCTGTGCCCTCTGTCTATGTATACATGTTCATATGTACACATACATATATTTATATACACATACACACTCCTATATGTATGTATGTATACATACATATACATATATATTTCCTTCAACTATCTTCATACTGAGAAAAGTCTCATGAGTTACAAATATTGTCTTTCCATGTAGGAATGTAAATAGTTCAACTTTAATAAGTTCCTTATGATTTTTCTTTCCTTTTTACCTTTTTCATGCTTCTCTTGCTTCTTGTATTCGAAAGTCATATTTTTTGTTCAGCTCTGGTTTTTTCATCAAGAATGCTTGAAAGTCCTCTATTTCGTTGAATGACCATATTTACTCTTGAAGTATTATATTCAGTTTTGCTGGGTAGGTTATTCTTGGTTTTAATCTTAGCTCCTTTGGCCTCTGGAATATCAGAAGCTAAATTTCCGACCTGGATTGGTTCACCTTTCTATTGGCAGCCTGCTGGTTCCCTACTCCCAAAAGCATCTCATATTGGTGCTAGATTTAATGTGGTCACTCACGCCATTGATTTATCCCTATTGCAGTTCAGAGTTCTTATGCTGAAATGATCCATGACTCCTAACCTCCCCAGTTGTAAGGATTTACAGGGGTGTGCTACCATGTGTGATGGAAGCGACTATTTTTAAATTAACTGTTTTTGGTTTTTTAAGCTTTTTTTTTAACTTTTCTTGCCTCATCTGTCATTTTCCGCTAAAGCATAGCCATTTGTAAATAGGCCATTTTATAATTCTGCCTGTGACCTATTATCTATTATATAGCTATATACTCATGAGTATAACATGAGCAATTGGTATAGCTTTGGAATAAATCAGAATAAATTTCCTGTCAGGATAGCAGTAACAGTAATATCTATTTCTATCATAAATATTCATCATTCTTTGTGCACTTGATAAATTCGAATTTGCGAAATTGGTATAAATTAGTATTTTGAATTTGCTTTATTAATCAACAAGCATTTATTAAACATCTACTTTGTGCTTCTGGTTGGTAACAAAGAATTTCACACCGAAGTTCCATTCAGTATCTAGAGTGTGATTATCTGTTAGTCAGGTCGTGGTGATTGCAATAGCTCCACTAGATAACTGCAGATATTCAGATCAGAGTGAAGAGGGGATTTGGTAAGAATTTTTAGGATTGTGAGCATGCAATTGGGGGCATTCCTAGAAATGGAAGTTATTATATTTTCAGAGAGATGGAAGATACACAAGGAGGTAATATAGTTAGGAAACTGAGGAAAAGTTACTAGTTAAGTAGTACAAGTCTCAACATGCATAACTGCTGGTATCCTACAGTGCCCAATGTGACATGGATTTAGTCACCACCTTAACACTCAGCAAAAGTGTTCAAGTCATGGAATTTAGCAATTAGCAGGGACCTCAGAAGCAATTTAGGCCAGTTTGCACCTGACCAAGAATCCCTTTTACATCTCTAAGAAGTGAGATGGGAAAAGCACCCAACTCTTCTCTAACACTTACTGTGAGAGCCCATTTGACTTTTAGTTAATTGTAATTATTTAGGAAGTTTATTCAGGAATTTTTTCTTATTGGAAACTATTTCTGTTTTGTCGCTATTAGTTTTTAATGGCTCTCAGTGGAAATGTTGGATTAGTTTTATAGAAATTAATTTAAAAAATTTTCAAAAGTCAGGTAAGTCTTATTGAAAAGCTACCAAAAGCATTTCTTTTGATCCACCTGAGAGGGGGAAAAGGATTTTAAGTTAGGTCTTCATAGATTAGTGTAGAGGTGGAGGATTTGGTGTTCCTGTTTCACTTTTTTTCAGATCTTTAAAGGAAAAGCAGAAGAGATAGAATTTTTCTGTAGCATTCAAAGGTGCATCTCATCTGTAGAGTGTAGTGACAAACAGGGGAGTTTTAGGTTTGAAGTCTGATGACCATAAACTGGATGTATGACTTTAGGCAAATGAATTAACTTTGCTCAGCCTCAGTTTCATTTAAAATAACAAAGATAGTAATACCCCTACCCTACCTACTTCACAAGGTTGTGGTGAGATGATGTATATAAAAATACTCTGTAAGATGTAAAGAAACACTCTATATAAGATGTCATCATCATTATTATTAAGGAATAATTTCCATCATTGAGTGAATGTTCAGGCTTTTTTCTTAGAGTAGTTGTCTTTTTCTCCAAAGGCAAAACATTTGGAATCCCTTTGTAGGTCAGTAGGTGAAGATGTGCAACAAAACAGCAGGGGATTAGCAAGGATATCTAGGTAGAAGATAGTTTACTTTGATGTCCTGTAAATATATTACTTAGAAATATGTTGGGCCCAGTGCAAGGCTCAGCTGTTCTGTGCTTTAGTTGAACCCAATGACTGAATTTGTTGGGGATTTAGGAGTAGATAGAACATTTCTGGCAAGAGAATTTATTATTGGTTTTGGCCAGTTTGTTTGCTTTTTGTTCAGGTGCCCAGAAACTGTTTTATTATAAGATTCATTTTTAGAAATTAAAAAAAAAAAAAGAAACATTAATAGGTCAGTGGCCTAGTTTAACTATAGTTTTTCATTTTGCCATATGGCCTGTATTTCGTTTTAAGACTTTGAGATAGAAGCATTTTAACAAATGCTGTCTGTTCTGCTTAAAGATGTGTATTTCTTGGACTTAAAAGTATGTTGCCCTATTGATGTACCCACTTGTCTTATTACTCTAGACCTTGCTACCATAATTGCTTTGCCTGATTCAGATATCATGTTCTATAGGGGCTTGGAAGGGGAGTATGTTGTCATCATTCCTTTCTTAATCTATACTTCTCCAGGCCTGCTTAGAGTACAGAGAACTCAATTTTATCTGTTTACTTTTGTCCATGTAAATCGTTTTGTTGGTTGAAGAGAAGCTGGGAAGTTTTAGCAAGCATTGTACTTGAAAGCAGCAATATTCCATCTCCTTCATATCAAGCCCCCTAGAGAGTGGGTATCCTAAGTTGGCTCTGGCAGTTATATCAGAGAGTGGCTGATGATAATGTTTTCCCAGTACTCAAATGGGTGGAACCATGCCTGACTGTCTTGTACTTAGGCTTAAGTGGAAATCACAGAATTTTTTAAAATGATGTTATTTTTTAAGATCGAAACTAATCGTGTATTTTATACTTTTAAGCTGTCCTAAAATGTGAAATATGAAAAATATGAAGAGTTGAGTGATTAAATCTTAGAAGTAAAATCTTAATACTGGATCCTGTACTTCCTCTACCCTGCTTCCATACCTACTTTTCCTGAAGAACTGCACCAACTATCATGGTTAACTCACTTTTTTAAAGATAATCCATACTAATGTCTGGTGGCATAACCAAGAAATTTTTTCTTGGGCCTAATTAGAGTAACTCAATCAAAGTCTTGAACTCTTTTTGCCAATTTCAAGGTGTGGTAAGAAGCTTGTGCACTTAAACTCTTGTGCCACTCTTAGCATTTTCTTCCTCGAGACCAAATTTTGGTGGCTTTTTTTTTTTTTAATCCTCAGAGGTCTTTGTTTTCCAAACCTCTGTTCATCTTTGCTCTTGCCTATGACCCAGCATTTTTTTTTTCAATACCTTTAAAATATAGAAAGCCCAAAATGAGCCATAGTGCTGTTCTAAAAAACCAGTCAGCTTGGAATACAACTAGACAATTTACTTTATGGTCCTGTTCTGTTGGGATGCCCTAATTTCCTGTTAGATTTTTAATATTAGCACTATGTGACAGACTCTTATTCAGTTTGTGAATCTTTATGACACCAGAAATATGTACCAAGTTGATTCATTTTAACCCACTGGATTAAATGACTATTATGTACAAGGTGTTAAGAGATTCTAAGCCAAAAATGAAGCAGTCCTTCCCTTCAGAGAACTTACTGAGGGGAATATAACTTAAAAATTCTCATTTGAAGGGATGGAGAGGAGAGGAGTGGGGTTTGGGGACGATTAAGAGAAAGAGAAAAGATGGAGTAGGTTGGGGAGAGAATTCTGAAAGAAACAGGTGAAAAGGGCATACATTTCAGGCATGAAATTCCTCTGCCAAGGAACAGAGATAATAAAGAGGGTATATTGGATTCAAGGGAAAAAAAACTAGGAGGTCACTTTAACTGGAACATAGATTATGGGAAAGGAAATAATATATTTAGAAAGGTAGGTGTTAGCCATATTGTGGAGGGCTTTAAATACCAAACTGAAGAATTTGTGTATTATCCTACAAGCAGTAGAAAGTCCCCTAAGTTTTTGAAAAGGGACGTGACATGGTCAAACCTATAGTTTGGGAAGATTAACTTGGTAGCTGTGTGGAGAATGGACTTGAGGGAGGAGAGCCTGAAAGTAGGGAGACCAGTTAGGCAGCTCTTGTAGTATTCCAAATGAGAGATTGTGAGGCCTGACCTAGGGTATTTGAGAGCTGTGGTAGAGGTGAGATGAGGGGAAGGGAAGACTCATGGGAAAGAAGGATTATACTTTTTCTGTATAGCCTTAGAAGGCAGAACTAGGAAAAGTTCATTCAAATTGCAAAGAAGAAAATCTAGGAATGATATAAAGAAATGCTTCCTATTAATTAGAGCTGTCCCTAAGTAGAACGGGCTGCCTTAGAAGATAGATGGCCACCAAAGACTTTTTCAGGAAGACTTTATTTGAAGCAGTGGATATTAGGTGTTTCGACAGAAGGTCGCTTTACAGAAATAAGGGAAATTTACAGGAGACTAAACTAGAGAAGGAGAGAATGGAGGTTGATAATAGTGGGGATTTGAGAAGTGAAATAGATGGTAATAAATGACCTCATTTTCTCAAATCAAGTAAAAGGGGAGAGGTATAGGATGAAGAGGAAAAAGAGGAGCATGTTTGCACTATGATGATCAATCACGGAAGAATATAAAGATTTCCGGGTAGCGGTGAGAGCCAATGAGATTAGATGGCATAAATTTGTAGAGGATGCACTAGCAAGAGTTGTGTGACTTCTTCATAACATTGGTGTTAAATAGCATTTAAGTAGGAACAGAGAGGTGGGATAGTGGGGTACCTGACAGCTGCAGCATAACAAGGGGTGAGTGGGGATAAGGGGACAAGAGATTAAGGAGGAGAAGATAGGGTTCAGTTGAAGTGTTCAACCGTAGAGTAAAAAAAATGAATAGACAAAGCTTTATTTTCCCCTAAGAACAGCACATATTTCACAAAGAAAGAGGTTTTTGGAGATCAGAAGAGTGAGAAAAATCTCTCTTTGATTTTAAAATGTTATGTGATTGGGGAGGCTAGGTGGCACAGTAAGTAGAGCACCGGCCCTGGAATCAGGAGGACCTGAGGTCAAATCCAGCCTCAGATACTTAATGCAAAAACTAGCCATGTGACCTTGGGCAAGTCACTTAACCCCAATTGCCCTTCCTTCCCTCCTCAGAAAAGCCAAAAAAAAAAAAAAG
Source organism: Petaurus breviceps papuanus (assembly GCF_028583685.1). Taxonomy (NCBI): domain Eukaryota; kingdom Metazoa; phylum Chordata; class Mammalia; order Diprotodontia; family Petauridae; genus Petaurus; species Petaurus breviceps. The sequence goes on from NW_027187372.1 coordinate 3,033,756, forward strand.
TCATGTCATTTGCCAAGGTAAAATTATGTAATCTTGAAAAATATGCCATAGAGATTGATTGATGACACCTTAAGTTAATGATTGTGTTTATGACAGCAGTTATAGCTTAGAATAGGCTTAAAGATCAAAATTATTAGAGTAAGATTATATTCACTTTGAAATGCCAAGTAAGTTGTATATCATGGAATAAGCCACAAACCCTGCATTTTAAGTAGAACGATCTCTGCCACCCTCAATTAAATTATATACTTTATCCCCCTTACCTCCACTCCCCACATCCATTTCTAGATATAGACCAGAACCTGATGGATCGCCTCCAGAGGGTGAATAATACCCTGTCCAGCCAAATTAGTCGCTTACAGAATATCCGGAACACTGTGGAAGAGACAGGAAATTTAGCTGAGCAAGCCCGCACACGAGTTGAGAGCACAGAAAGGCTCATTGAAATTGCTTCCAGAGAACTGGAGAAAGCAAAAATGGCCATTGCTAATGTGGTGAGTGTTACTGTTGGAGCTTGGTCTGCAGGGGGGATGTCCGCCGTGGTGACTGGCAGTGTGCTTTGTTACTGGAAGGGAGGTCATGAACTATTTTTACTCCTCGTTCTATCTATAGATCTCCATAATAAATGACTTTAGACTTTTAGAACTTGGGTGCGACTTGGAGAGAATGTAGCCTGGCTTAATTCCCGTGTTTTACAAGTGCAGAAACTGAGACCCATGCAGTAGAGAAGCTTCCCGAGAGAGCACAGTGAGCTGTCTCAGAATCACCCCCAGGATCTTCTCCCAGACCTCTGCTCTTTTCCTTATTCTACACGACTGTATCTTGATATCGTTTCCCCTTGTTATCATTTCATGAAAACGGAGCTTTAGTAGCATGGCCCGTAGAGTTGTCAAGAAATAAGCCTTGTGTTTGTTTTGCTTGCTTCTCTTTCTGTGCCACTGGGAAATCTAGCATTTCTTCATTCTTCTGTGAACATAGAAATGATACTGGGGTTCAAAAAATATCCACTGTACAAGTATGGGATAGGAGAGACCTACCTAGGTAGCAGTTTATTTGAAGAGGACCCAGGTCTTTTAATTAATTGCAAGTTCAGGATGAGTCAACAGATGACATAAAATTACTATCTTCTCTTGGGCTTTCAAGTTGGAGTAGGATAGAAAGGTATTTATTGAGCACTTACCTTTGCTGAGCACTGAGCTAACCATTGTAAATATAAGTCTTCAAATTCAGATGTGCTTTGCTCTCAAAGACTTCATATGCTCATTAGGGGAACACCACATGGATTTGAGTTCAGCCACTGGGCAGTTAGAAAAGCCTGCTAGTCCTTTGGGTTTTATGGCAGCCCTGATAGCAAGTCCCAGGGGTCCTTTGGGAACAGTGTTGAAAAGGATAGTTACTGGTGGAACCTTGGGTAGGTGAGGTTTGGTCTGGGGTCCTTGGTGGGAGAAGGGAATTAGAAAGATAGTATTAATACCAAGAGAGATGTTAATCCCATGTTATTCTATGCTAATCATATCACAATATGAACTATTAAATTTATTTCTGTATGCCACATTTTAAGAGGAGCATTGAGCTAAAATGTGTCTGGAGGAGTGTGATTAGGATGCTGAAGGGACTAGAAACCATTTCATATGATGAACAGCAAAACTTATTAGAGAGATTTAGTTTATAGAAGAGACTTAATGGGGCTGGAATCACTGACATCAAATATGTATTTGAAGGGGTAGGGTATGTAGGAAGGATTAGATTTATTACTTTTTTAACCTAGAGAGGACAACTTGAGACTGGCTGGCAGTGGATAGAAGTTAAAGGGACAGCAATTTCAATTCAGTATGAAAAAGAACTTCTTAATAATTCTTGCTGTCTAAAAATGGCATAGGCTGCCTCTGAACATTGTATGTTCCCTTCACTGGCTGTATTCAGTCAAAGACTGGATGAATACTTGTTGGATATGTGTTATAAATAGGAGGGGCTCATGCTTCACAACTAAACAATGGGTGGTCTATGAAGTTCATTTTAACTTTATGATTTTGTCATCTCTAGATAATAATATAAATCTTTGTAAAGGTGAAAATATTGCTAAATAATACTTACCATTGACATTCACAAATACTTCCCTTATTTAAATTCATACAGTTCAGTTTTCTGTGAAAGTAAGTCCTATTTTTGTTTTATTTCATTTTCAGTCAATTACTCAACCAGATTCCACTGGGGCTCCTAATAACATGACTCTCTTGGCAGAAGAGGCTCGTAAACTTGCTGAACGGTAATTTCTAGACTTATTACCAAAGTTTAACCTGTGTTCATCCCACACATTTGTGTATTTTTTCCCACGTAACAAACTTTTAGCAAGTTAGACTTCTTTCCTAATTTTTTCTTCTTTTGTCACTGTACAGTTATTGTTATTATTGCTATTATCCTTTTTTTTCTTTTCTAAAATCAGTGTTAAATCTCTGCCTTGGAGCAGAGAGTGTTTGCAGGCATTTAGAACCTTCTACCTTTTTGTATTGATCAAACATAGCTAAACTTAAGAACTTCAAATTCAGTTGTGTGTTGTGTAATGCTGTGTAGATTTCTCTGTGTATAATTTAGTTCTTAATTGTTGAAGATATCTAAAGATTCACAGTGGAAAACTTGTGCTTATTCAAATGATTCTGAGTTGCTTTCTGTAAAAAAACAAACAAACCATGAATGAGGAGGGAATCCATCCATCATGTGAAAGATAACATCAGTGAACCAAATCCTCCATAATAGTGCCAGAAGATAGAAGAAACCTTTAAGGACCTTCATTGTTGAGAAAACATATTTTCCTTGAGACCCAGTTGATCCCGCAGTGAGAGAATCTTAATGGTACTGAGGTATTTTTCTCTTAAGTGTAGAGCCTCAGTAATTACGACTGACTGGTGTGAAAGCAAGAAATGTCATTATCTTACTGTGGAATATAAACAGTATTTTCAACAAGGTTATTAATATAGTTGTAACTAATAAGTACTTCAGTCATGCTATCTTATGATCTTTGAAGTCCCCAATGATTTTAGAAAGATGTATCTATGCTGTTCATTTGTGAAGCCTCTCTTAATAGCATACTACTATTGGGGGCAAGGTTGTCTTAGCTTGACTGATATTAACATCAACCTAGGAGTAGCATTAAGACAGAACTATAATCTTAAGTTTTTGTTCTAATACAAGTTTATTTAAATTCTCATTGTGACACCTTTGTCCAAGACACTTCTTGGTAGTTTGACTGAAATGTCTTGTGTAGCTGGGATGAGCATAATTTTTTATGGGGACATTGTTATGGCAGCTTCTGCTTTATGCAATTGTTTTTCTTTTTCTGTCATAGACATAAAAAAGAGGCTGATGATATTGTGCGAGTAGCCAAGACAGCCAATGATACATCAACTGAAGCCTATAATCTGCTCTTGAGGACTTTGGCTGGAGAGAATCAAACAGCAAATGAAATTGAAGAACTTAATAGGAAGTGAGTCTAATTTAAAAGTGTTTGAGCCCTCAAAGCATTTTAAACTGTCAAAGAAATAAGAAAATAAAAGAAATGTTAAGGAAATAAAAAAAAAGAAAAGAAACCTATGAGATGGCCATGGTAGGAGGCAAGGAGAAAATATACTAATAGATTGCAGATACTGGTGATTCAAAGAAGAAACTGGTATGTGGGTTATAAACAAAAATAAGGATAAAATGTAAAATTAATTATGTATTGATAGTTATTAAATAAAATTCGACATATCACTGACTTGTCTCCTGCAAGTAGGACAAAAGCTCCTTTAATGTCTTTTGTCTTTGTATCCCGACCACTTTCACAGCACCTTGTACATAGTAGGCACTTTATTGAGAATGGTCAAAATGGTTAGAAATGCTGTCACAGAGATTGAAATCTGCTTCACTTCTACTAATATTTACTAACAGTTCAATTAGATTAGAGAAAGTATGCTAAAATATTTCCTCATTTATTATTTTTGCTCTGTTTTTCTTAGTTTTTTAGCAGTGCTTTAAATGTACCTTTTTCACTGTATTCCATAGGTTTCTCAAACTTAACATGTCTTAAATACAACTTGTTATCTTTCTTTATTATTAGGCATATAGATGTGGCATTGTATAGAACTTTGGACTTGAAATCAGGAAGACCTGAGTTCATATCCTGCCTTATACACTTAGTAGTTTTGTGACCATGAGCAAGTCACTTAACCTCACAGCTTGTTGTGAGGAAGCACTAAATAAATTCTAGTTATTATTGTCTTTTCTTCTTAAACCCATCCTTCCTCCTCACTTCCCTGTTTCTATTAGTGGTACCACCACCCTCTCAGTTACCCAGGTTTAAAACCTAGGAGTCATCATCATCATCATCATCATCATCATCATCATCATCATCATCATCATCCACTCTTCATTTTTACTCATCCCCCACATCTCATCATTATCCAATCCTCATTGATTGTACCTCCATAGCATCTTTTACTTCATCTCTTTCTTTCCACAACACACCAAAATCAGCCTGACCTTTCACCTAGATTATTGCAGTAGTCTCCTAATTGTTCTTCCTGTATCCAATCCGTCCTCCTCATAGCTGCCAAATTGATATTCTTAAAGTACTGCCCTGTTTAAGAAGCATGCTGTAGGACCCTTAGCCAAAATACAAGCTCCTGCATTTGGCATTGAAAGCTGTCTGACTCTCCCTATTTTTCCAGACTGGTTTCATGTTAGTCCCTCTCTCTACTCTGTGTTGGAGGCAAACCAACTCTCCTTGCTGTTCCTTATGCATGAAAATTCCTCTCTGCTATTGTACTTTGCACAAGCCTTTCCTGATTCCCCCTCATCCATCCCATATCTAGGCAACTCTCATTTTCCCGGCAGAGAAGCTGCCAGCTGACTTTGGAAGAGGGAACTCTCTCACCTGAAAATTCCCTGTTCCAGTGAAATCCTGTGTCTGTCCCTATCCTCATACATTTTTATCTGTCAGCACATGGTGTCTCCACCTCTGCCCTCCTCCCAGTAGAAGGCAAACTCCAACCTTCATTCAAAGAGGTGGACCCTCTGTCACTTTTGCACTGGACCTAACAAGGAAGAGGCAGTTAATGAATGTTTGTGGGTTGATTGTTTTACTGAAACTCTTAAAATGTCCATTATTAGTTAAATCTTCTCTTCTGTTCCTTAGATATGAGCAAGCGAAGAACCTCTCACGAGATCTGGAGAAGCAGGCTACCCGAGTACACGAAGAGGCAAAACGAGCTGGAGACAAGGCTGTAGAGATTTATGCTAGTGTTGCCCAGCTGACACCTGTGGATTCTGTGGCCCTTGAGGTGTGGAGTCTGCATGCACATATGCATACTTACATACACACGGAAAGCCCTCGAGTGCCATGATTACTTTAGAGTGATTGGATAAGAAATCACCTTGTCCCTTTGCATCTGTATGCTGACCACACTTTAAAACGCCTGAGCCCAGTTGCTATTGCAAGTGTGCCTCACTTGATGAGTTTCTGTCTTCCTAGAAAGTTGTTTACATTCCTAACCAGTACCTTGCCACAAAGTTTGTTGAACAGATGAATGTTTGTTGAATTGAAATAATTTTAAAATCTAAATCATATTTTTAAATGTAGTAGTGTTATTTAAAATAATTTAAATAATAACTGCTGAACAATAGAAAACCATTTAATCCAATGGCAAAAGCTTTTATGAAAACAAAATCCTTTATTCAAACAAATTGCCCCCCTAAATCTCTAGCAGCTTGTTCTGTATGCCCATCCGTGATGTCCTGTCTGTACAACGTGTCTAGAACCAAACTTATCTTCCCCACCAAATCTGCCCACCCTCTAAACTTCCCTCTATCTTTTTGAGGCATCCTTGTCGTTTCAGTGAGGCAACACAGAGGTATATTATTGGGCTGGGATTCAGGTAGAATTGAGTTCAGATTCTGTGCCAAATACGTAGTATATTATGACCCTGGACAAGTCAATTAAACTCTCAGCCTCAGTTTCCTCACCTGTAAAACAGGAATAATAATAGTAACACCTACTTCACTAGATAGTTCCAAGGATCGAATTAAATTACATGGGGTGGCCAGGTAGCACAGCGAGTAAGAGCACCGGCTCCAGTGTTGAGAACACCTGGAGATCGAATCCCAGGCTCAGACACTTAGCACCCACCCAGAAACACCTGGCTGTGTAACCTTGAGCAAGTTACTTAACCCTAATTGCTTAGGGGCGGCCAGGTGGCTCAGCGAGTAAGAGCACCGGCTCCAGTGTCGGGATGACCTGGATCAAATCTGGGCTCAGATACTCAGCACCACACCCAGAAATAACTGGCCGTGTAACCTTGAGCAAGTTACTTAACCCCGATTGCTTTAAAAAAAAAAAAATTTAAATTACATAAACCTTTTCGTAGACCTTAAATTAAAGCAATTATGTAAATGCTATATTTTTACCTGTCTATCTGGCTCTCTATCATCAAAGTCATATAGGCTCATAACCATTGTTATCTTTGACTCTTACCTCTCTCTTACCCCACATATCAAATTAGTTGCCAGGTTTTGTAGATTTTCTAAACACATCTTTTGCCTTCTCTTTTCTCCATTAACATGAACAGTGTCCTAGTTCAGGCCTTCATTACCTGTTGAATGCACTACTGTCATAGCTTCCTAATTGGCCTCCTTGCATCTGTCCTCTTCTCCTTCCTGCCATTCTCCACACAAGGCAGAATAAACTCCTTTAGGCACAAGTCTGGCACTCAGTCACTCCCCTACTTAAACACCTTTAATAGCTCTCCATTGCCTTGAAGATAGAAAACAAACCCCTGAGCCTCAAAGAAACCCTACAGTCTTTCTACTGCTTACCTTAACAACCTGATTTCTTATGATTCTGTGGCATAGATGCTGTGCTCTGGCAACACTGGCCTACTTCCCTTTCCCAAATTTACAGATTTGTATAATCTTTATCTGCTTTTAAGACTTAGGTCCAGTGTTACTTCTGGGTAGACTTCATGATTCCTACCCCTTCCCACCACCCCTGGCTAAAATTGTTCTCTTCCTCCTCAAAACATACTTTGTGTAGCTCTTTCTTTTTGTCCATTTTCATATATTTTGCTCATCCATGCATATCATATCCCACCACTACTCTCCAGTAAAGTACAAGTTCCTTGAGGTCAGGCCCTTTTGTTTTTATCTTTTAAGTGTCATGTAATATAGAAAATGCTATTCAGTTGAATAGGAGACTATTCATGTAAACCTGTGTTTTAATGTAATAGATTTGATTAAAGTAAGCAATAGTATTAACAACCCCTCTTACTGCTAAGAATTTTAGTAAAAGAATCAAATTGAGATGCTTTCAATTACATCAGAAGAGGTAGAACCAGGTGTATCATATTGGCACTCTCCTAATTCCCAGCTATATCTCAAGGCCTGTACGACTGAAGTGTCTTCACTCTGCCCATTAATATCCTGGCGCACTCTCACGCACACTGCATGTTTGTGCTGTTGATGTTGGAACACCTCACAGAGATTTGTTTAGCATTTCCATAGCATTCAATTTTGCCATTAAAACTACCAGCAGAAGTCCTGGCTCTCAGATCATGACCTATCATATGTGAATTTGTACAGGGATTTCAGAACTGTGTTCTTCAGAAGTTTTGTTGCCTTCTTAAACTGTTGGCTTTTCTTTGTTTTTTGAAGAATGAGGCTAATAAGATAAAGAAGGAGGCAGAGGCCCTGGAACAAATGATGGACAAGAAGCTGAGGGACTATGAGGACCTCCGGGAAGACATGAAAGGCAAGGAGCTTGAGGTGAAAGACCTCCTGGACAAGGGAAAGACAGAGCAGCAGGTGAGGCCAGCATGGGGGCACAAAGCTGAGTCGGGGAGAGAGTGCTGACAGGGCTGCTGTCATTGACTGAGCCACAGCTGCTGCTGTGATGGCCTGGTCTCCTGTCTTAGAGATTCTCGTTGTTCTGTTGTGTGTTTACAGACAGCTGACCAGCTCCTGGCCCGAGCTGATGCTGCCAAAGCTCTTGCTGAAGAAGCTGCTAAAAAGGGGAAGAACACACTACAAGAAGCCAATGACATTCTCAACAACTTGAAAGGTAGAAGAGAAAACCACTGGGACAGAGATTTGTGATGTTCCTTCAATGGGTCATTGTCTTCATGTGATTTAAAATTGGACATATATTGATAGATGAAAACTCTCATTTTAAATTTCTTCTGCTGTTTTCCCTCTAGTCATGAAGCAGTAAGACTGAGTAAGACTGTAAATATAACAAGACTGATCCCTAGTGCTTCCTGCTAAATTTTGTGTGCTGTTCTAGGTTACAGTACTACCCACTGCCTTCCTTAGATAAGAAAAAGCAAAAGTTAAAAATATTCACTCCAGGAGAAGAAAGAGATTCTTTTAGGTGGCTAGCTCCTCAGCACACTCATTAGTGAATGCCCTTTCCCAGGCTTCTAGTAGTGAGCCTGTGTCTGTTTGTCCTTTATTTTCTTGGCTTATGGGGTTTGTCTTACAAAGCCCTGTGGAATCTCATTACAGTGCCTTCCTGATTATCAGTAACCATTCGAATGTCCATTTAGATTTTGATAGACGAGTAAATGATAACAAGACAGCAGCAGAGGAGGCCCTAAAGAAGATCCCTGCCATCAACCAGACCATTGCAGAGGCCAATGAAAAGACACGAGAAGCGCAGCTGGCCCTGGGCAATGCGGCTGCAGATGCCACTGAAGCCAAAACGAAGGCCCGCGAGGCAGAAAGGATTGCAGGGGCTGTGCAGAAGGTGTGTATGCTGACGTCTCCAAACAGAGATTTTTTTTTATTCTCCAATTCTTTTTCTCTTCCCCAATAATAAAAGATCATGTGCTCTTCTTTGCTTGAAATAAATTATTTTCTTTACCCTTGTGATCCCGAGCAAGTCACTTAACTATCTGCTTTAATTTCCTCATCTGCAGTAATAGCACCTACTCCCAGGGTTGTTGTGAGAATAAAATGAGATGTTTACAAAGTACCTTTCAAACTTTTTAAAGGTCTACATAAATGCCAGTTATTATCATTATCTAACAAGTTAGTACTTAACAAGGTATAGTTTTAGTAAATACAGTTGTCCTAGCTGGACCAAGGTTAGGGGGTCATAACTTGAAGACATGTCTTTATGTCAAAGTTTCTTTGTTCTGGAATTTAGTTCCACTGTCTTGGAAATCATTGTAAAAGCTAAGAAATAGAAATGACTAAGATTGTGACTTATTCTGCTGTTCTGTAGCCAGTAATTATTTGATTGTTATTTTAGGCCACTTGAATATTCAGGTTCTTAGTTTTTGTGGGATACTTAGGTGATAGAGTTATAATCATTTTATCTTGTGATAAATTATCCAGAGATTGTCATTGCTGGTATGAAATAGAAAAAAGGTTTATGTTCTCCCAAGTTGCCTAGGAAATCCACTTTTCCACAAAATCCACAAAATTCCACAATTCCACAAAATCCACAAAATAACACTTCAGCATTAAAGAATCCAAAACATTGGTGAAAGATGATATATTGAATTGTACTTAAAAATTTTTTGATATTTATACATTTTTATTATCTCATGAAGACTAGAAGGAAAATGTCTTAGAACAGGATGAATAAAAAGGGCAATATTTGTGTGTTATGCCTAGAATGCTACCAGCGCAAAAGCAGAGGCAGAGAGGACTTTTGCAGATGTTACAAGTTTGGACAAAGAGGTGGATGAAATGTTGAAACAGTTACAAGAAGCAGAAAAGGAACTGAAGAAAAAGCAAGATGATGCTGACCAAGATATGATGATGGCAGGAATGGTGAGTGATTTGGGCTGTCTTTGTACCTGGTCACCCCATGAAGAAGGGTGGGACTGCTCAGTGACAGCAGGAGTTCTCAGAAGACCAGGTGCACCCTGGGCTTCTGCCCTACAAACACTGGCTCAAGGACTGGGCGGTCTCACCATTTCCTGGTGGATATTTGTGGTGCAGAGATGTACAGCCACATAGTTACTACTCTCCTATCCCCAAAAGCTTGGAACTGGGGACGGGGGGAGATAACTGCCACATATGTGACATTGTTGAAGATGTTCCCCTTCATTGTAAATATTATATCCCACAACTTCAAGGGGAAACCTTTCATAGTGACATATAGATATAAAACAGCTGGTAATATAAATAGAAGTCTTGTGTATATGGAGCTCAAGAAAGGACAGAAAAGAGATTCTTCTTGCTTTGTGAAAGCCAAAGTTTATACTTTTGAAGGACTTTATTGTAATTCAGGATCAAAGAGGTGCCTTAAATAGGTGAACTTAAATGGTAAAAATCATCCTAATATAAATATATATTTCTAAATAGGCACTTTGAGGGAGCTCAAAAGACCTTCCTTGTTCCGCTACTTAGAAGAAAGACATTTTTGTGTGGGAGTTAATTGACTAGAAGAAGGAAGTATTATGCTTCTTAATATAACAAATCAGCTATGCTTATGTATTCTATTTTCTACTTTCCTTAATTGACATAAAAAGATGCATTCTCTCAAGTAGAAATCCTCTTGGATTCTCTTTTTGGGATGTGTGTTTTAAGGGTTTGACTGTAAAAAAGTATGTGTGTGTGTGTGTGTGTGTGTGTGTGTGTGTGTGTGTGTGTGTGTGGAGAGACATTTAAATTATTTGAGGAAAATAATTTTTTTAAAGAACTTAAGCTGGCTAAGGAACATCAGTTAAAGAAAGGACCTTAAAAATTATTTAGTCCTGCCCCCTTGTTTTACAGATGCAAAGACTGAAATCTAAAAACATAGTCTCTGATATCTGTAGCACCTTTGAAGAGAAATAGTTGCATGGACCTTGCTGTATTTGCTCTGTAATTTTGGATAGCTACTAGGCTGCTTTAAGTGTACATGTTTGGAATGTGGTGAGAGAGAAATACTGTGTCATGATGTTTCTTGTAATTGAGAGCATTGTCCCAGAGTTTAAAAAGCCTCTAGAAGCCTAATAAAACCCATTAGGATAGGAACAGTAACAACTATATTATTTCCTACGGAATTTTTTTCTGGGGGGTGGGGTTTTTTTTTGGTTGGTTGTTTTCCTCTGTCTCTCTCGATGAGTAAAGTGCTGGGAAGCAGCATGGTCCAGTGGAAAGGGCACTCATTGCATTGGGGCAGGCATCTTGAGTCTGAATCCTGGCTCTTACTTGTGACCTAAGGATATTTTTTATTGCTTTTGAGCCTCAGTTTCTTTATGTATGAAATGAGAGTGTTGGGAAAGGTGGCCTATGAAGTGTCATATTAGACCAGTGAGCTGTGGTGCTAAATCCTTGGCAAATTTCTAGAATGAATCATTAAATAGATGGTTTGGGTATGCTTATGGAAGCTGTGATCAAGGAATCTGCAGCATGTAAACTCATAACATATGTCATCTCAGTCTAACCTTATTTCTCAGCTGCTGCATTAAGAAAACGCCAGGCGATAAGTGTAGCTAGGTTTTATCGAAGCATTTAACAGTTTTTCCTTTTGTCCTTATGGAGAATATCAACATTCCGCGATCCCATTAAAGATAGTGAACCATTTTTCCAAAAGAGTTGAGTACTCAAGTAATGGACCCCTGTCACCCCACATAGCCAGTCTATATCTTTTGCACCTGGACCCTTCTCCTCATGTCTTTCACTTTAGTTCATGCTGTCAACACCACTTGCTTAGATTGTTGCAGCTTATTGGTCTCCGTGTTTCAGATCTCACTCTGTCTGCTCTCCATTTAGCTGCCAGAGTGATTTCCCTCAAATGTAGATCTGACCTATTGGCTCTAGGATTAAATGTAGTAGACTCCTTTGTCTGATTTTTAAGACCGTTCACATTTTGGACCCCAACCTATCTTTTAACCTTTTTTACACATCATCAGTAAGCCCTCCCTACCCCTCAGTTGTGCAGTTCCCTTCCCATATTTAATTAAAATTTAGTAGTTATCGAAATAAAAATTCCCAAAATTAACTATTAAAAAGCATTATTGCGGGGGTGGCTAGGTGGTGCAGTGATTAAAGCGCCGGCCCCAGAGTCAGGAGGACCCGAGTTCGGTTGTGGCCTCAGACACTTAACACCCACACATCTAGCCGTGTAACCTTGGGCAAGTTACTTAACCCCAGTTGCCCTCCAAACCTGAGTTGGGTTCATCATAAGGATGTCAGAGGACCTAAGTAGAGCTTCAGATTTAATAGTCAAGTAAAATTTTTTAAGCCTCAAAAACTTTTTTGATTAACACAACATGCTGATTTAAGACAGCTGCTGAAACTTGGGGGAAGGGTAAAATTATCTCTCTGTAAATCCCTTATTCTGAGTATTTTGGGCCAATCCTGCAGAATTATTCTGTTATACAACCTTCTGTCATGCTCCCTGATGAACATTAGAAGTGCTGCAAAAGAACTGATAGAAATTTCAAAATAAAACACTAGTGTACTGTGAAGCATCAAACTCTTATGTCAGGCATCTAAGAATCCCTCATTTCTATCTTTGCTACATTTATTTGGATCAGTGAAACCATCTGTTTTCTAATATTTTTAGTGGCTTCCTCTTTGATCACAGTTTCCTGTGACTCATGTACATTGTATTTGTTCAAGTTATGTGGTATTTTCCCATAATATATTCACCTTTGGGCTTAGTCTGAATCTGAACAGTATTGTCACGGATGATTTAATTGAATTTTCTTTGGAGGAATAGGGTGAAGAGATCTAAATAGTTATGAAAATACTTAGGGTTAGAATAGTATGGTTCTAGCAACCATGATTTCTTTGATAATCTTATAGAATGTCCAAAAGTTGTTTTTCTATATAGGTCCTTGTAAAAAACTTGTTATTTAGTAAACCTTTCTATGTTTTAAGAATAAAATAGTACTTCTCTCTTACCTCTCTCCCCTACCCCCCGAATGGGCTACAGATATTTTGATTTATTGAGAAAGGTGACATATGGGACTAGTCTTCATCTTTTTTTGTTTTTTAAAGCAATTCGGGTTAAGTAACTTGCTCAAGGGTACATGGCTAGTTATTTCTGGGTGTGGTACTAAGTGTCTGAGCCTGGATTCGATCCCCAGGTCATCCCGACACTGGGGCCGATGCTCTTACTCGCTGTGCTACCTGGCCGCCCCTAGTCTTCATCTTTAAAAGGTGACTGTAGAGAGCATGCATTTTATATGAACTGCATTTTTAGCGGCATTACTGTGGGAAGGATTTTAATGATTCACACCTCCTTACTGAAATATCTAGAAAGAAGACATCTCTCTGAAGGGAGAAATTGGCATTTTGTCAGCTTAGAAAGAGGGTACAAATCAGAAAGTACAGTCTTTTCTATGTACTGAGAAAAGAAAAAAGGAAGGAGATTAAAGCCTATTGTTATTATTGGCATATTTCACACTTTTTTTTCTCTATAGGCTTCACAGGCTGCTCAAGAAGCAGAGATTAATGCAAGAAAAGCCAAGAACTCTGTTAGTAACCTCCTCACCATCATCAATGACCTCTTGGAACAACTTGGTATGTAGTAGGAGTATGACCATTTCAAATACCATAAACACGAAATCCAGGTTTTTTGACTCGTAAAGAAGATTATATGATATAGGTTTATCTGATCAAGTTGCCTTAAAATATTTAGTTAAATTAGTTACTATATAGTTTCACTCTTTGTTTCTTTAAATTGCCTCATGACATGACTATCAGTCATTGAAGAACCTTTCTTTGAAGGTCAGGATTGGATAGTGATGATGTAAAGGGAGGGGTATTTCCTTTAGGAGCTTGCTGTATCACTACCTTACATATTAAACCAGTATTTTATTAAATGTCTACTTAGTAATAAAGGGCACATCTAGTTTACATTCCTAGTGCTTTCTCCTCCTCATCTGAACCAGTGCAACAATTCTGGTACAGTGAGAAGAACCCTTAAATGAAGAGTCAGGAGACCAAGTACTTGTTTCAGATTTTCCACTAATTAATTGTATGATCTTGATCAAGTCAATCTCTATAGGTCACAGTATTCTTATTTGTACAAGAAGAGATTTGGTCATTAGGGATTAGGTCATCTCTGATGTTCTTTCATAATCTAAAAATTCAGTGATTCTGAATATTTATTTTATAATAAGTAACTTTCTCAAATTATCCCACCTAGTAAATGACATCAGTATCCTGGGTAGAATGATCCATTTAAGATGAAAGGTCTTAATCAAAGGATTCCTTGAGTAAAGTCCTAGCCCTGGTGTCCTTGTCCAGAATCCTTCTTGGTGCTCATGTATACATTTAGAGGAGGAAATGAAAATAGATGGTGAAAGTTGAGCTTGCTAGGAAAACTTTAATATCCTGGAACATTTTTAGTACTATTTGAGATGGAGCAAATTTTATTATGAAGCTTGGACTCCATCCAAGTGGGTTCAGTGATTAAACTACCAAACTGTGTCATTACAAAGCAGTTCTACCTATAAGGAAAGCTACAGCCCAGAGAACTTTATCACCTTCCATCATCTCTTCATTTACTAGCTTCTTTTTTCTCAAATTAGAAGGTATTTGAAGTCTGTCTCAACTAGCTGAAGTTGCCAGCAAGAGGAATGGCTATTCTGTAATACTAGGTTTTCACTGCTTCACTAATACTAAAAAAACATGTCTTTTAAACTCTCTCTCTAAGCTTATTACGGAAGACTGACCTATCAAAAATTTCCCCCCCTAGATTTTAAATCAAACCTAAATGCACCAGCTTTTTAGCCTGGTATCTCTTGCAGGGAGTGTTTTCTTTTCTCCTCCTTCCAGTTCCTCTGAAACATCATAATCCTGAGAACTGATCTACTTTGCCTTGAGTAAATCTTTTGGGAGTGAGAAAGTCTGAAAGCAACTCAACAGACTAAAAATTATCATGCTACATTGGATGCCACTAAAACAACAAGCCAGTCACATGTGCACACTAGACTAAATATTATGTAGCTGTCTTTCCATTGTGGAAATTAAATGACCTTTAGAATTCATACCTAAAGTTTTGAGGTCTAGAACAATTACCCCCAAATTAGAGGCTTTTTTGGTCATTGTTGTTTTATCGATTTAACCTGGCATATAATAAGGACTTAATAATGCTTGTTGAATTGCTTAAGAGAATGTTTTACAGAAAGTGGAAGTGAATATGTTTTCTCAAACAAAGCCAGTCAAACAAGTGTTAGTTTGTGAGTTAGGAGTCATTCCAGCTGGATTAAGGTCAAAATCTGTTTATGCTTTGCTTATATCCCATATACTGTATCACTTGTGTAGAAGTCACGTTCTGCAGGGCTCCTGCCTGGTTAAAGCTGCCGTGCTTGTTCTCTTAAGGGCTTCAGGGGGTGTGTGACATCCTAGTACTAAATCTTTTCCTGGAATTGACTTCTTTGTCTCTGTACTTTCTCACTCTATAGGGCAGCTGGACACTGTAGATCTGAACAAGCTGAATGAGATCGAGGGCACCCTGAACAAAGCCAAAGATGAGATGAAGATCAGTGACCTGGACAGAAAAGTATCTGATCTAGAAAATGAAGCCAAGAAACAGGAGGCTGCCATTGTGGACTACAACAGAGACATTGAGGAAATCATGAAAGACATTCGCAACCTAGAGGACATCAAGAAGAGCTTGCCATCAGGCTGCTTCAACACCCCCTCCATTGAGAAACCCTGACATGTCAGCAGGGCAGGAACGGCCTTCCCACAGTGACTGGTGGAGCGCCTTCACACACAGATGACCTTCTTCAGACCCCAACTCTCCGCTGCTCTTGGTCACTGTTCTTTATGAACCAGGAAAAGTTGCAAAGTTCAAAGAGAGGCAGATTAAACTTCTATCTTTGGGCATCAAAGGGTTTTCTTTTATAAAGTCTCTCTCTTCCACCCAAAATACCTACACTCTCCCTTTTGATTTGCACAAGGACACAAAGTGTCCCAGCTTACAGTACAGTGGCACAAATGCAACTGTATATGAACCATTGTATGACAAGGCACAGGAGGCACACGCTCTCGCTTGTCTCATTGCCACCTAATGACCCTCTTCAGCCCTAGGCAGATCTCTTATGGGAAGGCTGGGAGAGCCCCACCTCCAGGGAAAGGAATGGTCCTTGGGAGCCCTGCCCCCTGTTCAGCAGAATTTTAAAGGAAATCAACATCCCTGTGCCAAAAGTAATATCCAGTTAGGATTCTGGTAGTCGCCTACCAAATGTTTTACCATCTGTTCTGAGTGCAATACACTGAGCCACCTGCTGATTTTAAAAAGATGTTGTTATTTATATTGTTGGTTAGCGGGCCCCAGGACAGAAGAAGTGGGCTTAAAGTTTTCCTCAGAAGGCCCTCATGGCCTGAAAAGCAAACCATTTCCCAAGTCTTTGGGTAGTCAGCTAATTTTTTGGGCTGGCAGCTTGCAAGGTAGGAATCTGTTTTGCATTCACCAAAAGACTTGCATCCCTCTCTGTGGAGTTAATATAGAGAGATTTTATGTAAGAATGAAATAACCACTAAAGTCTTTTTTTTTTTTTAAAGAAAAGTCAATACTTTAGCAGTTTTTTTGGTAATAATAGTTTTGGAGGTAGTATTAAATTATCAGGCTGAATAATTGATCGCTAAGATCTTGGGTAAAAAAAATCTTTTTTATTCACATCACTTAAAGAAGGGTAACATTTTTTGCTCATTTGGCACTATGTCAAGTTCCCTTGCATTCTCCTGGAGAGAGATGAAATACTAAACCCTTTAGTCCTGTCTTCTCAGTGTTCCCACCATCAGAAACCACACCAGAGGACCCCGTTTGTGTCCAAACCTTGGTGGCTTATTAGTTGCACTCTCAATATGTCCCACAACTGCCACCATCATCTAGAAGCCTCCACCTCATAATTTTCACCTGTTGCAAAATCTCTCTCTCTTTTATGTTGAGGGAAGGCCCTTACGGGGAGCTTCCTAGTGAGCTTTTCAGCTTTTTATCCTCAGCCCTGTGATTTTTCTTCATAGATCACAGGACAGTGAGTCTCTTACACCCCAACTCCCT
Organism: Petaurus breviceps papuanus; assembly: GCF_028583685.1. Taxonomy (NCBI): domain Eukaryota; kingdom Metazoa; phylum Chordata; class Mammalia; order Diprotodontia; family Petauridae; genus Petaurus; species Petaurus breviceps. Next base: position 3,050,743 of record NW_027187372.1, read on the forward strand.
GCCTTTGAGATTCATATATATCCTTTAACACTATGCAACTTTGTACTTTGCGTAGCGGGGAAGAAACTTATTATCTGACACACTGGTGCTATTAATTATTTCAAATTTATATTTTTGTGTGAATGTTTTTTTGTTTGTTTTGTTTATCATAATTATAGATTAAGAAATTTATGTAAATATACTTGGTCCTGTTTCCAGAATGACAGTGTCTGTTCTCCTCTTCCCTCCATATTTCCTTATAACCAGCACAACAATTCGCATCACACTTTTTCATGCCTCTTACTGTTTCTTCCATTTATAATTCCTCTGGATTAGGTTCTCCCCTCCATTACCCTCCTTTGTTCCCATTGCCTTGTGTTTGCAGTATTTGTAGTCCATAGTATTGATAGATAGTTGTTTACCTAAACACAAAGAGTCCCTCAGACATCCCCCAAATACAGCACCAGGTTACCCTGAACAGTTATTTCTGCAGACTATACAGTTTTTTTGTGTGTGTTATGTAATAGCAATGTTAAATTGACTTGTGTGTAGTAGCATTAGGGGGTGCTACTATAGAGGTCTGCAGCACTGTTACGGGTCCAGGTAGAAAGTGTATTTCCTGGATGTCATCCTTTTGTGGGTGTATATGAAATGTGAGAGTTTAATATTGTTAGATTTTTGTAAGGCATCAGGGACAGTGCTATAGGAGGGTAGATGGGGGAGGATGCTTAGTCTTTGAATATGCCTCTTCCCTTGCTATCCCCTAGGGCATGCTAGAGTTTACCAAAAATTCTGTGACTTGGCATTCCTCTGCCCTTTGACATCTTTGCATCTCCCAGGCCCCTCTTGCTACCATAAAACCAGTTGCTTTTTTTACGCCAAGTTTTCACATCAGTATTTCCTGACCATCTTTTGTAGTAAGGTGGTCATAACTTAACACTCATCTCCTGGTCAAGGCTGCAGGAAAAGACAAGAAAATCTGCCAGCATTGATTTCCTCCCATCCTTTCTACCAGGTGCACACCAACTAGTCTTGGGCCAAGGTCAGGGACTGTTGGCTTTTTATTTTGCCTTTCTTCAACTCTGTGGTGGTGTGGTATTTTTTTTTTAAACAATTTTATTTTTAAATAAAGATTCTTTATAAGAAAATTCTTCAATTGCACCCCTGCCTTACAGCCATGATTACATCGTAGAGCTGTCTGTCCTTTGCATAATGGCATTGACATCATGGCTGTCATGGGGAATGTATGAACACAGCTGTTCTTTGCCTGGAACTTGCTCCTTTTTGATCTCAACTGTGGCCTTTTTTACGTGCCTTCACTTGAGCTTCTCGCCTTAATCTCTGCAGTCTTGCTGTCTGGGGAGGTGAACAAAATGCAACACTTGGCGTTTTTATGTATAAAACAGTATTTTTATTTATAATAAAGTCTGAATATTTGTAACCCCTCATATACTTGGTGTTGTCTGAGTATGACTGCAGGAAAAGGAACTTTGTCATAGTAGTAGAAAACTTTTTAAAGTGGTAAAGAATAAAGGGCAATAAATCTTGGTGATATGGATAATGATTTTCTGGAAGGGTGATTCCATGTGGCTTTATCTTCTCTGGGGACTTAAGGGCGAGTACCATGTTGATTGACACATAATAGCATTTTAAGCACTTTATGTATAGTGTATTATCTCATTTGATTCTCAACACAATTTTGCAAGGTAAATACTAGAGTTGTTTCCATTTTGCAGATGAGGAAACTTAGGCTCAGAGAATTTAATTTGTCCTGGTGGTGCCACAGCTAGAAAGTGTCATATGCAGATTTCAAACTAGACTTTCTCTTATGAGGTTAGCACTATATGCATTGCAATAAATCAGGATACATCTTCCAGTGATGAAGACTGAAAGAGATGGGGGGGGGGGGCATTCATTAAATTGTCTTAGTAATTTGTCCCTTTGTCACAAGTCACACATTCTGTCTGTGTGTGAGAATAAGATACCACATCTCACGCTAGCTAGCATGTTTCTCCTTTAGGAGAAACAAGTTCTAACATACCTTGAGATGAAAGGACATGTGTCACTACGTTGGTAACTAGTGTCCTCTAAAGCTTTCTCTGAGAAAATTTCCATGAGAGATGTCCACACTATGTCCCTACACAGCTCTAATAGCTGCACCATGCTTGGTCTCACCAGGAGTTGATCCAAAGAGAACACTGAACTACGGGGCTCCCTGGGTCTTCCAGATTTGCTTGTAGGTTCTGCAAACACCAATAAGTCGTAATGCTTGATCTTAACCCATATAGGCTAAGAAGTGACATTATCAGTCTTAACAGGGTATCCCTCTCCCCCCAAAAATAGAATGACTGGGTAACTTCTTCCCAGCCTTTTAAGATCTAGAATTCCAGTAATATTGGTGAAGAAACCAGATACAAACTGAATTTTCCTGAGTGCTACTAACATTTTTATTACAAATGTTCTTCCTAAATGTGCTTTTGGTTTCCAGAAAAAATGATTTAAATGCTGATGTTTATTTCCTGCTCTTATGTTGTGATGGTAGTAGCTTTAAGCTTTACTTTTTTTGGGGGGGGGAGGGTCTTTATTAATTTGTTAGTTTACTTTGAGTTTACAAAATTCAGTTCCCCAGTCCTTTGAGTTTCAAATTTTCTCCCCCCCCCCAGCCCCAAGGCTGCATACAAGCAAGTATAGGATCTGCAAATAGTTTCACACTAGACATTAGTCAGGTTATAAAGAAGGATTGTATCAGATGGAATGAACAATGGGAAAGAGGAAACAAAACCAAAAAAGAGAGCAGGTAGTTTGCTTCAATCTGCATTCAAACTCTGTTCTTTATGGTTCTTTCTCTGAATGTAGACATCTCTCTTTATCATGAGTCTTTTGGAATTTACTTATAGCCCTGCATTTCTGAGAAGAGTCCAGTCTATCAAAGTTGGTCATCACACATAAATTGTATCTGTAATTGTGTACAAATTTTTTCTGGTTCTGCTCTTCTCACCCAGCATCAATTCGTATAAGCCTCTTCAGGTAGATATGAAGTCCATCTGTTCGTTTCTTATGGCGCAATAGTATCCCATTATATTCATATACCATAACTTGTTTAGCCATTCCCCAATTGATGGGCATCCCCTTAATTTCCAATTCTTTGCCACCACAAAAAGACCTATAAATATTTTTGTACATATGGGTCTTCCTCCCACTTCTATGATCTCTTTGTATCTAGGGATACAACCCTAAAAGTGGTATTGCTGGGTCAAACAAAGGACATGAAATTACTTATAGCCCTTTGGGCATAGTTCCAAATTGCTCTCCAGAATGGTTGGATCAGTTCACAACCCCCCCAGCAATGTATTAGTGTTCCAATTTTTCCACATCTTCTCCAGCATTTATCATTTTCCCATTTTGTTATCTTAGCCAATCTCACTGGTGAGATGTGGTACCTTAGAGTTGTTTTGATTTGCATTTCTCTAATCAATAGTGATTTAGAGCATTTTTTCATATGCTTATAGATATCTTTAATTTCTTCCTCAGAGAACTGCCTGTTCATATCCTTTGACCATTTATCAATTGAGGACTAACTTGTGTTCTTATAGATTTGGCTCAGTTCTCTGTATATTTTAGAAATGAGGCCTTTATCAGAGACATTGGTTGTAAAAATTCTTTCCCAGTTTCCCACTTCCCTCTTAATCTTGGTTACATTGGCTTTATTTGTACAGAAGCTTTTCGATTCCTTGTAATCAGTTATCCATTATGCATTTTATAATGCTCTCTGATTCTTGTTTGGTCATGAAGTCCTCCCTTCTCCATAAATTTGACAGGTAAACTATTGCTTGCTTTCCCAGATTCCTTATAGTATCATCCTTTATACCTAGGTCATGCACCCATTTAGACTTAATTTTGGTATACATTGTTAGGTAATGGTCTATGCGCAATTTCTGCCGTATTATATTCCAGTTTTCCCAGCAGTTTTTGTCAAATAGTGAGTTACCGCAAAAAACTGGTGTCTTTGGGTTTATCAAAGAGTAGATTATTATAGTCATTGACTGCTGAGTCTCATGTACCCAATCTATTCCATTGATCCACTGCTCTATTCCTCAGCCAGTACCAAGTAGTTTTGATGACTGCTGCTTTATAATACAGATTAAAATCTGGTATAGCTAGGTCACCTTCCCTAGCATTTCTTTTCATTAATTCTCTTGATATTCTGGACCTTTTGTTCTTCCAAATGAATTTTGTTACTTTTTTTTCTAGCTCTATAAAGAAAATTTTTTGGTAAATTGATTGGTATGGCACTAAATACATAATTTAATTTAGGTAAAATTGTCATTTTTATTATATTAGCTCGACAGCAATGAGCAATTGATGTTTTTACAATTAGTTAGATCTGACTTCATTTGTGTTTTGTAGTTGTGTTCATACAGGTCCTAGGTTTGTTTTGGCAGGTAGATTACCAAATATTTTATAATGTCTACAGTAACTTTATTTTTTTATAATTTTTTTTTTTTTTGCTTTTTGGAAGGCAATTGGGGTTAAGTGACTTGCCCAAGGTCACGTGGGTATTTTTGTGTTAAGTATCTGAGGCCGGATCTGAACCCAGGTCCTCCTGACTCCAAGGCTGGTGCTCTATTCACTGTGCCACGTAGCCACCCCGTACAGTAACTAAATAGGATTTATCTTTCTGTCTCTTGCTGTTGGATTTCATTAGAAATATACAGAAATGCTGAGGATTTATGTGGGTTTATTTTATATCCTACAACTGCCAAATTTATTGTCTCAAGTAGTTTTTTACTTGATTCTTTAGGATTACACTTTACTTTTATGCCAATGTGTTCTACTTCAAGGGTCAGCAGTTTCTTGGAGATTGGCTGCAGCATAATCTTCTGATCCCCAATATCACAAAAGGTTTGTTTTTTTCATAAGCACCTGCTGTATGCAGAGCTCTGTGCTAGGTGCTTGGGGAGATAAAAAAAAAAACCATAGTATCTAAGCTTACAGTCTAGTTCAGGGATTAGACGCTAACAGAAGTATAATAATATTACATCATGAGAGTTTTAAAACGTTGTATGAGATAAGAGGGAAGGGCACAGAGATGAGGGAAGGAAGGCTGTATAGTAGAGGTAGCATTCAGAAGGATATGCATTTAATTTTCTTCATTCATTTAAAAAGTTTTTATTGAACACCTGCTATATGCCGGGCACTGAGAACATAAAGGCAATAACCAAACAGCGCTTGCCCCTGAAGAGCTTCCATTCTATTGGACAAATCAAAATTAGAACAGGGTTTGCCTAAAGAGAGCCTGTGACACTGAAAAGTTTCCTCTTTTATAGGAGTCATGTGTTAACCCCCTCCAGTTTGTGGTGGGATGAGCATCAACTTTATCCCATGGAAAGGAGAAGAATTTTTAAAATTTACTAAGATACTAAGCCAGTGTGAAAAAATTATTAATTTATTTAAGGAATTAGTAAAAAAAATTTTCCTTGTTCCCATCTGAATTAAAGTACCATGGTTTTACAATTATCAGACTTTCTGCTAGTTATATCTTTTGGGGGCTTGGCATTTGGAACTTTGTAGTCAAGACAAAATGAGGCAGCCTTTGTGATCATTGGATTTGGAATTTTAGAAATCTTAGAGATTATCTAAAAAGTGATATTCTTAATGCACAAGACTGCCCATGTCACTTTACATGCTTAGTTAAACCCCAGTAGCTCTCTTTATTACCTCTAGGATCAAATGTGCACACCTCTCTGAAGTCTTCACTACTTGGACCTTATTGACATTTTCAGCATTGTTTCAGGCTAATCCCCTTTCATGTACTCTTTGTCTCAGCCAAGTGAGCTTTCTTGCTATCCGTCATGCAAAGGACTTCATCCCCCTTCTCCTGACCTTGGCACAGGCAAATGTAATATGTTCTCTTCTCAAAATATGCCATCTACCTTCCTGATTTCTGTGTATGGAGTCTCTTGGCTCCTTGTTGCAGGGGCTCTTTCATTTCTGCCTTTGCGTTCCAGGGCTTAACATAGTGGCCAACGTAAGTGCTTGGTAAACTAGTCCAACCTCATGACTTTGCAAATGAGAAAATGACCAGAGAAGATTATACAGAGGTAAAAGTAGAGCTAGGGTTTGAACTAGGTCATCTGCCTCCAAATCCAGTGGCATTTTCAACATGAATGATAGAAATGAAAAAGCATTTATTAAATACTTACAGTGTGCTGAGCATCGGGTATACAAACTGAAGGACGAGATCAGGCATTTATTTTCCTTCCAGTCGGTGCACATGGGAGGATTCAATTGCAGGCTGAATGAGAGCACCTAGCAGTCCTACAGCTGCTGCTGCAGGCTGGGAGACCTTCTGAGATCTGACCACTGTGTGCAGCCATGTCTGCCCAGCAAGGCGAGGAGAGGACAGGACTACTGAAATCTTTGCAGTCCTTTAATTGAAGGAGGCTGTACGCTAAGTACAGCTTCTAGTCCTGCTTACGTGCACCAACCTGTAAAACCCTACCTCCTCCATTTCCAGGCCCCCAATATCGTGGCCTTAAAGAAAGCTACCTTCTGCCTAACACAGCTTTTCTTTGAAATGGACACCGAGACTGAACAGAGACCGAGACTAGATAAAGCCAAATCAGGGAGCGTTTATTAGCCAGCCGGCGGCAGACTCAGGAGCAAGTCACTGAGAGCTGCCCTGAGCCATGGTCAAAGCAAGGCATATAAAGGCAAAAACCACAAGCTTATCTAAGTGTACAGGGTACAGGAAAGCTGCAGCTGGGGTCAGATACAAAGAGTGTCACACTTATCTGGCTCAACAGCAGAGTTGGTCAAGTTCAAGATGGTCTCTGGGGCCCCTGGCTAGGCACGTACAAGTTCAAGAGGATTTCAGTAATTTTGCAAACTTGTTACATACAGGGACTTAGTATATGAGGCCATGGGCATTTCATCTTCATTGGTGTCCTTTCCAGGTCCTGACTACAGGCTCAGGCCTCTCCCAAAGGAGGTCTAAATAAAATTAAATGGTTATACAGTTAGCTAACATTTTTATATTGGTATACATTTTAGAAAACATATAACTATGCTCCTTATGGGTATAACATTGATTTACATTGGATGAAATGGGAAGAAAATGTGTGTGGTCATAACTGGAACAAGTTGGGCATTAGGCTGTTTGCTCAGGAAAGTAACATAGCATTGTCTTACAGAGAAAATTGATTGACATTATTTTGATTTAATAGGGCCTTTTCTAGGTTTATAATGCACTCTAAGTATACAGAATGAAAAGGTTAGGACTGGAAGGGATCTAGTCTCAAGTCCCTCATTTACAAGTAAGAGACTTACACAAGTAAGTAGAAGGGGCAGATTTTGAATACAAATCTTGTTCTCCCAGCTTCAGTGTTCTTTCTGTGACAGCATCCTACATAAATACATACATAGGACTTCCTATATAATGTAGCTTGTGGCCCAGAACCAAAGCTCCAAGTTTTCATGTATCGAATTCAGTCTTGAAGGATTTTCACACCAATCACTCCTCTCATTCCCCAGTTGCCCTGGGAATACCTTTGGTTCATTGTTAGATTTCCCCATTGAAAGAAAAAAGTCCCTCAGGCACTTAGGCCACCTAACAAGACTGAATTTAGGACAAACTTTTATGTAATCTAACCTAACCTGTGTATTAAGAAGCTCTAATCATTTGAGGAAATCCAGGAACAAAATGGGGGAAGCACGACAAAGAGTATTTGTGAGTGGGGGAGGAGGGAAGGAAATTTGGAACTGAAAATAAATGAATTTTTAAAAGCCATATTTGTGTGAAGATCAATGGACAGAGAAAAGGGAGTGATGTTTACAGTTTTAGGTTAATGCCCTAGACAGACCTGATACAAAGGCATGGTTGATACAATATTGATGGGAAATTTAAATTATCCAGGTATTTGTAAGAACGAGCTCAGTATGCATCAGCAGGGTCATGTGGCAACCCCCAAAACTAACACAAACTTGGTCTGCATTTAGAGAAGTATAGCTTCTAGGAATAAGAGGTGATGCTTACTGTATTCTACTTTCATCAAACCTCACCTGGAGTATTGGGTTCAATTGTGGATGCTATGTCTTTGGAGAAATAGTGATAAGTTGAAGAATGGCCAGGATGGTGAAGAGCAAGGAGCCCATGTAATGTGAGGACCAGTTGTAGAAGCGGTCAGCATAGAGGCCAGAGAAGACTCAAGGGAGGGGCTCATAACTGTCTTTTAAGAATTCGAGGGGCTCTCATGTGGTAAGGGGTTTAGACTTGCTCTGTTTGACCCCACAGGATAGAACCAAAAGCAGTGAGTGAAAGTTGCAGAAGGGCCATTTTAGATTTGATGTCAGGAAATACTTCCTCACAGTGTGAAGTCAGAGTAGAATGGGCTGCCTAGAGAAGCAGTAACTTGATGACCACTGGTCGGTGTATTAGAATGGGATTTCTTTTCATGATTGGATTGGAATAGATAGTAGCTGAGGTCCTTCCCAACTTAAGTTCTATGACTGGAAATTGCAGAGCTCCCTAAAGGAACTCAAAGTTCTCCCTGAAACAAAGACCAATATTATTACTAATGATGTTCCACTTGTGTTGTGGTATGAGTATGAGCCACCAAATACTACAGACTGGGAAGAATTAAAAATGAAGGCACTCAGAAGGCAGTGGAGAAGTGCATGGTGGGTGTGAACAGCCCATTAAGTAATGCCCAGACAAGCATAACCCTAAGAGGAACTCCAAGGTCACAAATCTGTGAACAGGTCATATGCTTCTGATGACAAGAGAAAGCAAGAAATGCCCACGACATGTCGGGCATCCCCCTGTGTTGAGTTTATGGGAAGACATTCTGATTTGCTTATTGATTACCCAGACAGGAGACGGGCAGGACACACCTGAGTGTCATAAGATGGACAAGCATGAATGGATTGCAGTATGTATCCTTGAAGGGAAGTACTTGCGTCAGTGATCACAGATCCATTTGAGTATTAGTTATGGGGACTTCCAGGGGCAGAAACTCCTTCTGCCAATGGAAAAATAGCAGCCTATCTCTTAATTTAGCCTTAGAGAATTACCTAGTGGTAATGACAGGTTAACTGATTTGCCCATGGTCACTCAGCTTTTATTTCTAACATAAAAGAGCCAGTGGGGCTTTGTGACTCCAAGAAAAGCCCTCTATCTCCTACTCCATTGATGTCATATTCAAATAGAAACAGATCTGTGGACTGCATATTGACTTAGAAACCCAAATTAACATTATCTGCTGTTGTGTTTCTATTTATTTTGTCAAACATTTTCCAATTACATTTCAATTTGCACTCAGGCGATTTTGCAGGTCACCTTACTATGTCTCTTGCCAGAGGGTCACTTTCTCAGTGTTCTGAATATTTTCTGTTATGTCCAACTGAGTTGTTCTTACTTTGCTAAGTTAATTGATCGAGGAAAACAGTCTGTCTTCCTGACCAGAGTCTCTTGATGGGTCATGTGGGTAGTTCATAGAACACAGCTTGGGGGGGGGGGGGGGGGTGGAAGGAGGCAGGGATGTGGAGGTGGCTGGCTATCCTAGTGCTGATTACAAGCTTCAGGGTTGCTGAGCCAGCTGGCCAAGATAAAGTATTGGGACTGTGTCTATGATTTTGGTGATTACATGTTAACATGATCAGAGAGGATTATGCTAGAACTTGCTGATCTTGAGTGGATCAGACTTGATGCCCAGACAGTCTGTTCCCTGTGTTGTCTCTGATCTGATACCAGAGGATCAGACCTATCCCAGAGAGCAAATCTGCTTTTCCATATGGACTCCAATTTAGGGCTCTTTTTTTTTTTTTTTACATTGCTGAACCATCAGTTTGCCTTGCTTTGATTACAGTGATCCCTTCCACATGGCAACTTTCCCTCTCAAGGTTTCCATATATTTCAGGTCAGCATAAGAAATTAAGTGGGAAATTTTGGGACTTTTGCAGAAGCCAAAGATAACACACAAAGGCCAGCAGAAGATACAGAAAAAGTTTAGAAACCCAGGAGTGCATAAAATACCTATATAGTATTGTATACTATATATACTATAAACATTTTATCTTTTAATACTGTGAACACCCCTCCCCCCATAAAAAATGAAAAATTTAAACTTCTCTGGTACAAAGAGAGGGTCAAAAATTTTTATCCAGATTTTCCAGATCCCAAGGGTGCCACACCCTAACCCTTGCAACATGGAAACGATAACTATACTTGTAACAAACTTTAGGAAAGTGGCATGTAGCACTACAAAAATGTATGATGTTTGTATATAACTTTTTTTAAGTGCTTTTTCATCTTGTCCATTATCTGATTTCCTGAAACAACCCCAGCAAAGAAGGATTTATCTTCTCCACTTATTGATAAGGAATCTGAGATATTGGAAGATAACAGGGGTTGGTTAGGAAAGACAGGCCAGTTCCTAAAAGGAGTGCTAAAGCTTAAAATAAAATAAACAATACCTGATGGGGAAAGCTAAAGGCAGCATTCAAATGGGGGCAAATTGGCTTCAGTGTTTAAAAGCTGTATTGGAGAAAAGGGGATCAAAGAAGAGGCAGGACCAATGCTCAGAGTGGGTACAATGTCAGTAACTATGGATGGAAATATTAGTGGGTCTTTGTTTTTATCTTTTCTGTGCCAAGGAGAATGGTATTTAAACTGGAAAAGTCAGAACAAAATGGCTAATAGGAAGTTGATACAGATAAGTAACTGCAGAACCTAGAAGCCCCAGATGAATACAAGTCATGGGCCCAAATGACCCACATATCCTTGGGTACTGAATGAACTGGCTAACAAGATTAGTGAGCCAGTGTCAATTATCTTTGAAAGACAATGAACACCAAGAGAGGTATCAAAGGCAAATATCTTGGTTCTATCTTCTTCTGTTCTACCCTCCCCCAAAATGGAAGGGGGTAGACTTTGCAAGTTATAGACCAGTGAGCTTGATTTTGATCCTGGGTGGGTGGGGGAAGAATCAAGACTATAGTATTGAAGTGAGGGTTAGTGACCATCAAAAAAATAAAATAGTGACTACAAAAAAGGGGGAGCTGGGGCAGCTAGGTGGTGCAGTGAGTAGAGCACCAGCCCTAGAGTCAGGAAAACCTGAGTTCAAATCTGACACTCAACACAAAAAAACTAGCTGTGTGACCTTGGGCAAGTCACTTAACCCCAATTGCCCTCCAAAAAAAAAGGGGGGGGAGCTAGGTGGCAAAGTGGATAGAGTACTGGGTTTGTAATCTGGAAGATTCATCTTCATGAATTAAAATCTGACCTCAGACACTTCCTAGCTGTGTGACCCTGGGTAAGTCACATAACTCTGCCTCGTTTTCCTCATCTGTAAAATGAGCCATCGAAGGAAATGGCAAATTACTCCAGTATCTTTGCCAAGAAAACTCCAAATGGGGTCATGAAAAAATAGACACAACGGAAATGACTGGACAGCAGCACACTACAAAAAGCCAACGTAAGAGAACTCCCTACTAGACCACCTTTTGGACAATTCTAATTGTCAGGAAGTTGTTTTTTCTCCTAATGAGCTGAAATCTGGTTTTCTACAACTTACATCCTGGTTCTTTGGAACCAAGCAAAACATTTTAAACTATTTTGTCACACAATAGCTTTTTAACTAATTGAAAACAATTGTTATGTCCCTTTTAATCCTTCTTTTCTTCAGACTCAATATACTCTTGCTTCAGGTAGTCTTTATGTGTTTTTTTGGGTTTTTTGTTTGTTTTTTTATGAGTTACAAGATACCTTTGATACATATTTTAAAAATAGTTCATGGTAGATTTGCAGTTTCATGTGCAATCATCTTTTTTTCTATTCTACTATGTTATAGCAATGCTGTGTGTGTGTGTGATGTGTTGTGTGTTGTGGTTTTTAGTTTTGTCACCATCCTGATCCCATTCCTGTGGATGCATTCAAGTTTGTCAATATCTTTCATAAAATGTTATAACCATAGTGGTATCTAGTTCTCCAGATGTGATTTGACCAAGAGAGAGTACCCTCTCTCAATTCCAATTCTGGAACTACAAGTGTCTTTATAGAACTATAAGTTCTTTAGTCAAGAGGGGCCATGTCCCTAGCGGTCCTTAAAAAAAAACAAGTCACTCTAGGAAGTCAATCAAGGACAGCAGGATAGAAGTGTGAGCTGTGAGTCAAGAGCCATCTATGGAAGGAGAGCCCAACCCTTGAAAGGGTTCCTCGCCTCTTGAGGAGTGAAAGGGATTTCTCTCTCTTTCCCTCAACCCACCACAGATCAGGTAAGAGAGCATAGGCAGTCTATTGAGATACTTTTTGAGCAGAAAATTAGTTCTTACCACTTTGAGTTGAACTTCAAGGATGAACAGATCTGGGAAGTCTAGCTGAGAGACCTGCCCAGCAGAAATGCTGCATAAAGAGGGGTCAGCATGAAGACGCTACAATAAAAGGAAAGATCATCGTGGCCCTGAATTACCAGAGATGTGAGTTGTGTTTGCTGTGTGTGTTCCCCAGACGTTTTCCCTTCTACTGGTGTAGACCATGTGTGGTCCCACTCTTCCCATTGAGAGGTACTGTGTGAGGTTGTGGGACAGTGTGCCCCAGGTTCATGGAAGGAATATTCAGATAGTTTGTTCATATTATTCCATTTCAGTAAATGTTTTTCATTGAGCTAATTGTGTCTCCTGGTTGACTACTAAAGGTAGGTAAACCAGTAGGAACTCATAAACTATAGTTTCAGAAGTGTGAACTCACAAAGTACTTAACCTGGGATAGTAGCCCTCCTGAAGGATCCAGCCTGAGAGTGTGAGTTGGGGACAAGATGGTTTCTGGAGGTTGGAGGGCTACAAACTTTTTTTTTTTTGCTTTTTGGAAGGCAATTGGGGTTAAGTGATTTGCCCAAGGTCACACAGCTAGTTTTTGTGTTAAGTGTCTGAGGCCAAATTTGAACTCAGGTCCTCCTCACTCCAGGGCCAGTGCTCTATTTACTGTGCCACCTAGCCACACCTACAAACTTTTTAAACAAACCTATGCTGTTAATTCTTTGGTAACTTCAGTTGCTTGAGAGACACAAGCCAGCTCTATAATTCCCAATGAGATTTGTGGGTGGAGGCAAAATGAACTATATAAAGTTACTATTGAGAAACACTCAAGATTTAATCAAAAGCCATTGATTACACCATCATGCATTCCATTCCATTAAGTCTCAGGGATACCTAGAAGGTCATGTTCCTACCCCCTCCTCAGTTCCCCAAGAATTAAAATCCCTAATTCACTTATTGATTACCTAGACTCTCTAGACATTGACACACACTTATCTGAATCCCTAAGAATTATTTCTGAGACTTCTTTTTCCTGTAATGTTCTCTGGCAAGTCACTATAGAGTACCTCTTACTGCTCCCCATTCTATGGTCTGTTTTCTACCCTCTATGGTACCTGATTTGTCAAATGTATCAGACATTTCCCCCTCCCCTCCCCCTCCATTTTAGATTAATTTAAATTCCTCTCAATCAGATCAGCCAGTCTTCAGGCAAATAGAGTCTTCTCTCTTCTCCTTAGATGTCTTCTTCTTGTATTTTATGCCATGGTTTTCCAATATCGTCTTAGCCTCTATTCATTTCCCATATCTAATTTTCTCTTCTAAGGTCCCCACCTTCAAAAGACAAAGTAATGAAAAACCCACCTTTCAGTTCCCCCCAAGACTTCCAGACCCTTAGAGAATCTTTTTAACATCTTTCTGATAGAATTATTTGGTTCCTATGGGCTACCAGCAGGGAGTCACAGTTTTCAAATCTGACAAGTGTCAGGCCTATCACAAACCAAATGCATGCCCCCAAGAAAACAGCACACCTCTGGATTATACATGTCAGATTAACCTATACCCCCATTTGTACCTCTTAGTAGGGAGCTGCTCACTAAGACGACATTTTCCTGTTCCTGAGATCAGTAACAGATGCTCCTGTTCTAAGCACCATCTTTAAAATCACTTTTCTCTTCCTGTGGAGCATAAAAACTATGCCAGACCTGCCCTCTGTGGGAAGTACCTCGCACCTGTTCCATATCTTTAGCATGCTTAAAGTTCTTTCTTCTCTTCTTCCTCTAGGTCATATTCTTCCAAGTTACAACATTTTGCAAGAGAACTTCTAAGTTCCCAACAGGGACCTTCCTCTGTTTCTTTTTCTTAGCACTTTTTTTTTTTTAAGCAATTGGGGTTAAGTAACTTGCTCAAGGTTACAGGGCCAGTTATTTCTGAGTGTGGTGCTAAGTATCTGAGCCGGATTCGATCCCCCAGGTCATCCCAACACTAGGGGCTGGTGCTCTTACTCGCTAAGCCACCTGGCCGCCCCTTCTTAGCACTTTATTTTTGGCCATAATGATGGAGAACACTTCATTGTCTCTGATGTTTTGTGGATTTCTGTTGCTTTCCAGGGATGCTATTCTAGGATCCTAAATTTAGGGAGGTAGATAAAGGAGGAATTCAGGGTTCTCACAGGTTAGGCTTAGAAAGCCTAGCTTCTACTTTGCATAAAGCAAGAGTCCGGCAGACTCCCCAAAGTTCTAGGAGCAAAATTTGGATTTGACAACATTTAGGAATATCTTAACACATCTAAGACCTTTTGAAATGATGGAAAACTCTGGTGCTCATCTAGTCCTGAGTGGGAGCCCACTAAAGTTTCATCTTTGTTTCCACCATGATTTACCTCTCTGCCTTCCCCTATGTAGTAGTTAATGTGTATTTTTACTTTGTTTCCCTAGACCCCTTCACGAGGAAAACTCTGTGACCTATGAATGAAACTATATGGCTTTCTTTTTCATGGAGATTTTGTTGTTGTTGCTTTTGTGAGAAAACAAGAATACTCTTTGAGGAGCTAAAATTATTGGTGTCCCCTTATCTTAAGAGCTAGCATAACACATAGGGCATTAGATATGGAGTCAGGAAGTCCTTGGTTCAGATTGTGGGGGCATATTAAAACCCCTACTTTTATTGTTTAATATTAAGAAATATTAATGTTAAGAAATAATTATTTATTTATTTGGCCTAAAAACCCTGTCCAGATTTGTCCCCTTTATGTAAGTTAGTAAAGACCTTTTTTTTTTTTTTTAAGCAATTGGGGTTAAGTAACTTGCTCAGTTATTTCTGGGTGTGGTGCTGAGTGTCTGAGCCCGGGATTCGATCTCCAGGTCGTCCCAACACTGGAACTGGTGCTCTTACTCGCTGAGCCACCTGGCCGCCCCTGGTAGTAAAGACCTTTTTAGGGAAATGGTTTAAGAGTGAAAATCAAATCTATTAAGATCCTGCCATTCCCCAATTGGCTGAAGCAATTGGCTTGTGACCCACCTAAGCAGAGGAAGTGCCTTCTTTTCCATTTAGAAGGAAATGGTCTGTAACGTTATTATGAAAAGACTGAGATATTGATCAAAGAGGTGGAGATCCTTTGAGGGAAGTAGTCAAGGAAAGAATTGGGTTGTGACTCTTGTTTGGGAATGTTTACTCAAGAGAGTACTTTAACATGACATTTTCCTGCTTCAAGATTCCTATAAATGTTACCTTACATTGTCTTGGGTTAGAGACATTCAATGGCAGGGAAGGACTATGCCAGTTTGGACATTTCTTTCTAGGCCAGATACTCTTGGATTTAGTATATTAAACAAATTTGAACATTCATTAAGCTGTTTCTGATAGACTTTTGTCTAAAAGAGAGTGTGGTATTAATATATTTTTCTTGGACAAGATGCCAATTAGACACTTACTAGCTATGTGATCTTGGGTAAATCACCATCTCTGTGCTCCGGTTTCCTCATCTGTCTGAAAGAGTGGGATCTAAACAACCCTTTCTCATTTTAGTCTTACTACTTTAACTAGATGAGAACATGTCTCAAAAAATTACTCATGCCAAAGAATTATATTTGGATAGTCTGAAGAAACATGGACACACTCCCAGGATCATCTAGAGATGATCAAATTACCAATCAAGTTGATAAGGGATTGATTTCCATAGAATGGAGTGAGCACGAAGTTCCAGCTGAATCTTTTAAGGAACCCCCTGAAAGGGGAGGAAAGGCATTAGCTTTGAATTGGGCCAGGTTTCCTTCCCATCTTCTCCATCAACATCTTTAGCCAGAACTGGACTTTTCCAGTTTTGAGGAATCTCGAAAATTTTGGACTTTTTTCCTCATTGATGTTCCCACATCTGTTCTAGACTAATTTCCCCAGGATAGCAGTGGATAACAGATATCTGCATTGAGAGCTAAGGAGAAATGGACGCAGCCTCACTGTGCCTAAGAGGAACTTCTTGAGACCCCACAAATGTGAGAAAAAGACATCTAGTGGATAAGACCAGTGTTATTCCTTTGACATATGTTTTCTAAACCTAAGTCCATTTTCCTTATATTCTGTCCATACTTCTCGGGGAGGATGTCACATATATTT
>NW_027187372.1:3067243-3142508 GCF_028583685.1 Petaurus breviceps papuanus
TCAGTAACGTGTTTTTGTGTTTTTCTTCATTATTCTATCACTTTCTTCTTTTTTTTTTGTATTTTTTGACGGGTTGGGGGGGGTGGTTGGTGAGGTGGGGGGGGGGGGGGGGGGGGGGGGGGGAGGTTTTATATCAACTGTTCTTAATATATAACCTTAGTAAGTGCTCCTTTCTAAAAGCCATCTAAGGCTGGCTGACAATCATTCCCGATTAATAATCTTGGATGGGGGCTTGAGCCAATGGAGTTTGAGAAAGCCACTACATTGCCTTTCCTCTAACACCCTGAAGGGGAGATATAGGCATCCTGATACAAGAGTGCAATGGCAGTTGGATAAGGCTCCTCAGAACTTGCAAGGTCTATATGTAAAGTAGAGATTAGACTTGATGCCTTCTGAAGTCCCTTTTGGGTCTAAATCTATATATATATATATATGTTCCTACGATCTTCTCTGCTTCTCTGGAGAGTAATTCATTCTATTCCTTCTCTCAGAAAAGGCTGAGGCACCCACCTCAGTGCCTGAACTGTTCCTGGGGGTGATAGAGGATAAGGCGTCAGCCACATTTTTCCTTTGGATAGCAGTAGAATGGGGTTATGTTTCATTAACCCTGCGACTAGGTTTGTCTGAGGGATGTGCCTGAATAGAAAGAATACTAAGGATTTTTTTTTCTTTCCTTTTATGGGAATGATTAGTGAAATACATCCAGCTATCACAAGACAGTTTCCAATCATGAAGAAAGATGTCTGAGGACATTTGGTTTGAAAAGACATTATCAGGTTTAATCAACTTATCAGAATGGTGCAAAATTCCAGGATAGCTGAAGTGTTTCTATTATCTAAGTAGTATTGAAAGACTAGAGCAAGCACTGATATCAAGCAGTAAGAAGAAATTCAATTTGCAAGAATAAAAGGATTAAGGATTATTCCTAAAATAGTGCATTATGGTTCGGAAAAAAAAAGGAAAGGCTTTAAGGAAGTCACCCATTCATTTTAATTTTATTGTAATCATTAGTTATTTAGTCTTGGAAGACAACATACTATAACTGTATTATTCCATTGGATTGTGAGGTTTGGTTTTTTTTTTTTTTTTTTGCTTTTTGGAGGGCAATTAGGGTGAAGTGACTTGGCCAAGGTCACATGGCTAGTTTTCGTATTAAGTGTCTGAGGCTGGATTTGAGCTCAGGTCCTCCTGACTTCAGGGTCGGTGCTCTATTCACTGCACCACCTACCAGCCCCAGATTGTGAGTTTCTTGAGGTCAGGGACTGTCTTTTGCCTTCTTTTGTATCCTCAGAGCTTAGTATAGTATCTGGCACACAGTAAGCATTTAATAAATGTTTATTGATTGATTAATAATTGTAGTTGGTGCTTTCCCTGGTAGAAGAGAAGATGGAATTAATACTCTTTAGTAAGGCTTTCTAAAATCAATATCAGATGAGTCCCACCTGTCACCTCAGATTCAATGTGAAGTGTTTTGGATGATCAGAATTATTGAAATATGATTCAAATTCCCATATAAAACATTCTGTATTTAAAAAAGACTAGGACCATAAAACAAATAGTAAAGCTTTTAAAAATTAGGACAAAATAGCAAAGTTAATAAGGTTTGATAGCTCTAATAAGTGAGTATACATTCCCACAGATTTCCACTGTTGGAATCATAGTTTTAGGGTTCCATTTTGGTCAGACCCTCACTCCTAACTCAGTATCCCTTTAACAGGTTGTATTTTTCTGCTTTCTATTTTGTCCTCCTACTCCCTGGCTTCCATTCCTCTCTTTTTCCACTGTTGCCATTTGCTTTTTCTCTACCAAGGTGCCAAGATAAGGTTTCTCTTTCTGGGGTGTCTTCCTTAAAAAGAATGCTGTTTCTCTTCCGTGAGACTTCCCAGTCAACTTACCTGGGGCTAATCAATGCATTTTCAGATGTTTGGTAAGTCAGGCCCACAGTCTCACCCAATTGGTACATCAAGAGAGGTTCCTTAGACTGATGTCAATTTTACTACTACACTTTTGCTCCACTTCTCTCTCCCCAACAAGAAGTCCCTCAGATTTCCTTGATATTTAGGTTGGGGAAGAAAATTCCTTTTAATGTCATTATTTCCCTGCTAGCACCAAGGCCAAGCAAATTGCTTTGAAGTTTTGATAAGCCTACAGGAGACACTCACCTCTAATGAAGAGGAGAATAGAATTGATGACTTGTAACCCTGCCATGACATTCAGGTCTCTGTCCTCCTTCCATCCATCAAATCCAACACAGGGAACGGTTAATTTTATATACAAGGGGACCATGTTGGATCTGAATAAAGTAAGGCTAAAACTGGAGAGAGTTCATTCTTGGCATGCAGTAAAGGAACTGGTATCAAATTCCCTGTTACCTTCTCAATTTCTTCTCACAAAACATGGAAACTTTTCCCAAAGGAGATGATGGACTTTATTGGTTTTACGGTTGGTTTGCCTTTAAGTTTTATGAAGACTAAATAGTAAATAAGATGTTTATTTTCTCTACAAGGAAGTCACATAAGAATTTGTAATCCTCAGCATCCAACTTGGACGATACTGTTTACAGTCTATATTTTAATGTTATTATTGTTTTTCTCATCGTTATTATCTTCTTTTAAAATATTTTTGAGGCCTTTTGTCTTTCTAGTATCCAGCTTCGACCTCCTTTTTGTAATCTTTTATATTGTAGTCATTGTGTTTTGTTCTCTTGGTTCTTCCATTTTGCTCTGAATCATTTCATATAAATCTTTCCATGTTTCTCTGAAATCCTCATGTTCATCTTTTCTAATAATGTCCTATTACATCGATTACATCGCCAAGTCCCTAACTGGTGAGCACTCGCTTTGTTTCTAGTTCTTTGCTCCCACAAAGAATATTGTTAGGAATATTTCAGTATCTATCGGGTCTTTGTGTTTGACTTCCTTGGCTTATTTGTCTAGTAGAGGGTTCTATAGTAGAGTGATCACTGGGTTTTGAAAGAAGGGGATGGACACTTTTCTGCCATAATTCCAAACTGATATCTTAGGATGGTTAGGCTGTTTCACAGCTCCACCAACAGTGTGCCTAGTCTTTAATTATCTTAATTGACTTGGCTACATATTTCTACTAGACTTCAATTCAATAAGCATCTAGTGCATGCCTACCATGTACCTAGGCACTGTGCCAAGCACCAGGGATACAAAAGAGGCAAAAGATAGTCCTTGCCCTCAAGGAGCTTACAATCTAACAGGGGAGACAATAAGCAAACAGATATATACAAAACAAGCTAGACCCAGGATAAACAAGAAATGATTAAAAGAAGGAAAATGCTGGAATTAAGGAAATTAGGGAAAATTAGGGAAGGCTGCCTGTAGCATCTACTTTTCTTGAGATTACCTGAAGTCTTGATATGTCTTTGGTTGCCTTTATGATAATTTAATCCTTTGAAAGACGAAGGGAGCATGTGGAGAACTGCTAGTCTGGGTTCGATTCCCACCAATAAGGAGGAGCTGGTTGCTAAGGTAGAAATTATGGGATGGGGCTGGGAGTGACCACTTCAGAAATTGTAATAGAATAAAGGAAATCCAGGCATAATTTGGGGAGAGCAGAATTCAAAGGGTTCTAAGGAATCTATATATTAAAATTCTACAGAAGAAGTCAGTCTAGAAAGTATGGAAAGCCTTCAATAATGACATTTTGAGAATACTAAAAGAAATCATTTTGATGAAAAAGTATTGTGATACATTTGAAAGAACATTGAATTTCAAGTCAGAGTACTTGGGTTGAAAGCCCAACTGCAATTTATTCCCCCAATAAATTTGGCCGACTTGTTTCATCTTTGAGTTTCATGATCGCTAAAGAAGGAAGTTGGAGTAGATGATGTCTGGGATCCCTTCCTGCCTTCTATCTATAATACCTCCTGGTAGAATACCTAAGTAGGCATCAGACTGCTCCTTGTATGCAGTTAGGGAGATGAAGTTAGGAATGTAGCTATGCTAATGGAAATCTTAACAACCCGCCTGTTACTGGTGTAATCTAGACTGTTAGTCTCAATGAGTGCGTAAGTGACTAGGAAATTCTACATGCTGTGTAACCATTGAATCAGATCACTCAAAGTTGGAGGCTCTGCCTTGGGGCATGGAGAGGGGGAGGAAAGGAGACTGAAGAGAATTGGGCTGGGGGAGGGGCAGAAGGTCCATTAGGATGGTTTTTGTTTTGTTTTAACTGGGAATGGACTAATACCTCCTTTTAAACGTCCAATTTTGTGAGTCTTCTGGGTTATTCTATCAGGCTTCAAGATACTGAAAAAAAGTTCTGTTCCCCATCTGTTTATTTGGAATTAGGTCAGAGGAAATGGACCTGATTTTTTAAGTTGTATTCCAGCTGTAGGACACAATTGTAGCCCTCCCCCTAAGAATGACTTGGGATTCCCCTAAAGAGCAACCTTGAGATGTTGCAAGTGTAGGGGGACATATCTGCTAACTCTCTGAATGATTTAACAATAAAAGTAGCTGGCATTTATATAGTGCTTTAAGGTTAGCAAAGTGCTTTATAAATATTATCTCTGTATCCTCACAACAACTCTGGGAGGTAAAGTATTATGATTATCTTCATTTTACAGATGAGGGAACTGAGACAGCCAGAGGTTTCTTACCCAGGGTCACATAGCTGGTAATTGTCTGGCTTTGAACTCAGGTCTTCCTGGCTCCAGGTATACACTGTACCCATGTAGGTGCCTTCTGGGAGGGAAGAAGGGAAGAGAGAGGGGGGGGGAGAGAGGGGGAGAGAGAGAGGGAGGAAGAGAGAGAGAACAAATTTTGAATGGCATATGAGTGATGAGGTACCTCGCCCTATGGGGAGGAGTCAGCACCCCAACATGTCTCCTGATTTCCAGTGCCTACAATCCAAGAGACTGTTAAGAGTTGACTACTCAGGTGAGCATGTTCTCATCTTGGTTGAGCTGAAATATCATCTCACTCCCGGGTCACAGAGTCCCTTTGCTTTTGTACATCCTATCACCTAAATTAAGCTATATGTCTTTCCCGGTTACTGTTTTACTGATTACTTTGATAAATATGTTTGCTCACTATCCATGATTGTCTTTGTGTAATAAGTATTTGGTGGGAAGGAAGTTAAATTGGGAAGGATTAGGCTATTACCTTTCATGTTACTTAGGCTATTTTCCTCCCCCCATCTGAAGTCTAAGACAAACATCTAATGAATAATAGACGGATGTAATTCCAAGCTCCATAATCCCCTTGAAGTTCAGAGAGTGGAGTGATCACTAAGCCATGGCACAGGTTATGACCTTCTTGGCAACAATACTCACAGGGAGTTGCCCAGAACACTAAGAAGTTGGGACTTTCCTAGGGTCACCCTACCCCTGTGTAATGAGGTTCTGGCACATGTGTAGGACTGATTGGTACAGTTTGCCTGGTATAACTTCCCCATATAACTGGAGAGTGCTAGGGAGCTTGTTTATAGTAGAATCGTGTTGATATATAGGTTATTAGAGCTTAAACCTGCAATAAGACTTTTGGGATGCCCTGTATTAAGGGAAGCACCTTGGACAGACTATTGAGTATTCATGGATGTTGCTTTAGAAGGAGCCTTTTTCAATTGGCTGCATAGCTAGAACTGTTGGCATCTTCCCAAAAGACCTGAGTCAACTTTAACCATCTCTTTACTTCATCCTTATCTGGGGAGCTTAGTGACTCATGGTGTCTGGTGGATGTTTTGCCTTTTTCGTCTTTCCTTTCCTTTCCTTCTCCTGTCCTGGGAAATCTAGGCCTGGCTTTGCAATCAATGCACTGAGGAACAAGGAGCATTATTTGGGAGTGACCTTCAGGACCCCAGGCCAGTGGAAGGACTCAGCCGGAAGTCTTGGTGGCACTAATGCTATGTAGGAGTTTGGAGTCTCCCTTCCTCTGGAGGTAGGCCCCAGACTGAGGTGGTATAAGGGAGAATATGCCCCTGAAGTACTGGGGAAAATGCTTGTTTATTACAGTTATTCTTACTCTATGAGATAATATTTGTAAAGCACAGGATAGGTGATATATGAATACTATCTATTGTTATTATATATCTCTTTATAAAAACTACTCTATATTAAGTAGTTAAATGAAATTGGGGTTAAGATGGGGGGAGGGAAGGGAAACAGCCAGTGGGGTCTTTAGCTGATGGAAGTAGAGAGGAGCAACATCCCAACCTCTCAGGGTGCAATCCCCAAAGGAGATGTGTCTGGCCTGGCCCTGAAAGAGTGGGCCCAGCCTGCATACGTTACATTTGTCAAAGACTTGAACCCAGGCCTTCCAGGCTTGGAGGCTGACTCTCTATCTATGGCTGCCTTGAATTGCCTCTACCTCGAAATTCACATGGTCTTCAAAGATTGCCAAGTAGCTTTACCTGGATCTTCTTTAAGTTTCATGGAAAACCTTCCTAAGTAGGAATTATGGGAATGATTATCCCATTTTCCAGATGAGGAAACTGAAGCTTAGAAATTGACTCACCCACAAGTCACACAGCTAATCAGAGGAGGGGTTCAAACTGACTCTTTCTGATGCCCCAAACCAATGCCTGACACCAGGCAGCACCTCCATCAAGGAAAGCTGAAGGCGGCTTGAAGACCCTGCCACTCAATACCCACAGCTGTAGTGAAGGAGGTGGAAATGCCTTGCAGGGCAGATGCCCTCCTGCTCTGACCTGGTCTGTCTGCCTGTCCACGGGGTGTGTGCAGAGGGAGGGCAGACATGACTGTACTTCCCTTTTCCTTCTGACACCTCAGCCACAGTCTAGCCAGGACGACCTGCTCAGTTGTCTCACCTGCCTGGCGTCAGAGGGCGCGGCTTGAAGGAATGTAGCCAGAGGCTGCGGAATCAGACTTCAGCTGGATCTGGAAAAGGGGCCCTGAGGCCAGCAGCAGACGCTTTGCAGTTAGATGCTAGGAAAATAGATCTGGAGCTGAAGGGGACTTGGGGATCAATGGTAAATACTAATAGTCAATAGTAAACATTTATTAAGCATCTACTATGCCGCCAGACCCTATGCTAAGCACTGGGTAAACAAATAACAATATAAAGACAGTCCAACCTCTTCATTTTGGAATTGAGGAAAATGAGTTCCAGGTGGTTAAGTGACTTGTCCAGGGACTCACAATAGAAAGCATCATAGGTGGGATTTGAACTCGGGTCCTCTGAAAGCTGAATCAGTGCTTTCTTCCACTGTATGTCCATGTTAAACTCATTATATGTGAGTTCTATTTAAAATTTTTAAAAATTTTATTTTCAGTTCCAAATTCTCTTTCTCACTCTCTACCACTTTCCCCATCCATTGTGAAGGCAAGAAATATGAATGGGAGCCAAGTTTAAGAGCTCACCTATGGGTATCACTTCTTCCCCCCACCCAATACACATAGACAACATTCTTTGAGCTCTAAAAAGCTATATAAATGGTAGCTAGTATTATTATTGGTCCAAACATTGGAAAGATTACTTTGGGAACTAAACCCTCATTTTCCCCAAACAACACAATAGTTTTAAATGACATCCTTCAAAAGAAATCTGGCAGGCTCCTTTCCCCCTCCAGGATTCTGCTGACACTGTTAGTCCACTTGAGTGAAGAGCTGATTGCAAAGCCACTTTTTTTCCTCCCTGAAATATCTGCCAAATGGTGTGGGATTATGATTGTGCCTGATGCTTAGAAGGAATCTCTCACAGAAGAGTTTTAAAGCTTTCTGCAGATATTTGGAGAGTTTATCATTCAAACCTGAGAAATCTTGTGCTTCGAAAGCAAGAGAAGGGGGGAAAGTGTTCTTTAAACGAAGTCTGTCAATTCCCCTTTACCAGGGGTAACAGAGGACAGCAATTTTTAGCATCCGTTGACCAGGCCCCAAACTGAATTAATGACCTTTCATTTGCACGGTAGAAATCCATCATTCAATAAGTGCCTACCAGGCATTATGCTAGATGCTGGGGACACAAGTACAAAGAATGAAATAATTCTCATTCACAAGGAGCTATGCTGACTGCACTAAGACTTTTGGGACACTCTATATTTACCTTTGTCTAAGGAATTAAAAAGTTAGCTCCTTGTGAGTAGGCATTTGCTAAATGCTTATTGATTGATTTCTACTGTTGCTAAGGAGAAGCCATTATTTCAGCTTTAGCTCTAAGAGCTTAAACTGCACGAAGATTTTTGAGAGTACCCAAAAGTATATAAAGATAGACATCATAAATATATAAAGGAAATAAAGACAAACATATTCACAGTAATTAAATACAAGGCTGTTTGGGAGGGAGGGCATGGGGAGAGGGAATTAGGAAAAGCTTCATGCATAGTATGGTGTTTGAATGGTCTTTAAAGGAAGGACGCTCTGAGGCTTGAGGTGTAGAGGGAGGGCTTTCCAATCATGTGGAACAACCAGTTCAAAGGCTCAGGTGGAAGATGGAGCCAGTTTAGCTGGATTGCTGAGTGTAGGGGAAAGTGTAACGTCAATGAGGCTGAAAGAAAAGAGTCTGGGGCCAGGTTTTGTAGGGCTTTAAAAGCTAAACGATAAATAAATCTAGTGGAGTGCCATTCAGTAGATGAGAGCTCAGTAAATATTAACCAGGGATCATGCTAATGCCTTATGTGACCATCATGGTTTCCATGATTCAGGGTTACCCCAGCATTCAAGAAGTAAAGGGGCATTTCTCATCTTAGATTTAGTCTTTTTATTTTGTAGAGAAGGGAAAAAATCCCAGAGAGATTAAGTAATCCAGCAAAAATCAGAGCTTGGACCCATGTTTCCTGGCTTCCAGATCAGTGCCCTTTCTAATATCATGGCTGCTGGGGTGCTTCCTTGGAATTTTAATGGTATCTCCATTTGGAAGCTGTATCCCATTATAGCAGGCCTCTTAGAAATCAGATACAACACAGGTCAAATAATGTTCTCTCTAAAACATCCTAACTAAATACAATGAAATCACACAAAAAAAGTCTAGTGCAAGGTGACATAGGAGTAAAAAAAAAATTCAGTCTGGAAGGGAGCTTAGAAATAATTTATTCATAAGACTTCTCATTCTCACAATGTAGGGTTACAGACTTAGAATTGGAAGGGACCTCAAAGTTCAATACCCTCATTTTACAGATGAGGCAACTGAGACCCCGGGAGACTCTGACATCCCTGTGGTCACACAATATTGTATAGATTAGGGAATTTGAACCCAGACCCCCCAACTCCAAGGGTAGCAAACTCTCTCCTACATTATATCATACTGCTTCTAATTTTTTTTTCTTTTTGGAGGGGGGAAGGCAGGGAAATTGGGGTTAAGTGACTTGCCCAAGGTCACATGGCTAGTAAGTGTTAAATGTCTGAGGCCAAATTTGAACTCAGGTCCTCCTGAATCCAGGGCTGGTGCTCTATTAACCATGCCACCTAACTATCCCTGCTTCTAATCTTAATCTAACTTTTACAGGTGAGGAAACTAAGTCCCAGATGGGTCATGACTTGAAAAAGATCACATATTTGGCAATAGAACTAGAATTAGGCTTTACTGATTATAATAACCTCAGTGTTCCTTCCACAGAGGAGTTCTATAACATATCTAATTAAGGCATCACTTGTAGAAATGGAGAAAATCTTTTCAGTAGCCCTCTTTAGGGGACACACCAGGGTTTGTTCAGCTATGTTGAGGGCAACAGGTTTATCACAGAAAGGATAGAACCTTTGCTAGAGGGAAATACAATGATAAGAGATGATGGTGAGAAAATGAATGCTTATTTTTATTGTTGTCTTTTCCAAAGAGAATGATCTTTGGTCTGGAGAGAAAAGAACAAAAATTGTGAAAAGGGTATTGAAAGAAGGGTAAAGGAGGGAGTAAGAGAGCATCCAGTTTTCTTTATGGGATGTGAGACCTTGATAAACTAGATCCTGAAAAATATGATTGCTGAACCTCTGTGAATGACCTTCGGAGAAAGGGAGAGGTATTGTGGGAATGGAGAAGAGCAAATGTCTTGATTTTTTAAAAAGCGGAAAATGTGGCATCTGTAAATGTTTAGGCCAGTGCACTGAATCTATATAGAATCTATCTATCTAGTCTAGTCTATATAATATATAAGAATATATATTTCTATTCTTTGTGAAATTATTATAATTAAAAGAATGGTTTGTGAAGAGTCAGTCAACAAGTGTTTAAGTGCCTACTATGTGTTAGACATACATATTTTGGGGATACATAAAAGGGCAAACAACATACAATATACAAACAACTATATACAGGATAAATTGGAAATAATAAACAGAGGAAAGGCACTACATTAAGGTGATTGGGAAAAGCCTCCTGTGGAAAGCAGGATTTTAAGTGAGACTCAAAGGAAGCCTGGGAAGACTTGAGAAGGAGATGAGGGAAGAGAAAATTCTGTCTATGGGAGACAGTCAGTGAAAATGCCCAGAGACAGGGAATCAAGATGGCGAAGTAGAAACAGGACGTCCATGCGGCTCCGGCTTCCACCTCCTCCAATTCATGTAAAAGGCGACTCTGAACAAACTTAGGAGCTACAGAACCCACAAAATGACACAGAGAAGCTAACCTCCCGCTGAGGACAGCTCGGCAGGCTGGTGGCAAGTGGCCAGCGCAGTGCTCTGGGAGCCGACCCCAGCCCCAAGAGAGCCAGAGGTTTTAGCCCCAGGGCAGGCCTGACCAACCACCTGGAGGGCTGGCAGGACTTCAGATCACCAGCAGCTGTGGCAGTCAAGAACTATGAACACATAGACGCTAAGGACAAAGTGAAAGGTCAGTGCAGTGTGGACTTTGGGATCCAGTAGTTGGGAGTGCTTTGGCTTTTGCCCCTGGGGTGAGAAGCCACTTAGGGCTGCTGCACAGCTGCCACGATGTGAGAGCTTCAGCTCCTGGCCTGCAGACTGTAAGGGGTACCAAGCGACCAGTCTGAGGGGCCATCACTCTTGCTTTAACCTGCTTGGACCTAGATTGCAGTCTAGGGTAGAGGTCCTGGGGTGTGTGACCAGCTTGCCAGAGCATGTGGAGGCTTCAGAGAGGGCACCCAACTAATACCTCTGGCAGCTGAGAAAACCTCAGTGTTTGGTACGAAGCTTCCCTGTCTGGTAGCAGAGTCCTACTGTGGCAAAAAGCCCCAAAGTCAAGTAATTGAGTGGCAACATGAGCAGGCAAAGGAAGCAAAGCAAACAGAAGAATCTAACATTAGACTCCTATTTTGGGGACAAAAAGGATCAAAGCATGGAACAGGAGGAAGACAGTGAAGTCAGAACTCCTGGACCAAAAGCTTCAAAGGGAAATACAAGCTGGTTCAGCCCATAGAGGACCTTAAGAAGCAGATAAGAAAAGTGGAGGAAAAATTGGGACGAGAATGAGAACGATGCAAGAAAATTACAAAATGAGAGTCAACAGCCTGTCTGAGGAAAATTACACCTTAAAAAATAGACTAACTCAAATGGCAAAAGAGGCTCAAAAAGGCAATGAGGAGAACAATGCCTTATAAAGCCGAATTTGCCAGATGGTAAAAGAATCTCAAAAGCTTACTGAGGAGAATCATTCCTTCAGAATTAGATTGGAGCAAATGAAAGCTAATGACTTTATGAGAAATCAAGATGCTGTTAAACAGATCCAAACAAATGAAAGAATAGAAGGCAATGTGAAATATCTCATGGGAAAAACCACTGACCTGGAAAATAGATCCAGGAGAGATAATTTAAAAATTACTGGACTACCTGAAAGCCATGATCAAAGAAAGAACCTAGAAATCATCCTCCAAGAAATTCTCAAGGAAAACTGCCCTAATGTTTTAGAACCAGAGGGCAAAATAGAGGTTGAAAGAATCCACCAATCACCCCCTGAAAAAGATCCCAAAAAGAAAACTCCTAGGAATATTATAGCCAGGTTCCAAAATTCCCAGATCAAGGAGAGAATATTACAGGCAGCCAGGAAGAAACAATTTGAATATTGTGGAAACACAATCAGGATAACTCAGGATCTGGCAGCTTCTACACTGAGGGATTGAAGGGCTTGGAATATGATATTCTGGAGGTCAAAGGAGCTGGGATTAAAACCAAGAATCACCTACCCAGCAAAACTGAATATCATGTTTCAGAGGAAAATATGGTCATTCAGTGGAATAGAGGACTTTCAAGCATTCTTGCTGAAAAAACAGAGTTGAATAGAAAATTTGACATTCAGATACAAGAAGCAAGAGAAGCATGAGAAGGTAAATAGGGAAAAGAAATCATAAGGAACTTATCAAAGTTGAACTATTAACATTCCTACATGGAAAAACAATAATTGTAACTGATGAAACTTTTCTCAGTTTGAAAATAGTTGAAGGAGATAGAAATACATATATATATATCTATATATATATATAAATATCTATATATATGTCTATATCAGAGGGTATACAAATATATGAATACATATGTGAATGTGTGCATATATGTTTACAAGTATACATAGATAGAGGGCACAGAACCAATTTAATAGGAAGGGATGATACTTAAAAGGTGAAATTAAGAGGTGAGAGAGGAATATAATGAGAGGAGATGGGGAGAGACAGAATGGGATAAACTATCTCATATAGAAGAGGCAAGGGAAAATGGTTACAATGGAGGGGAAGAACAGGAAGGCAAAAGGGAATGGGTCAACCTTATTCCCATTGAATTTGGCTTGGGGAGGGAATGAAATACACACTAAATAGGGTATCTCACCCTACAGAAGAGTAGGGGGGAAGGGGATGAGAGGGGGGATGATAGAAGGAGGGCAGGCTGGTGGGGAGCGAAGTTGGAAGCACCCACTTTTGAAAGGGGTCAGGATCAAAGTAGAGAATAGAACCAAGTGGGAGGTGGGATAGGAGGGAGGGAAATATAGTCAGTCTTTTACAATATATCTACTATGTTAATGTGTTCATTAGATACACATGTACAACCTATACTGAACTGCTTATTTTCTCAGTAAGGGTTGGTGACAAGGGAGGAAGGGAATGAATCTGGAATTCAAAGTTTTAAAATCAAATGTTTAATATATATATATATATTTATATATACTATTATTAATACTATTTTACATGTAAATGGGAAATAAGATATACAGGCACTGGGGCATAGAGATCCACCATGCCCTACTGGAAAAGTCGAAGGGGGTATGGGAGAAAATATGGGAGAGAGCAGATTGGAGGAGGGGATATCCTGTGGAACTTCTATTTTGGGGCAGTGGGTAGCGGAAAAACGGGGAGAAAATTTGTAACTCAGAATCTGGCAGAAATGAATGATGTAAATCAAAAGTTAATAAAGCATTTGAAAAATGAAAAAAAAAAAACCAAAGAAAATGCCCAGAGACAGGAGATGGAGGGTTGTGTGTGATGAATGAGGAGGTGGCCAGTGTGGTCCAGATTGTAGACTACATGGAGGGCAGTAAGGTGGAGGAAGACTGGACAGGTAAGGAGAGCGCCAGGGGCCAAAGGACTTTGAATACCAAACAGGATTTTATACCTGATCCTGGAGGCATTAAGAAAAGGAAGCAACAATCATGAAATGTGAGCATGACTTCATCAAGAATAGGACTGGTCAGCATAGCAAAAGAAACACTAGAGTGTCTCTGAAGAGAGCTATTTAAAAGGATATTTTTTGCCCAGTCATATGAATGGTGTCTTAATTAGATATGTTGTAGAACTCCAGGCATGACCTATTTCCTTTTTAAGCAGAGAAGAGCTTTAGACATGACATACCTAGGTTTCACCAAAATGTTTTATAGAATTTCTCATGAAATCCCCTAGGAGTAGAGAGAAAGACCTATGGATTACGTGGTTAGAAGTAAAGTTAGGTAGATTCAGAAATACTTGGTTGGCTGGACCCAAAGAGTCATCATTAATTGTTTAATATCAACTTAGAAGGAAGTCGCTAATAGAGCATACTCTTCAGTCATTTTATTAATGTCACTTGGGTGAATATATAGAAAAGATCCTTGTCAGATCTGCAGATGGCATGAAATTGGGGGGGGATTTGTAATGTTGAATGATAGAGTAAGGATTTGAAAAAAAAAAGTCAAAGTCTAGAATGAGGGTCCAAGATGAAATTTAATTGAGATAAATATAAAATTTGACATGGGTTTAAAAAAAATCAGCTTTTTAAGCATAGGAAAGCACAGCTAGACAATAATTCATGTGAAGATGTGGGGCTTTAGTGTCCTGCAGCCTCAGTAGGAACCAACAGTGTGATACAGCAGCCAAAATATCTAATGCTTTCTTGGGTGAATTAATAAAAGCTTAGTACCTGAAAATAGCGAGGTCGTAGATGCCCTCTAGTCTGCCCTGAGCAGATCACGTAGAGTGCTATTTTCAGTTCTGCACAACCCATTTCAAAAAAAGACATTGACAAGCTGGGGTGTGTCCAGAAAAGGGTGATTCGGGTAGGGAGAGGACTGGATATGATGAGGTTAATAATAGCTTTCATTCAAATAGTGGTCCAAAGCTTGCAAAGTGCTTTACATTCAATCTCTACAACAACCCTATGAGGTATTATCATCTGTTTTATGGATATGGAAACTGAGAAATCAAGTGACTTGCCCAGGGTCACAGAGTTTATCAGTATCTGAGCTGGGACTTACTTCAGGTCCATCTGGCTACCTGTTATTTAGACAAGAGAAAAGTAGATTTGGTGGAGACATGATAGCCACCTTTAATGACTAATTAATTAATAATTTAATTATTTGTCGGAAGACGGAGTCAGATGGTTCTGCTTGGTTCTAGAGGATAGGACTGGGACAAATGGATAAGAAATTGCAGAGAGAGAAATTTAGGCTTGGTGGAAGGAAAAATTTCATAACAGTTTTCACTATCCCCCCAAAAATGGGTAACCCCAGTAGATAGTGGGTTCCCCTTTCATAGAAGGCCTTCAGTCATGGCCTTTATGACAACTTGTTTGGTGTGCTATAAAGGGGTTTCTTTGGGTGGGTATGAGTTAGATCAGATGACTTTCTGAAATCCCTTACAATTCTGAGGTTTCAAAATATACACAGATATAATTGAATATGTGTGTACATATATACATACATATATATGGAAAATATGTAATAATGATCATTAACCTTTATATAGTGCTTTATGACCTGTTAAAGGACTTTAACACATATTATTTCAGTTGATCTTTACAAAGGAATAGGTAAGAAAGGTAATGCAAATATTATTGTCCCATTTTGTAGATGGGAAGATCGAGGCTCGGATGGATTCAATGATTTGCCAAAAGTCACATGGTTTGTAGTAAGTGAAGGAGCCATTTACTGAAGTTAGGTCTCCAAATCAGGTATTCTTTTCCCCTACCAAATGAACAAAACCCTGAATTGTCAAAGGACTGTTAAATCATATTCAACACTCCCTACTTCAGAAGACAGAAGTTGAAAGATGTTCAATGAGTATTGAAAAAAAACAAGTTAGGGGCGGCCAGGTGGCTCAGCGAGTAAGAACACCAGCTCCAGTGTCGGGATGACCTGGGGATCGAATCCGGGCTCCGACACTCAGCACCACACCCAGAAATAACTGGCCGTGTAACCTTGAGCAAGTTACTTAACCCCGATTGCTCAAAAAAAAAAAAAAAAGAGAAAGAAAGAAACAAAACAAGTTAAGCAGAAAAAATCAATTGGACATTTGCTTAACTCATCAATTCTCTTATCATTTTGGTTAACCAAAGTTCTACTTAACTTGCCCAATGTAAGATCAATTAATAAACATTTATTAAGCACCTAATATGGGGCAGGCATTGTACTAAGATAAAACAGAAGGCCAAGGAGGTACTCTATGTGGTATTAAAATTTGGCTTTTAAAATATTTTCACCTGCTATATTTTAAGATATTTTCACCCACTCTGATTCCCTGCTGTATGTCATCTCCATTTAAATGGCCTGAGGTAATAAAACAAAAAACTCTTTCCTCAACATACTTCTAGAAACAAGGACCAAACAAACAAGGCAGGGCAGGAAATGAGAGTTGCCCCAAGAGCCCATAACTACACTCTCTCAATTCACCAGGGACTAGGTGGGATTCCCAGAGGTGCAATGTCAGAACCTTGGTATGCACTGACTCAGGCTGTGCCCCACAAAAAGGGCAGAGGAAGTCTGAGAAAATAAAAGCAAATAGAAAGACTGTATTTTTCATCATAAGGAGTATTTTGAGGCAGCATATCACAAACCTGATTTTTTCCCTTACTTATTGATTCTTTGGATGCCTCATGCTTAAAGAGAAAAATATCTTTACTGGATGAACCAGGACAGCTAATGCCTGGTTGATAGCTCTGACCTTGGTACAGTGGTCTTGAATAAGAGGACATGAGTTCAAATTTTACCTCTTACCTCTGAAATTGCCTGTGTAACATTGGGTAAATCTTTTAACTTTTAGGGGTCTCAGTTTCCTCATCTGTAAAAAAAAAATTTCTAGTTCTAAACCTGTGATATCACAGAATTTTGACAGTTGAAAAGGACTTCAGTGGTCCAACCCATACAGGGGAGGAGACCCCATTACAGCATGCCTAAGGAGTGCTCACTTAGACTCTGCTCGAAGACCTCCAAGAAAAGGCAGTGTCTTAAAACAGCCAGTTCCACTCTTGGACCGCTCTAATTATTAGGAAGTCTTGCCTGATGTCAAGTCAGGAACAAGTTGAATCCCTCTTCCATATGACAGCTTTTGAAATACTTGAACACATCCTCCTGAGACTTTTCTCCTCCTGATTAAGCATCCCCAGTAACCATCAATAAATAAGCACTTACTTATGCAATAATTTCACAGCTTAACTCAATAATTGTTTTTTTAAATAAGCAATGCCATACCCAGAATTGTAGCACATTTGATAGCTGAATGGAACCTCAGAGGTCATCAAAGCTTAAACTTTCATGAATCCCCACAATAGTGACATAAGTGGTCATTCAGCTTTTGCATAAGTAATTCCATTTACAGGGGAATAAGCATTTATTTATTTATTTTTTAAGCAACTGGGGTTAAGTAACTTACTCAAGGTTACACGGCCATTTATTTCAGGATGTGGTGCTAAGTATCAGAGCCCTGGTCATCCCAACTCTGGGGCCAATGCTCTTACTCACTGTGCTACCTGGCCGCCCTGGAATAAGCATTTATTAAGCACCTATTACACACCCAGGCCCTGTGTGAAAGTACTTTACAATTATCTCATTTGATCCTTACAACAATCCTGGAAGGATTATTATTCTCGTTTTACAATTGGAGGAACTAAGGCAGACAGAGGTTAAATGACTTGCCCAAGGTCACATAGCTAGTTTAAGTGAAGTCTTCTTGACTTCAGACCCAGCACTCTATCCACCTAGGAATCTGCCATAATAGGGAGCTTTGTTGAAATGATGTGTCCCATCT
Organism: Petaurus breviceps papuanus; assembly: GCF_028583685.1. Lineage (NCBI taxonomy): Eukaryota > Metazoa > Chordata > Mammalia > Diprotodontia > Petauridae > Petaurus > Petaurus breviceps. The sequence continues at coordinate 3,084,596 of NW_027187372.1, forward strand.
AGCCTAGTGATTATCAGTTAGCCAGTCAGTTAATAGCATTTATTAAGCACCTACTATGTTCCAGCCATTGTGCTAAATGTTAGGGATATAAAGAAAACCTAAAAATGGTCATTGTTCTTGAGAGCTCACAATCTCATAGGGGAGCAACATTCAAATAACCATGTTGTATCCCCTTGATTTCCAACTTTTTGCCACCACAAAATGAGCTGCTCTAAATATTTTTTGCACATCTAGATGTAAGTCCTTTTCTCTTTTCTTTGATCTCTTTAGATACAGACCTAGGAGTGAGTGGTATTGCTGAATCAAAGGGGATGTACAGTTCCAAATGGCTTTGGGGCATAGTTCCAAATGGCTCTCCAGAATGGTTGGACCAGTTCACAGCTCCACATCCTGATTTTTCCACATCCCTCCCAGCATTTGTAATTTTCCTTTTCTGTCGTGCTAGTTAATCTGATAGGTATGAGGCAGTATCTCAGAGTTGTTTTAATTGTATTTCTCTAATCAGTAGGGATTTAGAACATTTTTTCATGTGTCTTGATAGTTTTTATTTCTTTTTCTGAAAACTACCTATTCATAATCTTTTGACCATTTTGTCAATTGAGGAATGGCTCTTATTTTTATAAATTTGGAAAATGGCATATATTTTAATTCCCTTCAGCTTCAGTCCTAGCCTGAGACTTCACTAGGGCATTGAGGTGTCCCTGGGTTGTCCAGGATGATGCAAATAGATTGAAAACTTTGACCTTGGGTTCTCAGTAGTGAGTCTTTGCCTTATCTTGCCCAGCCTCAGGACCATCATACCACATCCTGGCCATCTCCATGCCATGCCAACACATGTGTACCTTCCCACCCTCTTTCAAATCTAACTCTAGGAATGATGTAAAGGAAGCATTATGACCTGGAACTCTGAAGGTGCATTTATGTAGCAGGCTGAGATTTACACGTTTAAACATGCCTAAGGATTCTTGTCTGTTAGCTCATTGAGATTCATATCAGTTCTGACTGCCGCAATCTTTTTAACAAATCCCTTTACCATTTCCCCCTAGACATAGACAGTGCTTTCTATGTATGAATAGCTAGAAATTGCCAACTCTGGAAATCCTGTTTGTTGCACTAGACTCACAGGCTAACATGGGTTTTTAATGATCTTTTGTATGCATTATCTATTTCCTCTTGCCCTGGCTCAAGATATAATAAGAATAAGATGATGATAATCAATGAAACATTTAATTACCCAAAATGGTGACTTTTAGACAATTGTTGAAGGGGCGGGGAGATTGAAAAGGGAACAGTGAGAATATGGGACAGGATGAGCAAAAAGAAAAAAAAAAAGATGAGAGAGGTTTTGGCGAGAACAAGATTGGTTAACTAGTCCAGTTTTTACTGTATCTTATCCATACAGGTACTAAATAAATATTTGGTGAATTCAGTAAAAAGGGAGAACACTTGAAGATGAAGTATTATATGAAGTCGAAAGGTTTTTTATGCACGCAGATATGTCTAGAGTTTAGGACTTATAAAACCAAACGTATTTCCCATGTGTGTGTTTTCAGATGTCATCCCAAAGTCTGGCTTCTAATTGTCTTTCCCCTGCTGTTTGCAATATAGTCAGTGTGATGTATTGAAAAGAGAGAGTGCTGGAACTGGAATCGGAAGTCCTTGGAATCAAGGGTCTTCTTACCACTGTCTACTGACTATACATCCTTCTTGGTGCCACAGTTTCTTCAAGTGTAAAATGGAGTTAATAATGATGGTAGAACCTATGTCCTCAGATTGTGGTGTGGAAAGCACCTCATAAAGTGTTGTATAATTATGAATACAGCCACTGTATTGATCAACCTCGATGAAGAGAATTTCTTTTGTAAATACAGATTTAAGGGACTTCTACGAAGCTGTTAGAAACTGTAACCCCCCTTTCCTCTCAATAATGCTAGATGAGTCCAAAATAAATGATTGATTTTTTTTAAAAGCTGGGAATGATTAACCAGGAAAAGAATCAATAACATTTCAGTAATAAGGACCTAATTACTCTTTCAGAATAAGGAACTACCTACAAAGGGAAAATATTTCACTTTGCCTAAATTCTCTCAGACAAAATCAGAGCTGGTTTCAATACTCTTTTGCCTATAGAGAAGACTGCCACATGAAGAATATTTTGCTTTTTAAGGCAAGGTAGGGATTGAAGTTTTCCCAACAAAGTTAGAAACTTAACTGCCCAGCCCTTGAAAATTCACGGATTTGTACATGTGTACACAGTAATGAGTATCACTCTCTCTGGGGTGAGGCCCTGCAAAGCCACGCACTGGGTACAGAAAAGTTTCCTTCTGTCACTAAAGCACAGATAGAAGAATAGAGACTGGACCTGTGATTTCATTTGTTTAGGAAACTTCTGGATAGGGAACTCCATGCACTCCCATGTAGGTCAACACTTCCTCTACAATTTAGAGCCTTAAAACATTCAACTCAAAGAGAAACTGGACCACTGAACTGTGTATAAGGATCCCTGGGAGGATATTGACTTAGAAAGCAACATAACCTTATGTTCTATTGTATTTTTATTTGTTTAATAATTCCTAAATAGATATATTTAAATATATTTAATATTTGTTAAATATATTCCACTTACATTTTAATCTGGTTCAGGCCACATTCTCCAGGGTTGTGGTGGGCTAGGTGTTTGACACCTCTGACCTAGAGCATGGAGAAAGGACTTGCCCAAGGTAACACAGTCAATGAGTATCAGAAGCAGGATTGAAAATCAGATTGTCCTGCTTCTAAGGCCAGCTGCTTTTAGCCATGCCAAGATGCCTTTCTAAATGATGCTTTACCCTCCTTCAAATTTGATTTTCCCCTCACTGAGATAAGTTGGAGTTGTTGGCTAAAATATGTCACCTCTTCTTTAAATTAGTTATTAGAGCATAGATTTAGAGCTGCTAACCACTTGGAGTCTTAAAAGTTCTTGAGTACAGCCCACTCACTTTATAGATGAGGTCCAAGATCACACAGATTGTAAGAAGCCATGATAGTATTTTGGATCCTATGACTAAAATGAGTGCACTGTTCATTAGACCACTCCAACCCTCTATTCCCAGGTGGTCTCCCCTCTAAACACTAAACAGATCTGCCCCAGTTTAACTTCAAAGAGCAGATGAGATTGGGTACAATCCAGGTGGTATGGGAATAGTCATTACACTGTAGAGCAAGGAAATGGCCAGGGTGGTTTCCATCTATAGGACGTGTTTCAGAAAAGATCTGAGAAGTAAAGACTGGTCACACTTACTTCCATATTGAACAAGCTGTTAGAAACTATAGTAAAGATTAGAACCAAACACTGACAAGAATGTGTATATGTATGCATGTATACAGACACATATTTGTTATAAATATAATTTGTATAATAAATATACACATACATGCCACAAATGTATATGTGTACATGTATTTATACACGCATATAAATATATACACTTGTATATGTGTATATACACACACACACAAATATATACATCTACACACACATTCTTTCTTTCCTCTCCTTCTCCCTTCTCTCTCTCTGTCTCCATCTCTCTGACTCTCTGTCTCTTCTCTCTCCTTTCTCTGTCTCTCTGTATATATGTATATACAAACACATATACATACATATATATTTTTTTTTGAGGGGGGAAGGCAGCACAATTGGGGTTAAGTGACTTGCCCAAGGTCACATGGCTAGTAAGTGTTATGTGTCTGAGGTCATATTTGAACTCAGATCCTCCTGACTCCAGGGCCAGTGCTCTATTCACTGCACCACCCAGCTGCCCCAAAACACATGCGCATGGTGCTTTTTTTTTTTTTTTGCTTTTTGGAGGGCAATTGGGGTTAAGTGATTTGCCCAAGGTCACACGGCTAGTTTTGTGTTAAGTGTCTGAGGCCAGATTTGAACTCAGGTCCTCCTGACTCCAGGGCCGGTGCTCTATTCACTGTGCCACCTAGCCATGCCGATATATATTTATAAAGTCTTTTATAAAGACTTTGGGAGATAGCAGAGGATAAAAGGGCCTGGCATACTATGGCAGAGAGCCCAATCTCTGATTAAATGTTAAGCATTTTCTTAACTGGGGGCTCAGAGAAATCGTGATTGAACTCATAATTTTTCATCCAAAAGAAACTCCTTCGAGTCAAAGACGAGGGAACCATGGGAACCTTAGGGGGCATTGCATTACCAGTAGGCTAAATGAGCTAATTAAGTGCAGCCGTGTTTCATAAGGATGACAGTATAATGACTTAAGATTTATAAAACCTTACCTAGCTGGCCAAAACAAGCAGCTGGCTTTATATCCATCATCTCTCACTTGAGCCTCATCACTCAGTAACAGAGCTTTTCTTTACCTTAAACCTTTGCTCATTGCTCCTAGTTCATAGAATCATTGATAAGAAAGGGCCTCCTGGATCTTGTAGTTCAGGGGTTTTGTACCATTTTTGTGGCTTAGGTCCCTTTGGAAGTCTGAAGTCCATGGATACCTTTTCAGAATGATGTTTTTAAATGCATAAATGAAAGTAATAGTATTACAAAAGAAACCAATTATATCAACATGCATCTTTATACACACACACACACACACACACATTTTACAGTTTGTAGATCTCAGTTTAAGAACCCCTGATCTGATCCAACTGAGGAAATTGAGCCCCAAGCTAGTGAAGCAGCTTGCCCAGTGTGACACAGATCAAAACCCAGGTCCAACAACTACAAATCCAGCCTTCTTAATTTGCTGGACCATGAGTTCTGTCCTCTGGAATAAGTCTTATTCCTCCTTTATAAAGCTGTCTTTCAGATACTCGAGGACAATTGCCATGTCCCACTTAAATCTCTCTTCTCCAGACTAAACATCCCAATTTTTATCAACTATAGGATAATAGATCAAAGCAGGAAGAGACCTTTGAGGGTCTATAGTCAAGCCCTTCATTTTACAGATGAAGAACTTTAACTTAAAGTTAAGTGCTTTGGCCAAGTTCATATAAGTAGCAAGTGGCAGAGGCAGGTTTGGAACCTTGGTCCTCTGATTCCAGAACCCCTGTTCTTTCCACTCTACCATAAAGCCTTTGACCAATTCATTTAATAAACATTGCTTAAACACCTACTATGTGCAGGACACTGTGTTTTTGTTGTTGTTCAGTCATTTTAGTATCCTTATAACCCTATTTGGGGTTCTCTTGGCAAAGATACTGGAATGGTTTGCCATTTCCTTCTCCACCACATTTGACAGATAAGGAAACTGAGGCCAACAGGGTTAAGTGACTTGCCCAGAGTCATGAAGCTAGTGTCTTTGTCAGAATTTGAACTCAGGTCTTCCTGACTCAAGCTCTATCCATTATACCACCTAGCTACCCCAAAAACATTGAGCTAAAATGCCTGAGTCACAAAGATGAAAACAATACAATTTCTGGTGTCAGGTAGCTAACAGTCTACTGGGTGATACTATTTGTACACAAATGAGTCTAAAGAAGGTGATTAGAGGAAAAAGAAAACGCTCAAATTGACACACACAGAGCTGCTCTGCCTGCTCCCAGCTGACCAAGGGAGCTAACTCAGACCTTGGGCACTTTGGGGATGACGGAGCCATTGGTTGCTTCCTGCTAGCCTTGGGTGACTTAGCACCAAATAACTCCAGTGTTTTGGGCATGAAGAGCAATCCCTTTATTGGCCCCTGAGCCATAAGGGTTGGTGATTTCGTGGAACTTTAAGAAAGCAGCGACTCCACCTTTGTTCATCTTCTTTAAACTCTCTGGGTAACATCTTATAACTCTGGGACTTAGTGGGATGGGGGTGGCCCTTCCCCACTATAGCAGCATGTCATTTAGTATCCCATGACAGGTAGGGCAGGGTGGCTTTGCTAAATGACCTTGAGCATGGACCTCTGTTTTGTGTTTCTTTGCCAGACCCCAAGTGACTCAACATGGCCCTACCACCCTTAGAGGTATCTGGTGAGTTGGAGAAGTCTGGTAATCCTAGGCACACTGTCAGTACTGTCTACACTTCAAAGGGTGTCCCAGAAACTGAAGTCCAATTGGAGAGAATGAGCCCAAGCCCTACTCTGGTTTTCTAAAAGACATCTCCTATGAGGGGGACAGTGCAGAGCCAAAGTGAAATGTGAAATGCATTTTTGAGCAGTCCCCAAAAGGGATTTTTTATTTTACTGGTTTTAAATCTCAACTTCCTGGTAGCGTGTAACAGTAGTTACTGCAGATGCTTGTTTAACTTCGGTTTTTCTATCTATGTGAGTTCATGAGAGCCTTTTATATAAAGTATTTCTTTCAGCATTTCTGGAGTAAAAAATAAATCCCTGACCCACACCTGATTTACATTACATATTGAGTATCTTCCTACTGCCTGCTTTGGGGAGTTAAAATTAATCAGCCAGTGATTTTACCCCAGAGCTCTAGAGGAGTGGGTAAAGAGCCAAAAAATGTGAGAAAGGGAGTCTGATTCTTCTTCTAGGTGGTCAGTTTCCTTAGGGCTGGACCCTATCTGTCTTTATGGGTCTAGAACTGAGTAAAGAGAGAGAGAAGGTACAATATCCCAGTCCCTACTGGGTCCAGTGGTAGTTCTAATCTTAAATAATACAAACTGGGCAGATAAGGGGAAATGGGAATTGGAATCTGAGCTGAGCCAGGATTTCTGAGAAGCAAAGGTGAGGTGAGAGAGAGGTATAGAGGTTCTAGGTATGGAGGACAACATTCTGAATGCGTATGGGCAAGAGATAAAGTATCAAGTTTGGAGCTTGGCTAACAGTTCACTTTTCCTGGACAGCAGAAGTGATGAAGAGGAGTATCATGAAACTCTCCCCTGGCGCATCCTCTACCATTGTGAATATGCTTATCTGGACCTGCTCAAACTTGTCAAAGTCTTTCCTAGAATAAGGCACCCAGAACTAAGGGCGGTGCTCCAGACGCTTCATCTGACCAGGGCGAAATGCTAGGAGGAATATCACCTCTGTCATTCTGGACACTGTGCTCTTTGAATATGATCGAAGGCCATTAGCTTTTGGTTAGTCTCACACTACTGAGTGAGTGTAGCAGCAAGCACCCCAAGCTCGTCCTCAGGGTTTGCTGCCCATACAGGTTCTTGGATCTGCTTTGTTAAAGGAAAGCAACTCAAAATGGGTTAACAAGCTTACTTTAATCAGTCAGACATATATCATTTACCTTGTTCAGGAGAAAAGGTCAGCACCCTGAACCTCAAAGTATACAGGCATAATTATCAAGACAGAAACATCAAGTAGACAGATTTCCAAACTGTCCAACCATTACATCCATACCCAGTCAACATCTGGGTTTCCACATTCTGGGTTTTTCAAAGCCGGGGGACCCTCAACAACGGCTTCCCAGAATTCAGATCAAATCACAGAACACTTCTCAAAGTGAGTCCCAAAACAAAGTTACACATCAGGGCTTATATAGCCTTCTCCTGGCTCAGAGAATGTAACAACCTTTTGGACCCACTGGCCAATCAAAAAGTATCTACTGAAAAACAAGCCTCCCCCACCCCAGGCTTCAGGTGCACATTAGCCTAGGGGCAGGGAAGATCTTTAAAATTTACATTCTTATTACAGTGAGAGACTGGGCTTCTCCCCACTCACAACTCCAGACCATTTTCACCCGAACCCCAGTCGAACGGTGTCTCCTGTACTGGAACAAATGATTCCTCAAATCCAAGTGTTGGGCTTCGTGCTTACCCCATTAAACTTAATCGATTCAGAGCAGTGACTTTAGTCTCTTAGTAGACCAGTAAAACTAGATGATAGAGAACAGAAAGGGGAAAAAGGTGTGATAGCTCTTTCTTCTAGCTTGTGGCCTTGGCAAATTTGACCAGAACACCATCTCTGCCTTCCTCTGAAGGTATAGATGGCCATTCTGGCTAAATTGAGAAGTCATTGATAAAAGTGTTAAATAACACAGGGTCAAGTGACCTACCAGATATCTCCCTCCAAATGGATTATAGAGTCAGAGATAGCAGTAGCTCAAAAGAAATACAAGGTGTACAAATTTAGAGACATTTCCACTCTAAATGTTCAAATGGGCTATTTGTGTCCAACCTTTGGTAGAAACTCCTGAGTGTGAAGGACAACAACCAGTCCAGTGGTATCAAACTCAAATAAAAACAGGGGCCACTAATCTATACTCAAAGGTTCCTGAAGGCCTCACATTGATTTAGTTTTAAAATGTAATATTGTTTATATTTTATTGTATTTTTATTTATTTTGTTAAATATTTCTTAATCACATTTTAATCTGGTTCTGTAGCACTCGGGTATGTTACAGACTGCATGTGGCCTGTGGGCTGGGGGGTTGGATACCTTTGATCTAGTCCAACCCTTTCATTTTACAGATGAGGGAACTGAGGTCAAGAGGTCTCACAGGTAAACTCAAGAAAGGTCAGCCTGTTTATAACTACTCTTTGGGTCTACACCATTAAACCAATTCTGAATCTACCCAACCTGACTATCACTCCAGTCTAAAATACTCCATCTTGTCCATGGAATACAGACTTTATCAAATGGTTTGATTCAATCCAGGAATACCACTGAAATTTTCCACTAGCCCACCAGCCTAATAGCTCTGTGAAAGAAGGAAATTTAGCGAGTCTGGTATGATTTGTTCTGGAGGAAGCCATGCTGGATGAAGCCACAAGTTCTTTTCCTTTTTTTTTTTTTTATTCATTTCTTTTTGTTTTGACATATTAGTCATTTTCCAGCAAGCAACCACCTCATAGTATGGTTAGAATGAGAAAAAATACTAAACAAACAGTTGATTAAAAAAAAAAAACCAAACCACTCAATATTATCAGTCACATGTTACTTTTCACTCTTGTAGTTTACCATTTAATAGAAAGGAAAGATGTGTACTTTATCTTTTATCTTTTGGAGCCTGTGTTGTCCATTGCATTTTACCTGTGTTTGGTTGGCTTTTACTTTTACAAAACTATATGGTTTTGGGTGAAGAATACCAGACTTGGAGTCAGGAGACCTCAGATACTCATTGTATGACAGTGGGTAAGTCATTTATTCCTTAGGGTTTCCATTTCATCCTCTATAAAAGGAGAATAAAAAGAGGCCATTTGGTATTAGCCCAGGTACTTCCTTCTATGTGTCCCAAATGACTCCCCAAGATTTTTTTTTAAGCAATCGGGGTTAAGTAACTTGCTCAAGGTCACATGGCCAGTTATTTCTGGGTATGGTGCTAAGTATCTGAGCCCGGATTTGATCCCCAGGTCATCCCGACACTGGGGCCGGTGCTCTTACTCGATGAGCCACCTGGCCACCCCTTCCCCAAGATTTATTGATCTAAGAAGTCCTAGGTTGGTTGATGGATGACTCCCCCACCTGCAGTAATCCTAAATCTGACGTGTATGCTTGTAATAATATTTACACTACCGACCTCACAGGGTTCTTGTGGGGAAAGCACTATGCAAATATTAAAGTATTACAGAAACATGGTTGTTTATTGTGCTTAAAAATCCATCTCTTTAATAATACAACCTAGTCCAATGACCCATGGTTAGAAGACTCCACCCCTTTTCCCTTAAAGAAAATCAGGTGTTTTCACATCTGCCAGTTCTTTCAATATCCTGGAATGGAGTTCATCTGGAGCCTCATCCAAGGAGGTTAGAGGCTCTTTTACCATCCCTCACTTAACTTGGGCCTCTACTCTTTGTTAAGCCTTTTTGTCTATCCTTCTCAGTCCCTGAGACATCTTCTTGTAGTGGTTAGGGATCTGACTTTGGAAGCAGGAAGACCTGAGTTCAAGTCTCACTTTTTATACATACTAGCTATGTGTCTTTAGAACAAGTCATTAGACAAGTATCTTAAGAATATAAATTGCAGTGGACATGTTGACCTGCATTGGTGGAGGGAGATTCTTTTCTTTTTTAATATTTTATTTTTTCCCAATTATATGTAAAAACATTTTGTTTTGCTTTTTTGGAAGGGGGGAAGGCAAGGCAATTGGGGTTAAGTGACTTGCCCAAGATCACACGTAAGTGTTAAGTGTCTGAGGTTGAATTTGAATTCAGGTCCTCCTGACTCCAGGGCAAGTGCTCTATTCACTATGCCACCTAGCCACCCTGTGAAGACAATTTTTAATACTAATTAAAAAAAAATCTGAGTTCCAAATTTTCTCCCTCCCTCACTCACCTCACCAAAAGGAGTTTCCTATAACATTGAAATCATATTTCCAATTTTTATCCCTTCCCAGTCTAAAGATTATCTAGGTAGAACAAGAAAATAACAATTATCTACTTAAGCCCACCAATAATTCTAGCTCTCCTTTGATTTTCCTTTTGCTCTGTATCTAGGTTGCCTTTTTTTAAGCCTTTTTTTTTTTGTCAGCCATCAGCATTAATCTCAATTCTTTTGAACTTTATTGGTCCTGATGCTAAATACCAACTTTAGCGGCTCCCTATCACCTCCAAGATCAAACCTCAAACTCTGGTGCTAAGACTCTCCATAAGCTGGCCCCTTCCTACCTCTCTAAGCCTCCCCTTCATGACTCTACCATCCAGCCATGCTGACCTTCCTGCAGTTCCAAACATAGCACTTTATCTTACACCTTTGGACTGTTGTTCCCCATGCCTGGAATGCTCTGCCCCCTCACACCTGCCTTCTAATAGCCTTTGCTTCCTTCAAGTCTCTGTTTAAATCTCACCTTCTGAAGGAAGCCTTTCTCCATAGCTCACTAGCTGTTAAGGCCTTTTGCTTTCAGATTACCTTTATCTGCTCTGTATTGTATCTTATATGTACCTGGTTGCCCACATTTTCTCTACTCTATTAAAATGTGAGCTGTTTGAGGGCAAGAACTTTTTTTTTCCTTCCCTTGTATTACGGGGGTTCAGCATAGTGCCTGGTATATGGTAAATACTTGTTGACTGATTGATTGATACTACTCTTCGGATCACATTTTTGCATTTCTTGGCTAATACCTGCCTTTGTTTCTGTCTTCTATATACATCTCTTAAAAATCAAAATTAGTCCATGCAGTCCTTATATACCCACAATAGTCTTTTTAAATAGCTCCCCCCCCTTTTATTCTCAGCAGAATTTTTTACATTTGTGTCTTCAGAATTTAATTTTTGAGCACTTCCTATTTCTCTTGGACCAACTTCTATATAATTTTAGGGCATGGATCTTATTCTATTCTTTCTCTGAACCCTTTGAAATTCACTCTCTCAAAATCCAAGGTGAGTGTCAGACTCTGCCTGGCTTCCCTCTTTCTGTGTCATTAATTTTAATATGGGATGGTTACTTCCCCCTTAAGGTTCCCATCATTACTACTTGAGCAGTCAGTTCTGCTTTGTTAAGACAGAATCAGATCCAGAATAGCAGCTCCCCTGGGCCCTGGTTAAGAAGATGGTGTCTAAAAACAGGATTTGGATTTTTGGGCTAAAACTCAGAATGTAGGCATTATTGGCTATTGACTGGGGACGAAAGGAATTGAGGGTACTGAAATAGGAATGATGGGAAGCTTGGGGAGGAGTGACAGAATAATTTTAGAATTTGTGACAGAGAAGGAGAAGAATGTCAGAAATAAGTCTGATGCATGTGCTTGATTGGGGGAAACCAGAATTTACTTCTGAAGTCTATCTTTCTCTCTTTCATCATTTGGTAGCACTGATAAAAACATCATGTGTTCCCCTAAGGTCCTCAGTTGTTGTTGTTTTTGTCTAGTACCTCATAATCTCCAGCCACATGTTCTAGACTCCTTCTGGCATTATTTGTCCTCACATGAAAATATGAGGAATGGGTGGTTGTGGTCAGGTTAGATACACCTTGGGATCCCCTTTCTGGTCATGTCAGGCAGAATGGAGAAATTTTAAACTTGGTGAGTTAGGGTTTCCATCTTTTCCATAACAATTTATTCCAGGTTTAATGTAGACCACTGGCACTCCCCACAACAAACACTAATGTGGTCCTCACCACAGTGAAGATTAATATTGACCAGTTACTGTTGATGTGCAGGTAAGTACAAGAAACAACATGTTCCAGACACTAGGTGTACAAAAAGAGGCAAAAGATGGTTCCTGTCCTCAAGGAGCTTACAATCTAATGAGATTCAGTGCAACAATTACTTCTGCAGGTTTTGGAGCCCCTTTGTCCTCAGTGGCCACAGCTACTGGTGACCTAAAAAACAGTTCTGGCCATCAAACTCCTTGGCCAGATATTTGATGAGTGACTTGAAATCAGAAATAGACATGGTTTAATCAGTGGAAATATTACCATCTGCTTTGGCATTGCACCCTAAAGATCATGAGATATTCCTATTCACCCTGCTGATGAAATTTCCTATATTTGTTGTCTCTCCCTACTAGAATTGAGCTCCTTGAGGGCAGGCCCTGTTTTGATTTTCCTCTTATATGCCCAGTGCTTTGAGCATAGGAAGTACTTAATCAAAACTCATTCATTCTTTCCAGGTGTTGCATAATTCTATACCACCCTATGAAACAGAAGCCAGATCCAATCCGTAATCTGATCTCAGAACAGCAGTGGAATATTTGGGGATTTTTTTTCTTTAACCAGTTCTCAGAATATTTGAATCTTGGGATAAAGTAATTGGGGATTTAAACCACTCTGGGCTGCTATTATCCTTCTAATTAACAACAGAGCTCAGACTATTTTAAAAAGCCTGAGGAGACTGGTTGTGTTGAAGACAGCGTTCTCAGTTTTGGATAATAGTAGGATAAGAAGAAAGCTATCTGAGGAATGATGGGATAGATGTCAAGGGACATTACATGAGGACCTGCAGTGGCTGTGCAAGGAAGCAGGAAAAAGGTGAAGTACAAACAAAATGAATAACTAATTACTGGAATGGATTGATGGTGAAACTATAAAGATATAGTCTTCTAAGGGATATTGTTTCAAGTCTTTAACTCACATTTGGTCAGGAGGTCTGAACCAAAGTCTTCTTAATGGGAAGGGGATGTTTAGGTCCATAGAGAAGCTCCAATTTCCTTCCCTCTCAGATTTTACCTAACATTTGTCTTTGCCACTCTGACTTACATGGATGGAGTGTGGGACTTAGAGTAAGGAGTTGCCTCAGACATTTACTAGCTTTGTGATCTGGGCAAGTCATTTAAACCTCTCTATTGCCTCAGTTTCCTCATCTATAAAATGAGCACAATAATAGCACCTACCTTACAGGGATTTTGTGAGGAGCAAATGAGTGAGCATATGTGAAGTGCTTTGCAAATCTTCAAGTGCTATCGAAATGCTAGCTCTTATTATTATGTAATAATTATGATGATGATGCATTATAGCTCATTATCAGTGTTTGTCTTCTGCCTCCACTAAATTATAAATTCCTAGAGAGAGATTTCATCTTGCCTGAACTTTGTATTTCTTCCAGCACAATTTTCTGCACGTGATAAGCATTTAATCAATGTTTATTAAATGAGTATTCAGTCAGGCAAAAAATAAAACTCATGTTTACGTAATACTTTGGGGCTTGTAACATACCTTCTTCATAATATCCCTGTAAGGCAGATAGTACAAGTATTATTATCGAATTTTGCAGGTGATAAAACTGAGGTTCACTCAGGGTCACTCAGATAATAAGTGTCAGAGAAAGGACTAGAACCCAGCTACTCCTGACCCCAAGCCCAAGACTCTTCATACTACCTGGACCATTCTGCCTCATTTACACCCCTCCATTCCCCACACGCCCAACAATACACACTAATTCTCATTTTCCCCCCTGTGATATGGTTTGTTAGTTAACCAAACAGCATTTATTAAGCAACAACTATATGTTAAGTGTTGGAGTCAAATAAACTTGAATTCAGGAAGATCTGTATTAAAATCCTGCCTTTGATACTTAACAAGTTGTATAATCAAGGCCAGTAGGTAGCTGTAAAAGTGGATAGAGTACCAGGCCTGGAGTTAGGAAGACTCATCTTCTTGAGTTCAAATCTGGCCTCAGACGCTTACTAGCTATGTGACCCTGGGCAAGTCACTTAACCCTGTTTGCCTCAGTTTCCTCATTTGTAAAATAAGCCAGAGAAGGGCAAATTACTTAACCTTTGTGGGCTTGTTTTCTCATTAGTAAAATGGAGGTATAATCCCAGAAGTACCTACTTCCCAGCATTATGTTGTTGTTCAGTCAGGTACAATTTTTCTTGACCCCATTTGGGGTTTTCTTGGCAAAGGTTTTGGAGTAGTTTGCTATTTCCTTCTCTAACTCATTTTACAGATGAGGAAACTGAAGCAAACAGGGTTAAGTGATTTACTGAAGTGTTAATGGGATATAAAATCTTCCCTGCCCGTTAATAGGCCTCACATGGAGCTCATTAAGGGAAGTTTGCTTAGGGGAGGCTTGCTTGTAGGAAGGCTTTCACACCTTTTGCTAATTTCTAATTAGGCACTGAATCAAATCAGTTGTGATGCCTTCTGGCTCTGAGAAGTATATATGTACTCTGAGTTGGTATTTTGCTTTGGGGGCTCACTTATGAGAAGGATCTTGTTATTCCCGGGTCAAGATTCTGAGTGGCAGTATCTTCAGAGCTCCCCAACTGCTCAGATGTAAATACTCTCTCCATCCAGGGGTGTATGTAAGGTGTATAGTTGATTCAGGCAGTCAGAGCCCTGTCTGTTGGGCTTTATTTCTCTGCTTGTATTTTCTTTGTATTTTCTCTGAAGTTCAGAGTATTGACTTTTCTCCTGAACTAGTGAATGTAATTAAAAAAAAAGACTTGATCCCTTGAATAGCTGTCTTTCCTAGTAAAGCAGATCTAAGAACCTGTGCTAGCAGCCATCTTGGCTATGCCAGTGTGGTTGTTGCTACACTTGCCCAGATTATTCACTGTACACTTGCACAGTTAATCAGTGACTGAGGCCAGATTTGAACTCATGAACATGAATCTTCCTGATTCCAAGCCCAGTGTTCTATCCACTTCTCCACCTAGCTGCCCCTCCCAAGTCTATAAGGAGGCTCTAATGAGATAATATCTGTAAAATATATTGCAAACTCTAAAGCACTATATAAATTTCATTATTATGATGATTACAGCAAAGCTTACTAGATATTGACCTAGGTTGGCGAGGAAGGCTATGGATCTCCTCCTTTGAACATCTTTAAAAATAGCTTGAAACTTTATTTGTCCAAAGACCAGGTGCCTTCCCTCTGTTAATTATCTTCATTTTGTCTTGTATATAACTTGCTTGTCTGCACATTGTGTTATCTATTTGATTGTCAGCTTCTTGAGGGCAGGAACAATTTTTCACCTTTCTTGGTAGCCTCAGTACTTATACTTCCTAAACGTTTTACTGTCATCTCTAAGTTGATGTGACATCTCTAAGTTTCTGCTAACTTTATGATTTTATACTACTAAAGACAGAAGTTGTGTGCTCACTTACAAATACCAACATTAATAATAACTTGTTGTCTTTGAAGGTTCTTGTGGCATAGTACTTTCTAGTTTCACAAGAACATTTTAAAGGGCAGTAAATAACAGGTCGTAATACTTTGAAGTCCATAGACCCAAATAGTTCAACCCATACCTGAGAAAGAATATCTTCTACTATATAAATGGTTAGCTAGCTTTTATTGGGAGCTCCCCAATGAGGGGGAGCTTACTACCTCCCCAGTCAGCCCTCTTTTGGGTAGCTTTTAACTAGCTCTAATGGTGAGGGAAGTTTTTTTTTTTCCTTAAATTTAGTCAAAATCTTTCAGCCTTTGTGACTTTCATCCATTCTTCCCTTTGGGGCCAAATAGAACAAAGTCCCTTGTTGCTAATTTAACAGTTGAATAATTTACAATGTATTTCTCCAAGGGGAAAAGAATAGAAATTAAGTTGCTTTTTTGTATGTGGCCTGGCTTGATTTTTCCCCACTATGAGTCAGTGGCTCTTAATAGAATAAAAATTTCCCACCCCTGCTGTAAGTTACAGGTATGCTCTGGGATTCCTGGCTTCTAACTCTTGGCTCCATTAGTAACTTGAACCTTGACTGCAGGCAAATTATTATAAGTCTCTCCATAAAGTGGGTACTTATAACCTTGGCATTGGTCAGAGAATACTGTATCTTGGAGAGCATCCAGTGGGAGAGAACTTAACCAGCTGATCTGGGAAAACAATGAAGTGTTTCCATTTATGGGCATTTTCCTTGACTGAAGTAAAAGGACCTGGGAGCATAGTTGGTTTTGTTTTTTTTGCTTGCATAATTTTGAGCTCGGAATTCTTATGCAAATATTGACATGATTAATTAATGAAAAGGGGATCTTTAAAGGGAAAGAATTTCTTTAGCTTTAGTAGTATTGCCTCTTACTGTCTGGCCCTTTAAAAGCTTGTACTTCAGTTAAAAAAAAAATCCCAAGGAAATTTGAAAGTGGGTGGCATTCCATGCATTCTCTTTAAAAGCTAGCTAAGATAAGCATGGATCTTTAAAGTAAAAATCAATATGTTACTGGTGATTTTCTTTTTGAAGGTTTTGGGGAGAGAGGAGGGTTATGAAATTCATTAAACTGCATTGCAAAAATGTTGTTCCTTGAATGCAAAAAAATACAGCCTGTTTGTGACCACCTGGCTAAATTGGATATATACTTTTTAAAAAAAATGAGCTGTGCATAGCAGAAATGCAGAGCTTTCTGTGCAATCTGAGGATCTTGGATCTGGAACTTGGCCCTCAGGGGCCAACCACAGGATTTGAACAGAGGTGTTGGCTCTCTAAAGTCAGTGCTGTTTTCCTTACACCACACTGCCAAGGCCAGAATCTTAGGGGGAGAAAAAAGCACCCTCCCAGGGAGAAGACTGAGAAACAAACAAAGCTGGACAAAGGGGGTTTTCAGAGCTGTCCATAATTCATCCTGGCCACACCTTCCAGAAATACCCAAATGCTTTCCTTGCTTTCTTTTTAGGAGAACTGCTGAACTGTTAAAGTATCCCAGTCAGCACTTAGAATTAATCTCCATATGAATGTCCAAACATTCAGAAAGATTAGAAAGAAAATCCAAGTGTTGATTTCTTAAAACAAGAGGCAGTTTAAATTCTGAACCTCTAAGGGGACACACACACACACACACACACACACACACACACACCACCTTATCTTTTGAAATGTCAGAGATTAATTTCCAGTGGACAGAAGCTGCTCCCTTCAGGGCCCCTCTGTGATGCTTGGGTGGTATTATATACCTGCAGAGCTTCCTGGGTGGCATTTATACATATGGCCCCAAAACTATCTTAGAGGGGCTTATCTAAAGAGAACTAACAGAATTAGATGGATTCATAGTGGAATCCAGGAGTTGTTTCAGAGAGAGATGGATTTTTATAGACGAATTTGAGCTGTGCACTGGGATGGAGGCATTTTGTTTCTTAAATGTATTTCAATTCAAGAATCATTTATCAAGCACTAGGAAGGAAATAAGCATTTATTAAGTACCTATATGTGCCCAGATCCCTCTTGCTCTCATTGATTGGCCAACAATAGGTCCCAGGCCAAGTCCCACTTGGTCATTGTTTGGGATCTGATGGCTAATAGTGAATGTAAATAGCAGCTGTTTCTGTTTTGGCCAGAAACCCTGAGAGTCTTCCCCTCTTAGACTGATTTTTTTTTTTACTAAGTAAAAAGACCATTTTCTGCCTCATTTCTTACCTAGCCTTAATCATTGAATGGGTGTTGCCCCAGTCAAACTGAAATCTGTTAAAGATCTTAGTTTAAATAGGCCAAGGTCTCCCTCTACATCCAGGATCATCTCCAGTTGTTCTGATTCATATCTGGCCACTGGGCCCTGATGACTCTGGAGGAGAAAGTGAGGCTGGCGACCTTGCACAGCCCTCCCTCACTTAAATCCAATTCACTTGCATGTCATGGATCATGCATCATCACCTTCTTGACTTCATGGTCCTCTTCGAGAGTGAAAGACAATAACATTTGCCAGGTTCGGAACAACTGTTATCTCATTTGATCCTCATAATTGCCTTGGAAGGTAGGTGATATTATTATCCACATTTTATAGTGGTGGAGGAAACTGAGGCAAACAAAAGTTAAGTGACTTGCCCAGGGTCACACAACTAGTAAGTGTTAGAAGTCAGATTTTAACAGAGGTCTTCCTTAATCTAGACCCAGCTCTCTATTCACAGTGCCACCTAGCTAATACCACTACAAGGCATTATGTTAGGCCCAAGATACACAAAGGCCAAAAAATTAAAGTCCTTACCCTCAAGGAGAGTATGTTCCACTAGGAAGATATAACATGTACATAGATAAGGAAATGTAAAGTACACAAAGAGTAATACAAAATAATTTTAAAAGGGAAATGGTATTAACAACTGGGAGGGTCACTTGGATTTAGGAAAATCTCCTGTAGAAGGTGGCCTTATGCTGTAAAGGAAAGGAGGCATTCTACAAGGCAGAGGTGAGGAGGGATTTAGGTCTATGTGTGGGGGGGAAACAAACAAACCAGATCCCTTTGCTGTTTAGGGAAAGACAAATGGATTTGCTTTTTTGTCTTCTGGGAAGCAATTGATAATTAAGGTAAATCAGTATTATACAATGTCTTCCCATTAACTTTTTCTTAAAGGGCCCAGATTTGTAATCTTAAATACAAACATCCTTAAGAGAGAAAATCATCTGAATGAATATGTATTTGCTATGTGCAAAGAGTGGTTCTAAGTGTTAGTGATACAAATAGAAAAACAAGATAGTCCCTGACCTTAAGGAGATTATATTCTAAAGGAGAAAGACATCATAAAAGGGAGCTGAAAAGAGGGTAGGAGAAATTAAGACACAAGCCCAGAAATCTGGAAGCAGGGTTGGAAAGGTAATGAAGCCTGACTTGGGTCCCTCCACAAGATGGAAGCCTCAAGAGGAATTCACCAATGGAGAAGCGGGGTCCTATGAAGGAGTAGTCCAAGTTGAGAAGGTCACTGGGATGATTGAATATTCTAAGATGTGGAGGTTCCAGGTGCTGAGGGAGGTTCCAGGATGGGACAGTAGCAGAGGCATGGCCTTGAAGTCCAGAAGTCAGGAACCAGGCTGTAAGAGGACAGAGAGACTTTCTTAAAGTAGCAAGTATACTTTGCCTTGTTACCCTGGAGTTAGGGTATATCTGCTTCTCAATACTAGTACTCAGTACTGCAATGGTACTTTAAAGGTTTGTAAGGTGTTTTTTTCTATAGTGCCATTGGCTTGAGCCCTCTCTGGTTCTGTTCCTCACACTGTTGGGCACCAGTGGATAATCTCTTGGTTCCGGTCAACCAGTTAACATCAAGTAGTTTTTACAAAAGGATATTTTTTCAAGGATATAGCATGAATAAATCTACAAATATTCCCCGCCCCCAAATACCTTGAGGACACACTCTCTCCTATATTTGTGAGGAGAATAGATGCAAAACTTAGAATTTTTTCCACCAAGTTCATGTCCAGATGTAGCATGACTACTCAATAAATCCTCCTCTTACTATGTGCTGGTCTGGGTGCAGAAGGTCACTCCTGAAGGTCAGTGACCTTTTGCTTCTTGTGGCATCAATGCTGAACTGTTCATTTAAACCTCACAACAACCCTGGGAGGTAGGTATGATTATTATCCTCATTTTCCAGTTGAGGAAACTGAGGCAAACAGAGGTTAAGTGACCAGCCCAAGATCACACAGCTAATATATGTCTGAGTCAAATTTGAACTCAGGTCTTCCTGACGCCAGGCCCAGCTCTCTATCCACTGCACTACCAGAAAAGATTTTTATTTGTTTGTTTGAATTCTGGGGTTGAGAGCAGGAGAAAAATTGTGGGGGAAGGGGATATTTACTTTCTATATCTCCCTTGATGGAGCTTGGTTTTCAGGTCTTAAAAGGAGAAAGATGGCACAGCAGTGTTATTGCCCACTTTCCAGTCACTGTAGCAGTGAGATTTCCCCATCCCAGATCTGAGGGTTCTGAAGCAAAGAGAACCTGAGAGATTGTTTCACAGAATCTCAGAATTGAAAGGGACTCCAGAGCATGTCTACTCCAAGGAATTCCTTTGACCACATTCCTAATGATGGGTCATCTCGCTTCTGCTCGAAGGCTTCCAGGGAAGGAGAACCCATTGCCCTTGGCACTGGCCCATTCCACTGTGGGATAGTTTTAATCAGGAGGAAGTATTTCCTTTTCTGGAGCCCAAATCTGCCTCTCTGAAACTTCCACTCATTGTTCCTAGCTCTGCCTTCTGAAGCCAAGCAAGACAGATCTAGTCTTTCTTTCATGGGGTATCCCTTCAGATACTTGAAGACAACTGTCCTTTCCTCCCCCTCCTCTTGTCAGGATTCTCTTCTCCTGGCTAACTATCCCCTCATTCTTCAAGTGATCCTCCTGTGATGTTGTCTCATTGACTTGTGCTCTTCTGGACTTGCTCCAGCTTCTCCATCTCCTTTCTAAAATGTGGTAGCCAGAACTGAATATGGTACTTCAGGTGTGCTTAGACCAGTGCAAAATACAAAGAGATTATCAGCTCTCTCCTTCTGGACATAATCTTAGGATACAGCCTGAGACTGAGTTGGCATTTTTGACTGCCATGTCACACTGTTGACTCATGCTGAGTTTGCAGGCCACTAAAAAATGCAGTTTTTTTTTTTTACATTACCTGTTGTCTAGCCATACCTGTCCTACCCTGTTTTTTTATAAAAGTCACTGATTTTCTTGAACCCAAGCACAGGACATACCGATGCTCTCATTTTATAGTTGAGGAAACTGAGACTCAGAGTAAAGAAGTCACTGGCCTAAGGTCACACTGACTTGCCTAAGTGAGTTAGTGAGTGAACTGGGATCAGAATTCAGTTTCATGATTCCCAGGCCAGTGATTCCCCCATTATACCATACTAATGAAGAGACATGGTCAACGGCTTCCGTATACTCATTACCAAGCCACCAGTGCCAGGCCTATGAGACAGCTGGCAGAGGCTTAAGAGTTCTGTTGAGAGGGATAAAAAGTGCCATTCAGGTCTAAAAAATATCATTGTTGTCATCAAT
This sequence comes from Petaurus breviceps papuanus, assembly GCF_028583685.1. Lineage (NCBI taxonomy): Eukaryota > Metazoa > Chordata > Mammalia > Diprotodontia > Petauridae > Petaurus > Petaurus breviceps. The sequence goes on from NW_027187372.1 coordinate 3,105,561, forward strand.
CCTATAGTACATCATAGAATGTTAGAACCACAGGATATTGGAAATAAATGGGCCCTTACAGACTGAACCCCTTATTATCCAGATGAAGAAGCCAAGTCCCACAAAAATGAAATGATGGAAGCAATATAGATGAAGGCAAAGCAGTGATAGGATCATGGGTTTAGGAGTAGTTTTCTAGCAAAACCCCTTCATTTTACAGAGATAATTTAAGTGACTTCCCCAAGATCACACAGGAGGTAAGCAGAAAACTGAAGCCAAGTCAGTAAGCATTTATCAAGCACCTACTGTTTGCCAGACACTGGGCTAGACAATGGAGATACAAAGAAAAGGAGAAAGAAAACCCACCAGATACCCATCCCTGCTCTCAAGAAGCTTACAGTCTAATGAGGGAGACAACATGAAAAAGCCACATCAGGTCGTCTGATTCTAAACCCAGCTCCCTTTTCTCCTGGATTGTCTCTGTGTATTTTTCTGTCAGCCCCTGGAGGTGGATTTAGTTCTGTTTTCTTTTTATGGTTTGGGTGGTGGGGAGGATTTCTTTTTATTAGGTATTTTTTTTTTTAAGCAATTGGGGTTAAGTAACTTGCTCAAGGTTACACAGCCAGTTATTTCTGGGTGTGGTGCTAAGTGTCTGAGCCAGGATTCTATCCCCAGGTCATCCCGACACTGGGGCTGGTGCTCTTACTTGCTGTGCTACCTGGCCGCCCCTTATTAGGTGTTCTTAACCTTTTTTGGATAATTGACTCCTTTGGCAGTTTGATGGAATTGATGGACCCCCTTCTCAGAATACTGCTTTTAAATGCATAGAATAAAATACATAGGTTTAAAAAGGAAACCGATTATATTGAAATAGTTACCTATAGTGTATATATATATGTGTGTGTGTATATATGTTTATGTACAAAGCATATATTTTTGTGCATATATATGTATACATATACATTCATGCACATATCAGTTCACGGACCTCAGGTGAATAATCCCTCCTCCAGCCTGATCAGTGATTACCAAATGAGAACTCTTTGGCCCATGCATCATTATCCTTTTACCCCTAAGGGAGTGGCAGGCATCATCTCTCTCATCATGCTTCTTCCCAGCTGTGATCCAGGGCCCTTCTGGTATATTTCTGACCTTGTCCCAGACTCCAACCTGGAGAGATCCTTTATTACCACTCCCCACTCAGACTAGAGCCTGGAGGTGAACTGGCCCCCTGAGCAAAGCGTCCTTGGGGGAGCTCAGGAGTTTTGTATTGGAGCCCCAGCTCCTTTATTTGAAGAGGAGAGGCCTGAGGGAGCTGACACCCTCAAACGGGGAGGACCCAGGACCGCAGCCTCTTCTCTCCTTCCCTCTCCTCCCTGAGCCCTGTCCAGGTGTGTTCTAGTTTTGTGGTTTGAGGAGGAGCAAGGCGGCTGGGTTTAAGGAACTTCTAAGTCTGTATGTGTGTGTGTGAGTGAGTGTGTGGATGTATGTATGTTTGTCTGCCTCCCGAGGGCTGGGCCTCCTTATTCACAAGGTGAGTCACATTATGAAACACACTCTCTCTTCCTGTCAGGACTGAGTCAGGTAGAGGAGTCGATATAACCACCTGATCAGGGGAAAAGGAAGACACAGCAGAAACCTGAGTGCACATCACGGAGAGGCTGCGGCCAGCACCCAAGAGAACAGCGTTGGCTTCCCTGCTGTCGCTGCTGGGTCCAGGAGGCCTCCTTTGGGTCGGGGGCAGCCCAGAGTCCTCCCTTCTGCCCTTCTTCCCTCCCTCGGCATGTCTCTGCTTTGGCTGACCTGCCTCTGCTTTTCTTTCCTCCCGCCTGCAGCCCTAGGCACCTCTAGGAAGGAAGGTGAGTTAGGAGACCAGGTAAAGGTTTAATTTGCTTGAAACTGGGGGTAGGGGTGATTTCTTCTTCCCTACCTGAGACAGATGCACCCCCAAAGGTTCTAAATCTCTCAGGACCCTTTTTGGGACAGACTTCTTTGCTCCCTACTTAGGGATTTCCCTGGTGTTCTTCTTGGAAGGAGGGAGAAACTAACATACTAGGGTGTGATTTAAAAATGCAAATCCAATCCTTAGTGCCAAATAAAGATTTTTCTTATTATTCATAAACTCCTTGGGTCTAGGGTCCCTAGCTTAATCAGTAACTTGCTGGTATGTAAATACCTTTCATTATCGATTTTTTTTTGGAAAGGATTTTGGTGGGAATATTTTCAGTGGGTGTGAACCCTGAAAAGATTAAGGGGAAAAAAACTTTTCAAAAGCCTTTCTGGAATTTAAATGCCTTGTTTGGGGCAGAAAACTGGACTTTAGAATAATAACAGTACCTTACATTTGTATAATGCTTTCTGCTTTTCAAAGGACTTTCACATACGCCTAGAAACTCATATTATGGTTGTGTCAGTCATGACAACATATAACGGTGTTTTTATTGTCAGTAGGGAGGTTGACTGTTAGTAATTGAATACATAATTGCACAGGTTGGCATGACATTGAATATTTGTGTTTCAAGTCTCAGCTCTGATATTTACTAGCCCCATGAGGTCAGGCAAGTAATTTAACCTCTCTGAGACTCAGTTCCCTCATCTGTAAAATAGAGATCATAATAGTGGAACTACCAAGTTTACCAGTTCTTGTGTGGAAAATGCTCGGGCAACTTTAAAGTGTTATAGTGCTTCTGATTACATTCTATTGTCTTCATAGCTAACATTTATTTAGCCTTTACTATGTACCAGGCACTGTGCTGAGAGCTTTACAATTATTATTTGTTCCTCACAGCAACTCTGGAAGGTAGGCTGTTATTATCATCTCCATTTTACAGATGAGAAAACTGAGTCAGACAGAAGTTAAGCAACTTGTCCACAGTCACACAGCTAGCGTCTGAGGTTGGAGTTGAACTCAGGTCTTCCTGACTCCAGGCTCAGCCCTCTATTCACTGTGTTTGATATGAATAGGTGCTGGGTGGTATTTTTCATACTTTCAAAATAATCTGGAGGGACACATAATAGTCAGATGTAGGATTTGAAGGCTTATCTTTCCAAATCAGACTCCATGCTGCCTCTGTGTATTCTAGCATAGTGTGGGAACTAAAGAGTAACTCATCATCTCTGGAAGGCTAAAACTGACTTGTATTGGAGTGGCTTAGTGGGCCATTAGAAAGGTGTGTTGTTTTCCTTGAGAAGGGCTCTCATTTCTGTGGAGGACATCTGTGAAGTGTCAGGACTCACGGACCTTTAGGCATTATCTGGTTCAATCCCTTTATTTAACAACTGGAGAGCCAACAACCCAGAGACTTCAGTGACTTGTCCAAAGTAATACAGCTAGTCAGTGACCTGTCCAAAGAAATACAGCTAGTCAGTGACTTGTCCAAAGTAATACAGCTAGTCAGTGACCTGTCCAAAGTAATACAGCTAGTCAGTGACCTGTCCAAAGTAATACAGCTAGTGAATGGCAGAGGATCAGGTCTTCCACTACATCTAACTATTCCTCTACCAGAAGTGGCTGAGGGAAGAGGAAGTTATCTTCACTTGATCATTTCAAACACAGAGGATTTGACAATGGTGTGTGTATAATTTTTGTCCTCTTTGCTATGCCATTCTCTGTGTGACTTGTATTTTTGTCCACTTTGCCATATCGTTCTTTGTGTGTTTTTATGAGTAATGGTCAGAGTGACTGCCTATGTGACCCTGGGCAAGTTGCTTAGCCTCTCTGGGTCTCAATTCCCTCATCTATTAAACCAGGGGATTGGACCAAATGATACTCTAAGGTCTCTCTCAGCTATGAGCTAGTGACATGGGATCATAGATTTGGATCTGGAAGGGATCTTGGAGGCCAAGTCCATTATACAAGTTCATTACACAATGAAGAAACTGGGCCTCAGAGAGCTGAAATGATTTGCCCTATTGGCATAGGCATAATAGTTGGCGGAGGCTGTATCTGAACCAGGTCCTTCTGATTCCAAACCCAGTATTCTTTCTTCTTTCAACAGGACAGAGCTAGTTGCTTTGTATGTTATCAAGATCTGATGGACTTCTAACATTTCCATTTCCATTCAAACACAAAAAATGGAAATAGATCTGATGCCCAGGTTCACCTCATTTCCTTCACCATCTGTACTTTGGGGTCCAGTAAGAAGGGGGAAAAGGACAGATGTGTCATGAAAGAGGGACAACGGTGCTTTTCTCATGGTAGTGCTGCCAGAATATCTTGGGACCTCCACTGGGAAGTGTAGATTCCCATCTTCTGTCTAAGCCTGACCAGTTCCTTCTAGGAAGTAAAAGCTGCCCCACCCTAACCCTATATGGTGTTATTCCCAATGGGCCATTTGTACTGCTTGTGCAATTGGACTACTTACTTCAAATATCTATAAACTCATTGGCAGGAGCATTCCTGACAATGAGGTAGATACAGAACGGTATGGTAATGTTCCCCATCAATTGTCAACCAATCAGAGTCAATTATTTGACAGGAACACCCACTCTTACAAAGATATATGTGTGGAGTGGGTTCTATGATTTGTCTTGGTCTGAAAGTGATGGCCAAATGACCATCCTTTTATTAATAATATGGTAGCATTATTAATAAAATGATTACCCAGAAACAACATCTCGCAAACTTTTAAAATGTCACAGTGTGTAGTAGTTATTTCGTGTTGTCTCCTCTATCGGAGTGTGAGCTCCTTGAGGCAGGGGCTGCTTTTGCCTTTCTATGTACCCCTAGTGCTTAACAGAGTACCTGACACATAGTAGGCACTTAATAAGTCATCATTGGCTGTCCTAACACACACAGTTTTAAAAAAAAATTTATTTCTGCTTCTCTTTTTAACTTTACTGATATCCTAGCCACCTACCTACTTGTGGGCCAATGACCCTCAGGAAAACAAATTTGTTACTTTGACTTAGAATGAGACTTTTAAGGACTTTCCAGATGTTTGAGTCACCTCTGTTCCTTTGAAAGCCTTGGTTACAGATGAGTGAATTTACATGTGTACATGTTGCTTCCGGCAGTAGAAGGTAAACTCCTTGAATGCAAACTGTGACCAGAGCGCTGAGCTTAAAGTCAGGAGGGCCTGATTCAAATCTTACTCATACACTTGTTAGTCGTGTGACCCAAGGCAAGTCACTTACCTCATTCAGCCTCAGTTTCCTCCCCTGTAAAATGGGGATAATAATAGCACCTACTTCACAAATGTTGTCATGAATACGAACTGAGATAATAGATGTAAAAAACCTTAAAGTGCTAGATAAATGATATTATTATCAACAAATACTTGACTATTAATAGATTAAAAGTGGAATGAAGCCATTCAGATTTCTCCTGGCTATTGCCAATCTGTCTACTTTTTTTTTTTTAATTTAATTCATTTTGAACTTAGATAAAAAAGCCACCACCCCCCATTTCCATGTACACAGAACAACATAAAGATAGAATTCAGTATATGACCATGAATTTATATTTCAGATTGTTCACTTAAAATTTTCTTAATAAATACTCCACATTGTTTTCAAAGCTACTTTGCTTTTCTATGCTTCCTTCCAGGTTTTCTTTTATTTTTTTTCTCCCTCTCTCCACCGTTCCCTATAGAAGGCTACAATTAAACACAAACATATATATGTATATATGAATGTATGTATGTATATACACATATTTGTAAAACCATACTATAAATACTTCTATTTATCAGAATATGGATATAAATGGAGGTGGGTAGCATCTTCCTTCATACTATCTACTTATTCTTTCCATTTAATAGCTACCATATATATATAACACTTTCAGGTTTGCAAAGCACTTTATATGCCAAACATGTTTCCATCCCAAACACACAATATATGTTTATTTTAAATGACTCGGAGAGAAGAAAACTTGACAGTCTCTCTTGATATTCAATTTAAGTGATGAAGAATTCTCATTGCCAGAAAATTCTCCCTTCTGTCTCTTTCATGTGTCCCTGTCTCTCTACTTGTAAGGTCATCAACCTAGCTCAGTCCCTTCTGATCTATTGCCTGGCCTATCCCAATAACCCCTTAATTGATCTCCCATCCATCCTCTACACAGTTGCCAAAGTGACTTTCATAAAGCACAGATATTACCATGTCACTCCTTTGTTCAGAAATCTCCAGCTATATCCAAGATAGACCCAGACTTCTCAATATGGCATTTAGATACCCTCATAGTCTGGCTCCAGCTTACTTTGCTGGGTCTCAAGCTTTCTTCACTCATTTTCTCTGTATTGCATCCAACCCAGCCTCTTGCTTTTCCACACAAGCAGCACCCCTTTGGTTCCTTTGGGCAGGCTGCCTCCTCTGCCTGGAATACACTTCCTCCTTACCTCCACCTTGAAGAATTTCTAGCATTCTTCAAGACTCATTTCAAGGTCTACTTCTTCCCCACACTTACTTCTTTCTACCCCCCCCCCCCCCCGCCAAATTCCTTTGTATTTATTTTGTGTGGGTGTGTAAATGTTGCGTGTATTCATATATGTCCAGATTCCCCCACCCCAATAAAAGGCAAGCTGCTTGAGGACAGGGAATATTTCATTTTTTCTCTCTGTATCCCCAGTGCTTAGCACGTAACAGATGCTCAATAAATGCTCATTAAATTAATCAGTAGTTAATAAATAAACCAAATCTCAGTTTCCTACAACCACAGCTTAAACAGTGTTTCATCATGTTCTATTCACACACGTAATATCCCCATAAACATTCAGTATGTTCTACAAACAATGGTTACCAGGGATACCGATCATTTTCAGAAAAATCTTTAAGCAGATAATTGAGAAAAGATGTGCCTCACGGATTAAGCTTTAGCCATCTGCTTTTTGTTGGTAAGTTACAATACTGCCATCATCAAAAAACATGAAAAAGATAAAGTCAGAAGACATAAGCACAGAGATGATGGCTAGAAATAAGAGCAGGATTGAGGAGTGAATTTCAGAGAAAAGGCTCGGCTAGGGAATGGGAGGAAGAAGAGAAAGTGTTAGGGACGGAAATAAAATGGAAGCTTTTTATGACAAGGACTTAATAAATGTTGTTTTGGATGAACTAAAGAAAGTAGTGCTTTAGAAGAGTTGGGATAGACTGTAGTATCATGGAAGTCAAAGGGAAGAGAGAGTTTGTAGAGAGAGGGGATATTCAACAGAGTCAGATTTCAAAGAGAAGTCCAGAAAAATAAGAGTGAAGAAAAGGCTACCACATTTGGTAATAAGATTTGTAATCAGAGAACTTTAAGAAAGTTTCAGGAGCATGGTGGAGATTGTAGAGGGCTGAGGAAGAAGCAAAGAGAGAGGAAAAGAAGAGAGCAGACACATCCTTTAGATTTACTAAGTTGGGCTTGGAAACATTTCTAGACATCTCCACAGATGTCAGCATTTATCATGCAGCATAGGCTTCAGAGCTAAAAGGAACCTTAGTGATAACTGTCTTTTTTCTCTAGAGAGTGGTTCTTATCCAGGGGTCTGTGAACTTTGTTTTGCTTTAAATTTTGATAACTGTATTTCAATATAATTTGTTTCCTTTTCAACCCTATTTATTTTACTTCATGCATTTAAAGCATGATTCTGAGAATCCATATGTTTTACTAGGGCCAAGCAAGATGAAGAATCCTTGCTCTAGGATCTTATAGTTCTAAATGGGCTACTTTGGAGCAGGCACATTGATAAACAGGGGAACAGAATCATGGGCATAGACACTGGCCAAGTGAACCCTTGCCTTGGAGGAGACCTAGAAGACAAAGAGAACCTGAAAATCATGGAGAAAGGAGAAGTAAGGGTAGGGTAGGGTGGGGGGTTGAGGGGAAAGTAAACTTACTAGGGCATGATCAAGGGGAAAAATTAGAGTCTTGTATTTGAAAGTAGGTTCAAGGTATGATTGACGAATATACTGATGGGACATTAAAATAGCAGAACACTTCCATAGGAGGGTGACTGGGATGGTGAATGGACTTGAAACCATGTTGCAGAAGAAACAATTGAAGGTGCTAGAATGTTTTAGCCTAGAAAAGATAAGACTTGGGAGCAGGTTGGGAGGAGGGGTGGCAGGTGTGGTTGGACTTCAGAACTGTTTTCATTTATTTGAATGGCAGGCATGGGACAAAGGGATTGTTATTTTCTGCTTGGCTTGAGAGGGGAGAACAAGGAGGAGGTAGAAGCAGATTTTGGTTCTAAAATTTCCAACATTAAAAGGGCACTAGATAATCTTCCAGGCAGGTAGGTGGATCAATGGATAGAGCATTGGACCTAGAGTCAGGAAAACCTGAGTTCAGATCCAGCATTGAGTACTTAATAGCAGTGTGACTCTGAGCAAATCTCTTCATCTCTGTTTGCCTCAGTTTCCTCATCTGTAAAATGAGGATAATCATAGCATCTATCTCCCAGAGCTGTTCTGAAGATCAAATGAGGTAATAATTGTAAAACACTTAGCACTGTGCCTGGTACTCTGTAAACACTATATAAACATTAGCTATCATCATTTATTATTGTTGTTGTTGTTATTATTATTATTGTCATAATTATCTGGAAAATGGGGATAATAATAGTACCTATCTATAGTTACTATTATGGTTGTTGTGAAGTCAAATGAGATAACATAAAACTTTGCAAATTTCAAAGTGTAATATAAATTTTAGTTATTATTATGGTTACTTCAAGCAATAAAATATCTTGATGCATAGGAGGAAAATTTACTAAAAATTAGAACCATTCCAAAGTAGAATGAGCTGCCTGCATCCCTTGGGGGACTTTTAGTAGACTGAGTGATTGTCAGCACTATTGCTGAGGAGATCCCTACTGAGGTACAGTATGAATCCAATGATATATGATATCCCTAACAATTGTGAGATCTTTTAATTCAAAGACATATTAATATATTCTTTACAGACATGCTTATGTCAGTGTGTGACCACTTGCTTCAAATTTCAGCAATAGCATTTTTGTCTCCTGTAGCCCTGCCTGATTCCCACCCCACCCCCCAAGAGGGAAGACTTGGGAACTTTTTCCCAAGAGCTGAGGGCAAGAGTTGGACGAGGTAAGATTTTTTCCCCCCACTGGAAGAAATACAAGATCTGAAACAGATTGGAATTCCAAAGTTGGATAGCATTTCATCTCTTTGCCTTCTTGTCTGTCTCATTAGACATGACCTTGTCTAAACTAGAGATAGCATGAGGTTAGAATGTGAGCTGGCTATGAGTAGATAGGTCCATAGATTTAGTTAATCCCTTCTAACAAGTAAACAGCTGAAGGAGATGTGGAAGAATGTTGTCATTGGGTACAGCTGTGTTTATGGTAAAGTCTGGACAATCAAAGTCAGGTTAGCAGGCAAAGATGGAAATTTTTCTCCCACTCAAGTTTGTAATGGTTCTTGAACAGTGGAAAAATTTCCTTTGAGATTGGATTTTTTTTTTTTTTACAATGACTAGACTTGAATCCTGTCTTACAGAGTAGTATGGAAATAGGCATGTCTCAGACTCAGGCCTCCTCTTTTTTAGTCATGAATGAAGTTTATTAGATCATTTCACCATTATTCTACTGTGGACTAATATAGCCTCAAGACAGATGACATAACGAACAGCTGAGATCCAACCAAAGACAAAAATTTAGTTCATTCCTCTGGGTATATGATTCTATGTCTGTTGGTGTCCTTGAACCATATGAGTGTGTTCATGTCACAGTTCTGGACTGGCTCTGGATTCAGGGGACCTCCTTACTAGCCGTGTGACTTGGTTTCCTCTTCTGTAGAGTTCAAGGACTGAACCAGATCACCTCTAAGATTCTTCTAGCTCCAAAGTTAAGATCTTTTCACTGTCCAGCTCCACACCCTGATCTGGAATCCTTATAAAAAGTGGAATCTTTGCTCTACAGATAAGTGCCATTAACCAGGGGCATGTGTACTCTGGATTTATTCAGTGCTGATACTGAAAAGTTTTAAACTGGAAAAAAAAAGTTTTAAAAACTTTCAGCCTTCTTTTGCTAGGCCACATTTTCACAAAATTCATTGTAACAATTTTTTTTGCTGTAACAGTAACTAACATTTAGATGATACATTAAGTCTTATATATAATATTTCATTTGATCCTTGGATCAGCCCCATTTTTATCCTTATGTTCCAGAGGAGGAAACTGAAACTGAGAGAGTTTCAATGACTTGGCTGGGATCACAGAGATAGGGAGTCTCTGAGGCAGAATTCAAATTCAGGTCTTCCTAGCCCTCTGTGAATTTTGATACTTAGATCTATAGGACAATTTCCTTTACATATAGTTGAAAATTAGGTTGAAAGTAGTTAAATTTCTCTATGATGTTATTAACAGATGAAATGATCAAAATCATTAGTTAAACATATGTGGATTTTTTTTCCCTAACAATTTAATATGTTTTACTTCATCTATTCTTGGAACATATAGCCAAGGTAGCTTATATGGCTCTCATTTTACAAACTGAGAAACTGAGGCAGAGGAAAATTTCTGAATTGAACAGGATTATGCAAGTCAGTGGCAGGACTGGGACTAGAACTCAGAACTCATGAATCCTCATCTAGTGTTCTTTTTGCCATGTTGTCTCAGTACAAAACAAGGTCATTCAGTAAATATTTATGAGCACTTATTATGGATGAAGGCTCTGTGCAAAACACTGTGTGTATATATGTGTGTGCATGTTTGTGCACAAAGATTAATAAGAGATAGCCCCTGTCTTAAAGGAGTCTGCAGTCCGGTAAGGGAGATAAAATGTGCAGATAACTACAATATAGTCTACAGTGAGGCCAGTGCCATACCTGGCTTCCAACCTTATCACTCCATTGAATTAACTCTTGCCAATGATTTTTTAATTGATTCTCATCCACCTTGATCTCTCAGCATCTTTTGAGGCTGTTGACCACCCTCTCCTTAGTGGACACTTTTCTCTTTCCTGGGTTTTCATGACACTCATCTCTCTTGTCAGTTAGTTAGTAAATAAGCATTATTAAGTGCTTACTATATGGTAGGCATTATGATAAGCTCTCTTAGCTACCTGATGACACCTCCTTTATTTCTACTGATTTATCACTTAGGTTGTTGTTCAGCAGTATAAGACTCTTTGTGATCCTATTTGGGGTTTTCTTTTTTTTGCTTTTTTTTCTGGAGGGGGAGGGCAGGCAATTATGGTTAAGTGACTTGCCCAAGGTCACATGGCTAGTAAGTGTTAAGTCTTTGAGACCTGATTTGAACTCAATTCTTCCTGACTCCAGGGCCGGTGCTCTATTCACTGAGATGCCTAGCTGCCCCATATTTGGGGTTTTCTTGGCAAAGATGCTGGAAGGGTTTGCCATTTCTTTCTCCAACTCATTTTACAGATTGGAGAACTGAGTCAAACAGGGTTAAATGATTTATGTGGGGTCACATAACTAGTAAGTGTCTGAGGCTGGAGTTGAACCTTGGTCTTCCGGACTCCAGGCCTGACACTCTGTCTACTTCACCACCTATCTGCCTCCTTGCACTAGAATGCCTAGAATGAACTCCTCCCTTATCACCTCCTCTTTAAGTTCCTGGTTTCCTTTAAGACTTAACCCAAGGGACATCTCTCCTGGAAGCCTTTCCTGATCTCCTGAGCTGCTAGTGTACCAAGTTCTGGAGGTGCAAAATCAAAACAAAACATACCTTTTCCTTAAGGAGTTTGCATTCTATTAGAGAAAAATGACAAACACTGTACATTTATAAGTAAATACTGAAAAAAAAATTCAAGGGGGAGAACTCAGTTCTAATATGAAGTGCAGTTTGTTAACAACGAAACATGGATTACAGAGGAGTGGAAGAAAACTGCAAGGGGGACAATGGAGGTATGAGGTTGACATGGGCATGGGGGTGCCAGGAATGCTATGTAGGTAAGGTGTGTTCAGCCTAGGCAGCCTTGAATCATAGGGTCTCTGAGTGGAGCTGTAGGGTAGGAAATTCTCAGGTTGTTCACAGTTGGAAAGGTAAAGGTAATCTGAGAACACTCCCAGAGAAGATGGAAAGGAAAGTACTTTATGGAAAAGCAGACTTATTTCCATCCTTGGTCCCATATCTCCACCTAATATTCAAAAGACACTCAGAAGTCCTGGGGCCATGTTGCTTATAGGAAGATTGAGGCCAGATTGAGAAGGTCAGTATAGCCTGAGGTCTCACTGCAATGCTGAGTAGATTATCTCAAGACAGTCTTTGTTCCTGGACTGGTGGCTGTTACTGAGTGGGGGGTGTGGCAGGGAAGATGGGACTGAAGACCAGCCATGGTCTTGACTTTTCATGCCTTTCTAGTTCCCTTCCCTCCTGTCCTCTGGTATTCAACCCTACTGTCTTATTTGCTGTTCTGTATAAAAGACATTTCACTTCCCATTTCCATGTCTTTGCACATTTTTGGGGGGGGGGGTCATCTGGAAGTCATCCTTTCTGATAATGAACTTTTCTGAGTTTAGCTGGGACAGTCTCTCCACCAAGTCCTTATGCAAAGCTTTTTCAACTTGATAGGCTTGGTTAGAGGTTTTGTTCTGCTGGCACTGCCTTTGAGAACCCAAATCATTTCCATCCCATTGTGAGGCATTACTGTAGGCCTTTAGTGGAGGGTGAGTTCTTAAAGGAGGTACAAGGTGCTCTGCTGGTGCAAATGAGGCAGAAATTCTTCAGAGTAGGGGGAATACAGATGGTCTTCTGGAGGAGATGACATTTGAACTAGGCTGCTTAGGATGTATAGGCCTTGACAGATGGAAACTGCAGAGAGAGAAGAAAGGTAAGGATTAGCTATGCATGGCAGAAAGAATAGCATGAGTAGCGAAACTGAGGTCTGGAAGTCTGGAGTGAGTTTGGGGAATGGCAAATAGAACAGTTGGCTAGAATATAGAATGTAAGCTCCTTGAGGGCAGGGATTATTTCAGTTTGTCTCAACACCTAGCACAGTGCCTAGCACATGGAGCTTAATAATACATGCTTTTTGACTAGTTGGTTGAGTAGAGCATCCCTGACAGATGGCTTAAACATTTTTAAGAAGAGAGGTTGTTAAATGGTGGAATAGTGATCTAGAAATTCTGGAGCAAGTATTCTGGCAACCCCTTTTTTGAGTCAGAGCCAGGGCGAGAATCCCACTATAATATCTTCTCTGCTTCTTCCTAGTGTTTATGTAAAATTGCATTTTAATCCGTTTTCAAGTTTTCACAAGATATTGATCCAGCTAAAGAAAATTGACTTTGTCTAAAGCTAGGGCATCAAAGCCCCCGTTATTTAGACACTTATGTAGAATTAACATACTGACCTTCTAAAGAAAGACACGGCCACCACCCCCCCCCCCCCCCCGGCCAAAACAGTGCTTTTAAAGAGCTCAAAACATAAAGGGTTAATAATGTCAAGCATGAAATCTGCTTGGTAGTAGAGGATGTTGACCAGAGAATGACCACAAATGATCATGTCTCCTCCCTTGTTTGCTCATGTTTGTGGGGAGGGAACAACCATCCCTAAAATAGACCAAGTGACTCAGTCCATAGCGAGCAATTGAGGGATGGTGATAGATGTTTCCAGATCAGTGCATTGTCCTCAGGAAGTATCCAGTCCAGTAGGGAGGATGACATTTACTTCAACAAACATTTATTAAGGACTCGTTTTATGCTAAGAAGGCTCTGTGCTGGGCTTAGCAGAAACAGTGACGAAAATGAAATTGTCCCTGTCCTCAAGGAGATTATATTCTACTGATGGGATGCACAGTTAAGCAAACACACAATAATTTAATCTAACACTAATTTGATTAATTAATTTAACACTAGAAGGACAAAGCATGTCAATTAATACAAAATTTTGCTTAGTCCTTCAAGGTATTCTGGTCATTCCTTTAAGTAGCAAAGGTGGATTTTCACCCAGGACTCCCAATTCCAAAATCACCCTCTTCACTCTAGATTTCACTGGTAAAATGGGGCCAGATCATACACGGTCTTGTATGCCAAGCTTAGGAGTCTAAAAAAATGTTTTTCTTTTGATATGATCAGATCTGTGTTTTATGTGTCCTGGTATCTTTCAGGTCCTAGCCAGTTTGACAGCTGATATCCTCAGCTCCCCATCAGGTAAGCTTTACACATACCTGCTACTGTTTCAAGTCACTCTCATTTCCGCTTCTGGGCCAGAAGGGTCTCAGCATTTGAAGATCCCACTTCAGAGTCAATTAGACCTAGCAACTTGATGTGTTTCTACTATCTCTTGAGTTAGTGAAGTTAACCTGAACAGGGAAAGAGACGGAATCTTCAAACGTGGAGCTATTCTTCAACCAGAAGTAGAAATGGGAGGGACACATTGTAGCAGGAGCAGGCTTGTGTAACTAAGGTGTATTCCTCTTACTTCCTAGCCAGAGATATTAAGTTCAAATACCATTTTTAAAAGCCTTGATTGTATCTATTTATAGACATGGTCTAGCTCAATGGTAGCTTCTTAATTCATTGCCTGTAGGAACCATCTTCTGCCTAGTTTATTTTTAAGATGATGATCCCCACCCTTCCTTGTTACATGTTTTATTATACCATAAGTGAAAATATCTATAGACATTCAAATGAACTTACCAGGTCACCCTCTACTCAATAAAATCCCATAGCTCTCAGTTTTGTCCAGGAGCAATTATAAAATCTTCTGTTTAGCTTTTAAACTTTTCCTATCCTGACTGCCTCTCTAGTCTTCTTACACTTTATATCTTCCTACGTACTCTGTGGTCCAGGGACATTGGCTTCCTAGCTGTTTCTCACACATGACAGACACTTCATGGCCCAACTCTGCATTTTTTCTGGCCAGCCCCCATGCCTAGAATGCTCTCTTTCTTCATCTCCACCTCCTGGCTTCCTCCAAATCTCAGCTAAAGTTCTGCCTTTTACAAGAAGCCTTTCCCAGTCCTCCTTAATCTCAATGCCTTCCCTTTGACCAGATCTCCAATTTATTCTCTGTCTTTCTTGTTTGTTCATAGTTGTTTGCATGTTGTCTTCCCTCTTTAGACTGTAAACTCCTTGAGAGCAGAGACTGGTTTTTGCTTAGCTTAGAACTTAGCCCGTCACATTTGTTGAGTTGTTTAACCTTATCTGTCTTTGTGACCCCCATTTTGGGTTTTCTTGGCAAAGATACTGGAGTGGTTTGCCTTTTCCTTCTTCAACTCATTTTACAGATGAGAAAATTGAGGTAGGGTTAAGTGACTTGTCTAGGATTACATAGCTAGTAAGTGTTTGAGGCCAGGTTTGAACGCAGGGAGATGAGTTTTCCTGACTTCAGGCCTGGTTCTCTGTGCGTTGTACCGCCTAGCTGCTCTGCCTGGCACACAGCTTGTTGACTTGTTGCTTTGACCTGAGATAGCCCTTCCTATGTTAGAAAAATTGGCTGTTCAACTGAGTACACCCACCAATACATGTCTTAGTCCCTCACAGCAACTTTAGAGTCACAAAAGTGGTAGTCCCTGACTTGTAAAGCTAAAAGCAAAATGCCTCGATTACTGGTGCATTTTAATTCACATTTAATTTGTTAATTAAAGAAAGTATAAGATCTAACTACACACATGTGGAGGTATGGGAGTGGAACTAGGAAGGGAAGTGGTGTTTAAGGCAAAATATTCCTCTGGCTCTCTGTCACTGGAGAAAAGGGGATACGATAGGGCCTTTGCTTTCTGGGCCTCAGGTGTGATGATCTTCAGGTTGCAGCAGAAGGAGGAAAGGGGTTGATGATCCTGTGAGAGGTCACCCTCCAGGACTTAGCATACGTAGGTTATGGTAAGATCTCATCATTCTATATTTGTTATTTTGTGGATACTTGGATTGTACCCTCTACATATCAAGGCTGCTCAATGACAGAGATCACGACCTGAGGTTTCAGAGTGATCCCATAGATTTAGATTTGGAAGAGACCTTAGAAGCCATCAAATGCAACCTTTATTTTTACAGATGTAGAAAATGAGTCTGGTAGAGGTTAAGTGACTGAACTTAGTTTATTGTGACTCCAAGCCTAAGTCTCTATCTACTTTACTACATAGCTGACTTGCTCAGGTATACCTGATTGATTTCCCACCTCTGGGTAGGTCATGGGCAGGAAGGTGTCAGGAATTGGCCAGAGAAACCTGATTGAGTAAAGCATGGGCTATGAATTTCCAGTGTAGGAAAGTACTGGTACAGGAGATACCAGTAAAGGGACAAGGTAAAGGGACAAGCCAGGTGGGGAGAAAGGAAGCATGTCTAGAGTAGAGTTATCCTGTCTCCCATAATCCTTATTAATCTCATACCACACACAACTTCCCTAACACATTCTTTTTAACAATCACAACCTATGTATTTGCAAATTTTTTGGTGACAGTAAAAATTCAATTCATTATTCATGATCTGTCTGCTTTCAAAGTGAAAACCATCATCTTACTTGAACAGAAATATATTGTACTAAAGAGTTAGAAAAAGCTTAAAAAGAAAGATTTGTTTAGTTGGTAAAATGTCCAAAATGATTAGGGAAGAGGTAAATTGTTTGTTACAAGTTCTTTAAAAAAACAAATTTGTGAATACATTCTGATGAGTGATTTTTTTAATATAAATTTTTCTTGAAACTTAAAAAGCACTAAAATGAAGATAAAGTAAAAATCAGGCCCCTCCCCTCTTTATATTCTTCATTAACAAGTATCTCTCCTCTTAATCTCTATATCACTTGTCTCTTCCAAATGGCAGGGAATTCTGACTCTCCTTTATTACAATCAAAAAAATAATGTTTGTTGATTTAAAAAGTTTTTATAACACCTAAATTTCTCCCTGTGAACTTCTTCCTAGGGCAACCAGTTGGCACAGTGGATAGACTGCTGAGCCTGGAGTCAGGAAAACTCATCTTCTTGAGTTCAAATCTGACCTCAGAAACTTATTGGCTCTGTCCCTGGGCAAGTAGCTTAACCCTGTTGGTCTCAGTTTTCTCATCTGTAAGATGAGCTGGAGAAGGAAATGGAAGGTCATTCTACTATCTTTGCAAGGAAAACCCCAAATGGAACCATGATGAGTTGGACATGACTGAACAACAAAACTTCTTCCTTCCCTCCGAGAAAGCCATCAGATTCTAATTGCTTTTCAAATGGTACATGATATGAATTGCTCTAGGCCATCTATAAATTTCACCCTTTGTGTATCTATTCCTTGAATGCTTAGTCAGATGTCTTGTTTACTTAGCTACTTATTTTCCCCCGTTGTGTAGAAATTCCACAGGAAACAGAAATCTATTTCTATAGTAAGAAGAATCTGATTGTGTGTGTGTGTGTGTGTGTGTGTGCCCACGCGCGCGTGCAGTTATGCATTTAGTCAGTCAACAAATATTTATTAAATGCCTACTGTGTCCCAGGCTAAGACCTGTACATACAAAGAAAGCCCAAAACTAGTCCTGGGTAGATTGTAAACTCCTTGAGGGCAGAGACTGTCTTTTACCTCTTTTTGTAAACCCAGCACTTAGCACAATGCAGTTGTTTGTTGTTGATGATGATGATGATAATGGAGTGGTTTGCCATCTTCTTTTCCAACTCATTTTACAGATGAGGAACTAAGACAAACAGGGTTAAGTGACTTGTCTAGGGTCACATAGCTAGTAAGCATATGAGGCCAGATTTGAACTCAGGAAGATGAGTCTTCCTGATTTCAGGCCTGGCACTCTATCCACTTTACCAGCTAGCTGCCTAGGATAAGTGCCTAATAAATGTGTATTGATTAATTGCTATCAAGGAGTTCAGTCTAATGGGAGAGACAACATGCAAACAACTATGTCCAAAGAAACTATGTACCAGATAAATTGGAAGTAATTGATAGAAAGAAGGTCCCAGAATTGAGAGGGGTTGGGAAAGGCTTCCTGCAGAAGGTTAGAATTTTGTCAGGCTTGAAGGGTATCAGAAGGTGGAGATGAGAAAGGAGGACATTCTAGGTATGGGAGACAGCCAGTGAAAATCTCTGGAGTTGGGAGATGGAGTATATTGTTTCAGGAAATGAAAGGAGGCCAGTGTCACTGGATCAAAAAACTTATGGTAAGACATAAGGCATAAAAAAACTAGAAAGTTAGGAAAGAGCTAGGTTTTGAAGGACTTTAAAAGCCATAGAATTTTATATTTGATCCTGGAGGTAACAGGGAGTCACTAAAGTTTATTGAATAGGAGGAAGACTTAAGTGCATGGTCAGACCTGCACTTTAGGAAAATCAGTCTGGTAGCTGAATGAAGGATGGATGGATTGGGGAGAGACTTGTGACAGGAAGACCAACCAGCAAGTTACTCCAGTAGTCTTGAGGTAATAAGGGCCTGTGCCAGGGTGGTGGCAGTGTGAGAAGAGAGGAGAGAAATGTTTTGAAGGTAAAATTGGCAAGCTTTGGCAGATGAAATATGGGTTGAGAGAAAGTAAGGAGTTGATTATGACCCCTATGTTGTGAGCCTGGGTGACTTTAAAGATGGTGGCACCCTCTACAGTAATAGGGAGTTAGAAAGATATATGACTTATAGTGATAATTTTTTTTTGTTTTACTTATTTTAGAACATGTTTTAAAGACATAATATGCTTTGTCTTTATATTAGTTAATTGAGGGACTCCCTTTCACTGTAGGTATCCACTACACATTGAATGATCACTTGTGGCCAAGGTTCTTGGTTAGCTAAGGATAGGACTAGATGTGTCTGAGGCCCCTTCTGATTCTGAGGTTTTATGATTCAGTGACGCTGAGTGTAAGGAAAAGGAAGATGTTTCTTTACCTCACTCTGGCCACCCTCCTCAGCTAGGGCTGTGGTCCACATCCCCTAACCATCCAGGTGGTGCAGTGAATGGAGTGTTGAACCAAGACAGGTGGACCTGAGTTCAATCATCCTCAGATACATATTAGCTGGGCAAGTAACTTAACTTAATAGCACTTACATCACCAAATTGTTGCATGGATTAACTGAGATAATATAAAACAGTTCTTCACATATACCATGTTTCCCCGATAATAAGACACTGTCTTATTATTTTTTTTGGACAGAAAAACACCAGAGGGCTTATTTTCAGGGGAGGGCTTATTTTAATGAACATTGACAGCAATTTTAATAAACAGGTAAATGTGAACAAAAAAATGTACCTTTATTCAATAAGCAAATCACTGGGGAAGAACAGGATGACACGCTCACTGCTGCAGCTCTCATTGGATGCAGCTCAGAGTGTGGTGTGCGTTTCACGAGGGGGGGGAACGGTGCATACAGAGGGTACCATAATGTAGCGTGTAGTGCAGGGGATCACCTTCACTACAGTAGCAATCTCAATAGGGCTTATTTTCGGGGAGGGCTTATTTTAGAGGAATCTTACACAGTAAGGGAAGGGCTTATTTTCGGGATAGGTCTTATTATCGGGGAAACACGGGTAGTAGGCACTTAATAAATGCTTATTTCCTTCCTTTCTTCCTTTCTTTCCACTACCACCCCAGCACTAAGAGACTTTCTCCTTCCTTCTCCCACCCCCTTTGACTAGGCTGGTAGGAGCAGGAAGGAAGTGACTATAATAGTGGGCATGGACTCCACTCACCCCAGGGCAGGAACTACCCCTGAACATAGCCACAATGAAGTATAAGAACTTGTTCAGAAACAGCTTACTAAAAACTGGAGTCTCCCTTTCAACAGCAACAAGATTAAAAATGAAAGTGCTCTATCTTGTCCTCTTTCCATGATTTCAGTCAGCTTAGTGCTAAAAGATAATATTTTCCATTTTCTGTCACTCAGAATTCCACCTGGGATTAGACAGCTAAATTAGGTTGGTTTCTTTGATTAGTAAAATAGAGTTCCTGTTCTGGAATTTACCAATAGTTTGGCAGCCAATGTCCAAAGCAGGTTCACCCACCCAGAATTCTGACTCTGAATAAGAAGCAGAAGTGAAAATGTTGTGGGGTTTTTTTGGAGGGGAGGAAGGGCAGGGCAATTGGGGTTAAGCGACTTGCCCCAGGTCACACGGCTAGTAAGTATTAAGTGTCTGAGGTCGAATTTGAACTCAGATCCTCCTGACTCTAGGGCCGGTGCTCTATTCACTGTGCCACCTAGATGCCCCTGGTGAAAATGTATTTTTAATAAAGCTGATCAGGTCGGTTAAATGGATCATCCATGCAGAGCTGGAAGGGACCCCAAAGACCACCAAGTTCTGTGCTCTCGTTTTACAGCTGAGATGAATGAGGCCTCAGAAAGTTCAGTGTTCAAAGTCCCTTAGATGAGAAATGTTAGACAAGAGGCCTCTCCCTCCCAGAGTTAGTACAATTTCTACCATACTATGCAGAGGAAGGGCCAAACACATTAGCTTACACTTCCCATCTTAAAATGAAAGATCAGGTTAAATTAGAGAGCTTTCAGTCTCTTTTTCAGATCATCAAGGTAACTAACAAAGTTGCTTAATCAAAGAAAGGAGAAAATTTCCTTCCCAAATGATTTAGCACTGGAAAATTCCAGGTAGTTAAGAACAGATAAATATCTCTAATCATTAGGGCCACTCCTTCTGGACAGACTGTTCTGCTCCATTGTACCATCTGTTGTGCCTCTCCTCCTGATGCCTAAAGGAGTCAGGGGAAGTGAAGAATCAAGAGAAAGCTGAAAGGGACAAGGGCCAGGAAGAAAAAGCATTGAGATTCTGTGAGTTGAAATTGAAGAGAAGAGAGGCAGCTTCTGCATCTCAGATAGGGGTGGGAGGACCAAGGATTATTTCAGGGAGATTAGGCAGCCCATCTCCCTTCTAAATAAGGAGAAATGTGTTTTGTCCCCTCAAATGATTTCATGCTTCGATTCATCTTTCAGGAAGATTACAGGCAAACCACAGTATGACGTGGCTGCTTCTCTTATATTAACTTAAGAAAGTGGTAGTGTACTAAGCAAGCGTTCCATGTAATCTTTAGCCGGCACACACACGTTGTCAGGTTCAAACATGACATTTGCATTCCAAACATCTGAGATAGTTCGACAAACTGGCCAAGTACCCTACCTGCCAAGCCTGCCAGATAAATACAAACTTATCTCACAGCCTTCCTTCCCCCAGCAGAACATGGTGTCCCAGCTGTAGTATCACAGATGGATGGGTCCTCACTCCTCTCTCTCTGCAACATTGGTTACAGTTGCTGAAAGCATCTGCCTAATGTCTTTACCAAGTCCCCTTAAACTTCTCTGTTGAAAAACATTAATTTCCCTATTGCTACCCCTCCCACCCCAATCCTAACATAAGCCTGTGTGGAAAGAGAAGTCTCCCACTGAATGCTATGCATGCAGAGACAATGAAAACTTTGTGTTGGGCTAGGGAGATTTCAAGGGGAGAGGGAGGCCCTAAACTTCCAGGTGATTCCTGTATGTACAGGTGCTTGCTGTGTTCATCCCAGAGTCATTTTTGTATCAGCCAAGTTTCCACTCATAAAACAAAACTTCCCTTGACATGGGAAGAGAATGCATGTGGAAAAAATGCCCCATTTCTGATCCGTTTGCCTGTCCCACTTTTATTCACTTGAGTCAACACCCAAGAAAAATTATAAGAAATAGAATTTAAGCATATTACCTCTATTCATTTAATTTTTTTTCATTTTTTCTATGCTTATTGGTATTATTCAGAATGAGATATTCCACATTGCTATGTTATATCAATTAATAAGCATTTGTTAAGCATCAGTGTGTACTAGGGGTACAAAAATAAAAGTCACTGACCTCAAGGAACATTCTATAGGGAAAAAAAAACCTATGTGTATACATCTAAGTATATTCAAAATCTGTACAAAGTAATTTCTGGGGGGAGGTACCTGTAAGATG
Organism: Petaurus breviceps papuanus; assembly: GCF_028583685.1. Taxonomy (NCBI): domain Eukaryota; kingdom Metazoa; phylum Chordata; class Mammalia; order Diprotodontia; family Petauridae; genus Petaurus; species Petaurus breviceps. The sequence goes on from NW_027187372.1 coordinate 3,127,291, forward strand.
GTGGGAGAGGGGAAGTAAAGGAGATTAGGAAAGGAATCATGAATTTTTATAGACAATAATAACAATAGTGCTTTGGGGATTGAAGATTGTGTCAAGGCAGCTCAGATTGTATCGGTCTGACCTGGGCCATCATTGAGGCAAGGAAATAATTCTCCTTCCTGATTAGTTCACTATCCCACTCTTCATAGTAGCTGTTCCAAACCTTGTCATCTATCCCCAAGCCTCCCATGAAATCACCTTGATCCTACCCTCTATACTCAGGACCTTACCTCTATTTCACCAAAAAAAAAAAATAGAAGCTATGCAATGTGAATATTTTCCCCTACTATATATTCCTTTATGTGATCTAATCTCATCTGTGCTTTTTCTTTTCTTTCCTCTGCTCGGACCCTTGATCCCATCCCCTCCTGTTCTTTCAAGCTTGTCCCCACCATTATCCCCACTCTCTTATCTTCAATCTCTTCTTAGCTACTAGTTCCTTCTCTGCTGCCTGTGAATATGCCCATGTCTCCCCCAGCCTTAAAAAAAATCCCTCACTCCCTATTGGGAGTTTTTAACCACCAGTTCTGATCTTGAATCTCTCCTCAGTTGGTTTTTTTTTTTATTTTGAGAAAGTCAGCCACACTCAGCACTTCTGCTTCCTCTTCTGCTCTCTTCTAAACCATCCACAATCTGGCTCCTGAACTCATGTCTCAGCTTCAGCTGCTCTCTCCAAAGAGTAGTCTCTTAACTGATACATCTAATTTTGGATCTCCCTATCCTCGTCCTTCTTGTCTTTTAAGCCTCTTTTGGTGTTGTTGATGATTTTCCTTCTGGATGTTTTCTCCTCACTAAGTTTCTCTGACTCTGCTCTCTCTTGGGTTTCCTCCTACAGGTCTGACCTCTTCTTCACTGAGTCTTTCCCTATGTCACATCTACTGGATGCCCCCCAAGTCTCTGTCCCAGGCCATCTTCTTGATCCCCTCTCTACATGTCACTTGGTGGTCTTTTCAGCTCCTATAGGTTCAATCATCATATCTATGCAGAGGATGTTCAGATCTACATCTGTAATCTTAATCTCTCTTCTGAACTCCAGTCCTGCCTGAATCACCACAATGCTTTTGAACTGAATGTCACATAACCATCTCAAACTCAACATTGACAAAACAGAACTCATTCTCTTTCCTCCCAAACTTCTCTATTGCTATTGATTCTAGTCACCCAGGCTTGAAACCTCACTGTCATCCTTGGCTCCTCATTCTCACTCACCCCATATATCCAATCCATTGTCAAATCTTGTCGTTTCTACATTAAAAACATTTCTCATATAGATCCCTTTTTCTCTATTCACTGGAGAGACTGGAACTTAGGTGAGGATCCAGGTGAAATTGGATAGAATAAATTTATAGTGTATCCAGTCAGTAAAACTATAATTTCCTATAGTTTTATTGAGCAACATCTGAGTAGAAATGAAGATGGAAGGTAGAAAGTATAATTCAGGGTTGGGGTTTGGCAAGGTGTGATAAGTGATGGGACAAGGAATCAAGAGATTTAAGAATAGAGGAGAGTGCCTAGTCACACTGACTTTTTATTGGGCTAGGGTGATAAGGGTCCAGAATAAGATGGAAATGTTAAGAAGGGATGAACCTGAGAGACATTTGAACAAAGAAATGAGAATATTTAGTAACAAAATAGATCATAAGAGTATTGATACCCTGGTATGAAAAAGGGAAGACTGAGGTCAAAGCTATAAATTTGGAGATGGGACGATAGTGGTACAACTTTTGAGCTTTTCTTTTTGGTATGTCTACCAAAAATAATAGTATCTGCTCTATCAGAGTTCATCTGACATAAACTCTCTGAGAATTTGGAAACTTGTTAGGTATTTCTCTTACTGGTAAGATCCAATGAAACAATTTTTATTTAATGTGTTCTGTAAGCAGGCCGCTGCTGTGTTTGGAGGATACAATGACAAAAAAGGGGGAAAAAAGGCTTTCACCTCAAGAAGGCTCTCCCCTCTACTGGCTGCCTTCAAGTCCCAGCTGAAATCTCCCCCCGATCCCCTTAATGTTAGCTCCTTCCCTCAGTTGGTTTATCCTGTCTTTACCTTGCTTATACACAGTTGTTTGGGTGTTGTCTCCCCATTAAACTGGCGCTCCCTGAAAGCAGGGTCTATCTTTTCTTTGTATTCTTAGCACTTAGCACAGTGTCTGGCACACGGCAGGCATTTAATAAATGCTTATTGTCTTGCTGCCTGACTACTGGGAGAGATACAACACATGTAGATAGGTATATAAAAGAGATAGAAAGTCACTTCAAGAGGCTGAGAGTACTAACTGGGTGTGGGACTGGGGGTGGGGGTGGGAAGAGTTAGGAAGGGCTCATGCAGGTGGTGGCATGGCTGTGAAGGAAACAAGGTCTTCTAAGATGTGGAGGTGAGAAAGGAGGGCATTTTCAAACCTAGGGGGACAGTCTTTGTAAATGCACGGGGTTGATGTAAAGTGAACCAGTTGGACTGAAATAGAGAGAATATGATAGAGACTGATATAATAGATGGCTCAAAACATAGCTGAGAATTGTGTTGTGGAAAATTTCAAATGCCAGGTTGATTTTGAATTTTTTGGTAGAGGCAATAGGAAAGAAGGAAACAAACATTTATTAAATGACTAATATGTGCCAGGTCCTTTATAAATTTTATAAATGACACATTTTTACAATTTTTAATAAATTATCTCATTTGATTTGCATGACAACCCTTCAAGGTAGGTGCTATTGTTATCCTAATTTTATAGATGGAGAAACTGAAAAAAACAAAACAAAGGTTAAGTGACTTGCCTAGGGTCACACAATTAATAAATGTGAGTTGGGATTTGAACTGTCTTCCTAACTCCAGGGCTAGGGACACCTGGCTGCATAGGGAGCCACTAATGATTTTTAAGTAGGAAGGTATTGTGATTAGACCATGTTTTATTTGTTTGGCAATATTTGGTTTGGCAAACCAATATTGGTTTGGCAGCTTTGTGGAGGGTGCATTGGAAGGAGGACAGACTGAAACAGGATGACCAAGTAGGAGGCTGTTGAAATATTCCAGGGGAGAGGTAATGAGGGCTTTGACTAAGGTGGTAGCTATGAAAGATTTTGAGTTAGAATTTATAAGACTGCAATTGATTGGTAGAAGAAATGCAAGCAGTATTGGATTTTATATTCTTGGGCTCAAACTTCTTTGCAGACGGTGACTGCAGTCATGAAATTAAAAGATGCTTTCTTCTTAGAAAGAAAGCTATGGCAAATCTGAACATTGTACCAAAAAACAGAGATTTCACCTTGCCAACAAAGGTCCATCTAGGCAAAGCTGTGGTTTTTCCAGGAGCAATGTATGTTTGGAAGAGTTGGACTATAAGACCACAGAATCAATGTGTTCGAATTGTGCTGCTGGAGAAGCAAGGAGATCAAATCATACTTAAAAGATATTCCATCAGGCTATTCACTGGAAGGTCAAATACTGAAGCTGAAACTTAAATACTTTGTTCACATAATAAGAAGAGTGGATCCATTGGAAAAGACCCTGAAGCTGGGAAAGACTGAAGGCCAAAGAAGGATGGGATGAGATGAGAGGATGAAATGGATATATAGTGTCATGTAAACAATGAACATGAGCTTGGATAGACTTTGAAAGGAGATTGTGGAAGATGGAGGGGCCTGGTGTGCTATGGTCCATGGGGTTGAAGAGTCGGACAGGACTGAATGACTGAACAACAATAGCAATTGATTGGAAATGAGGGGTGAGAGAGAGGGAATGATAATGACAATAATAAAGAAATAAATAACTTACTTTATGTAGTGATTTAAGGTTTACAAAGCACTTTAACTCCAAGTTGAAAACTTTGTCCATGATACCACCTATTTCTCGTCAGAAAGAGTCAAGGATAACTTCAGCATTGTAGACTTGGAGACTAGAAGGACATTTATTCCCTGAAAAGAATCAGGGAAGTTGGAAGGAAGGATGGGTTTGACTTTGGGCTTCTCTTCTTTTGCTGAGTTCAGGGGACCAGATTTTCTAAATGAAATAGGGAGGCCAGTGGCATTACTAATCAGAAGGAATATTTTTATCTAAGTCGGGGGGGAACCCCAAAATGAATCCAGAAAGCAAGAAGTTATATTACCTTTGTCTGATGTTATTCCATATGAAGTTATGTTATACCAATTTGAAAATATTACATGTTTTTAAAAGAGGATCCATTTGGATCGAATCTATAATATTATTGCTGTCATGTTAAATGTTTTGAAAATGGCTACTCTAGGAAGCTGGTCTTTCAGATAGGATATTTGGAAGGAGATCTGGACAAGCTGGGATGAATTGACTGGAGCAATTGGTAGAAGTAGTTATTTTAGTCTCTAGTCCCCAGAGCAGCTCTAGTAATCATTTTCTGCCTGCCTTCATTGCTCTGTAGGATGGAGTAGGGATTACAATATTTTGCTTCCTGTCCTAACCTGTTCAATTGAGTGTTTTAGTGAGGGGTGGGAGTGCTTGTGAAGAGATCCCTCAGGGATTCTGCACACCTTGCTTCATTGTTTAGAAAAAAAAAGATTTCCTAGCTACTTTGATCTGGGCCTAGGTATCACTGTGTGGGGTAATGGGAGGGTCTGTGTGTGGTTTGTCTTTTCTAAAAAATACCTTGTGGGTCAGGGGCTGGGCACTATTATTGTTATTATAATAATAACTACTTATATGCCAGAGGAGTTGAATAAAGCATAGATTAGATATGATTCCCACCCACATCTAAACTAAAAACATTGAATTTGTAGCAAGGTATATATGTATGTGTGTATATATATATAGTGACCAGAATTCAGATATGGACATATAGGTCTTGGGATAAGTCCACTTAATGCTTGTGCCCTTGACTGGGGATGGACCTACTCTGTTAGGGTAAGAATAGGGTTGTAATCATACCTGTCAAAGTGATTTTCCTAAAGCATATGTCTGGCCATGGGGAAGTACCTCCTCCCATCCAGTTATTTATGTTTTAGAACTATTTCTGTTTATGACCAAACAAAACAGAGGGCATCACAAAAGTTAAAATGTAAAATTTTAATTACCTAAAATTAAATTTTTTTTGGCACAAACAAAAGCAATGCAACTAAGATTAGAAAGGTAACAGACAAATGGAAAAAAAAATCTTGTCAGCAAGTGTCTCTCATAAGGGTCTCATTTCCAACAAACAAAAGGAATAGATTTAAATTTTTTAAATTAAGAGCCATTCTTCAACTAATAAATGGTCGAAGAATATAACCAGGCAGTTTTTCTGAAGAAGAGAGTCAAGCTATCAATAACCATATTTTTAAAATGCTGTAAATCACTAATAATTAGAGAAATGAAAAAGAAAGTAACTCTGAGATTTGCCATTATATCTTTTAGATTGAATGAGTTGACATAGAAGAAAAATGACAATTATTGCAGGGACTGGTGGGGAAAACAGCATATTAATGAACTTTTGGAGGAGCTGTGAATTTATTTGGCATTATTTTGGAATACCATTTCCCACAAGTTACTAAAATGTTACATACCTTTTGACCCAATAATATCACTACTGGGCATATAGGGAAATATGCATTTATATAATACTGACTATGTATCAAACAAGGTACTAAGTGCTTTTACAAATATTATCTCATTTGTTATCTTCACAACAGTCCTGAGAGATAGATATTATTATACCCATTTAACAGTTGAAGAAACTGAAGCGGACAGAGGCTAATAGCTAGTGTCTGAGGCTGGATTTGAACTCAAGTCTTCATAGCTCTGAGCACAACACTGTATTCATTGCACTACCATCTGCCTCTTTATACCCCCAAAGAAAATCAAAGAAGAATTCCTTGGTATTCATGATTCCTTGGCAAAGGAAATTTGCCCTTTGAGAATGATTGTAGAGTTCCTTAGTCATTGTCTCAGTCATGGTGCCACCTATCTTGACATCACTCCTTCCCCCCTTTTTGCTTTGATAACCTACTATGATCTAAATCAAAGAAAGAGGGTTTATTGCAAAAAAATATAAAAAAAGTTCTTTTCATGGTAGAAAAGAGATGATTAAAAGATGGGTATGACCCAAGGCGGATTAATGGTAAAATTTTATTAGAAAGTTTAAGTCACGTGGTCATAGCCTTACAATCGGAAGGGACCTTATAAGGCCCAGCTAGTCCTACCCCTTTATGATATAGATGAGGAAACTGAAAGCCAAGAAATTTAAGTGACCTGCCAAGGTCACACAGGTAGGAAGTGCCAGAGATGGATTTGAACCCAGGCCTTCTGACTCTAAAAATGATGTTCTTTCTCCTGATTAAAAGCAGCTAGTCCTGCATTCTTTCTCTAATGCTACTGAATTTCTTTCTCTTCTTAGTCTGTGACTGTAATGGGAAGTCCAGGCAATGTATCTTCGATCAAGAGCTGCAGAGGAGAACAGGAAAGGGGTTCCGTTGCCTCAACTGTAATGACAATACAGCTGGTGTACACTGTGAGAGGTGCAAGGATGGATTTTACCGCCAGAGAGACAGAGACCGCTGCTTGCCTTGCAATTGCAACACCAAAGGTATGGACTGTGTGATTTGGATTTCTTTGTAAGTATAATCCTACATCCAACCCTATCCTTCCATCCCATGCTTCCCATGACTCCCCCACCCCTCCCTATCCAATCCTTCTGTTTGTGCAAAAACTTTTAGATTTTAGGTAACCAAAATGGTCCATTTTATCTTTTGTGATTCTATCCATCCCTTGTAGGGCCATGGATTGTTCTCCTTCCTGATGTTTAGGTATAGTGATAGTCACATTATCAATGTTCCAGACCCTGGCTCTATAATTTATCTTTCATTTATGCCATATGTCTTGTATGTACACTTTTTTTTTGCATGTTCTCTCCCCTTAGAATGTGTGTTCCTTGGGAGAAGGGTCCGTGTTTTTTTCCTTTCTTTGTATCCTTACAGCTTAGCACAGTGCCTGGTACTTAGTAAGCACTCAGTAAATACTTGTTCACTGATTAATTGACTACTTCTATCCTAGACACTATAAGAGTTTACTTCAGATGGATTTTTACCTGGGCAGCTAGGTAGTGGAATGGATAGAGTGCTGAGCCTGGAGTCAGGAAGACACCTATTCCTGAGTTCAAATTTAGCCTCAGATTCTTATGAGACCCTGGGTTAGTCACTTAATTTTTTTTTGCCTCAGTTTCCTCATTTGTGAAAATGAGCTGGAGAAGGAAATGGCAAACCACTCCAGTATTTTGGCCAAGAAAACCACAAAAGGGGTCACAAAGAGCCAGACTCTGAACTGAAATGACTGAACTTTAGGGATGCCTTGACCTTGATTCCTTGACAAAGGAATTTGCCCTTTGAGAATGATTGTAGAGTTCCTTAGTCATTGTCTCAGTCATGGCCCCACCTATCTTGACGCGACCCTTCTACCCTTTTGTTTTGATAACCTACTGTGATCTGAATTAATTTCTGGAATATACCTGGCAATCAGCCTCAGGTACAAGAGCATTCAACAATAGCAATGGTTGAATCTGGCCCAGCAGAACTGATCCTAGTCAGTTGCTTGAAAGAATTTGAAAATGACGACATTCTGATTGTAGCTCACATATTAAGGGCACTATACCCCTGCATGTGCTGTAGTATAAGAAGTAATCTAGTAGAAAGAATAATGGTTTCAGAGTCAGAGGATCAAGGTTTGAATCCCAATCTGCTACTAACTACCTCTGTAACCTGGGGTAGTATGGACCTTTGACTCCTCCTTTGTAAAATGAGAGGGTCAGACCCTTAAAGTTCTTTCCAGTTCCAGGTCTATTATCCCATGATTTGAGAAAAATGGAGCTGCCCAGTGAATATGTTAACCAGGACCCTTAGAATCTCTCCCTGGACTGCTGCCATGATGAGGTTTACATTCAAATTTCCTCAGTTTGGAGGTTTAAAAGCAACATTCAGACTCTTATGGCCTCAGTGAGCCTTCAGATGGAGAAAGAAAAATCAGGTGATCCCCACTTCAAGAAGCATTTAACCTCCACCTCCTTGAAGAGCCCACATCCCTTCAGGCTATACTGCGGCATTGTGAATCATAGGAGTTGGGTCATCTCTGTATGAATGTAATTAGAAATTTAATTGGCTCAGCTGGAGTGTTTGGCGGGATGACAAGCTCAGTACTCATGGAACAAATGAGTACAGTGCCACCCAACAGAATATGACAATGGTATTGGTTTTAACCATTGTCTCTCGTTTTTTCATTGTGTGTGTCCTCTTTTTCTCCCCCCCAGGAAAAAATTTTTTAAAAAGCTATGTTGAAGATGGGTCAGTGAGACATGATTATTCTTTGGTATTCGTGAAAGATTTTAGGCAGATCAGGCAGTAGCCTAGTATATGAGACAGAGTTCTGAAGGGCTCAGGAAATCCTGGGTACAAATCCTCTGTCAGATACTTCCTAGCTGTGTGGCTCTGGGCAAGACCCTGAGCACTGATTGGCTCAGTGATCTCCAAGTTCTCATACAATTGTAAATCTATGACCCCTTTGCTCCTCCATGAAGTTCCACTCCAGTACTTCTTCATCCTGGCAGGAGGTAACCATGACTTCTCCAAGGCTATGACTGCTGAGCACAGGCTCTGGCAGGACCACCGGAGCTGGAAGTATGAGCCCAGGTGCAGACGGGGGAGGGGTCTGTTTGCAGAAAGTCTGGTGACCAGAGGATGACATTTTTTGGCTCAAGTAAGTCATGAAACTATATACGAAGGCAGGGAGGTTTCATGATCTATACTGGAGAAAGGAGTACCTACCTTGAAGGAATTCCAGAACTTAAAAAAAAATGTTTATATTGATCTCTTTTTCTCTGAAATAATCTCCATTTTTCTTTGCATATTCCTTGCTGTAGCAGAGAGCCATCCCTTGTAACAAAGGGAGAGAGGTTAGACCTTTGATTTCCCAACCCATCTTAATTCTGGTGTCTTCCCTATGTTCATTGTTTCTGATTTATTCTGCTTGCATAAATTTATTTGCATGGTCCTTCCCTTATTAGACTGTGAGTTCCCTGAGGGCAGGGACTGTCTTGTCTCTTCTTGTATCTCCAGCAGTCAGCATTGTGTCTGGAGCAATGTGTGCCATAAGTAGGTGCTTATTTATTATTGACATAGGGAACTCCCTGATGAGAAACCTTCCTCTGACAATATAGCTTGGTACTTTCTCTTCAATATATAGTCTTACAGATTTGCTTACAACTTTTATTGTTGAGTTGTTTTCAGTCATATCTGACTCTTCACAATCCCATATAGGGTTTTCTTGGTAGAGATACTGGAGGACTGGGTTTAGTGACTTACCCAGGGTCACATAGGTTGGATTTGAACTCATGAAGATGAACCTTCCTGATTCTCAGCCCAGTGCTCTATCCACTGTGCCACCTAGCTGCCCTTTGCCTGCAGCACCAAGTCATTAAATGATTTATTGCCCAGGGTGGAATAGTATATGTCAGAGACAGAATTTGAATTCAAGTCTTTTTGGCTTTGATTTGCTATACAAAGTAAAATTTTTTTGACAAATAATTTCATATGGAATATTTTAGAGATGAAAATATCACTGGCATCATTATTTTCTCAGAGAATACCCATTTCTGCTATATGGAACATCAGAACTTTATACAACATAGTTTGGGAAATGTTGCCCAAATGAATTCCCAGTGCGTTTCTGAGTTCCCCTTGGGCCTTGATAGATGCTCATAGCACATGGAAATAATCATTAGAGACAACACTTGATTACTGTTGAATACTTTTTGAGCTCTATTAAGGGGTTAACTGTCTTTTTTTGCACTGTAAATTAATCAAATATTTCCTCCCACTTTTCTCTTTTCTTGTCCATCCCTACAGGCTCTCTCAGCTCACGGTGTGATAACCATGGACGATGCAGCTGTAAGTCAGGTGTGATGGGAGACAGATGTGACCAGTGCCAGCCAGGATTCCACACTCTCACTGAAGCTGGATGTACCCGAAATAGACAACCAAAGTAAGTATCTCCCAAGAAGACCCAGGCAAAGTCATCAAAGGAACCTTTAGAAACTCTGTGGGATAGAGATAGGGATAGGAAAGGTAACCGGACCAGAAATTTCATCAGTCTGGGGAACTCCCTCTACAATGCAGATTGGCCCTTTCTCTGCATTTCACGGTGTTAGAGAGATTACTAGAGCCCTAAGATGTTAAGTAATTTGCTCAGGGTCACACAAGGAGCGAGTCAGAAGCGTGTCTTGAACCTGACTGAGGCTTCACAGCCTTGAGGCCTGTTCTCAGTCCCCTGAACCACCCTGTCTCTCTCAGAGGCTCTAGTCCCTCAGAGTTCTTGGTTCCTTTACAGCTTCTTTGATTCCTCCCTCATCTCTGTTACCAGGATAAATTTCTACTCTTGGGCCTCGTCCAATAAGCACCTACCTCTCTGGGTTGTTGTGAGAGGCATATAAGAACCTTGTAAAGAGCTTAGCCTAGGGCTTGGCACACAGTTGGTGTTTAATAAATGCTTATTCCCTTCCCCTGTTCATCATTCCATAGCCTCTCCAACTGCAGAAGATGAAAATAATAGCTCACATTTGCACAGCAAAGTACGTTGATAATCATAATAGTGATAGCTTGCATTTATATATTACATTAAAGTTCTCAGAGCACTTTATAAGTATTACCTCATTTAATTCTCACCAGGAGGTAGGTTCTATTATAATCCACATTTTACAGATGAGGAAACTAAGGAAGACGGAGGTCAAGTGACTTTCCCTCTGTCATACAGCTAGTAAATGACTGAGGCCGGATTTGAACTCAGATCTTCCCAATCCCTGATCCATCTTTCTATCCATTGTGCCACCACCTACCTGCCATGATAATCCTGTGGTATAGACAGTGAAGCATTCCTTTATAGATGAACTGAAGTAGTATAGTATGAAAGGACCCACAGCATGTGAAGGAGCAAGATTCAGCTCTATCTAAATTTAGCATTCTCTCCACAATCTCCTACCTCACAAATGACTAGATGGAGTTTAACTTTTAATCAAGACTTAGGGGTTAATGAATGGATGCCTACAAATAAGGGAGAGAAAAGAAAAGGAGTAAAGAGAGGGAGCTATGACCTTTCCCCTAACCCTCACACATCGTATTCTGAACTGGGACCTCCCTACTAGGTGCAGGACGAGGGAGAGGGGCATTATGGTCAGAAAACTCCAGGAATAGATTACTTTTCCTCAGACAAACCAAGGTCTGATCTTTCTTTACCATGATATTCTACCACTAAACAGATGTGCAAAGGATAGGCCTTTTACAGCACAGATGAGGTTAGGGGTTTGGCAAAAGATGAGCTCAGTGAGAGTTTTCCATCTCCTTTTACCACTTTTACCACTGTCTCCTTCTTCCTCAACACCCAACCCTAGAAAAGTGATGACTAAATACCCACGTGCTGAAAACGCCTTCTGAAGGTAGCCCAGACTTGCCAATTCCTACTGTTCTTAGAGGGAAGCCCTAGTCATACATATCCAAACCACAGGAAAAGCTTTAATGTGGCTTTCAGAGCCAGGCTCAAGCTGTGTCAGGGCCAGAAGACCCTTATTCTTATGTTGAACTTTCATTTAAATGGTCTTTAAGATATGGGAGTATTTCTGAGTTTTGGCTGAGTTCTGTACTCCTGATGTGTTCTTGGACTGGTCCTTTGGTATGAGTCCAGGGTCTTCACCTCCCACAGGCTCTGGGCATCTCAGGAAAATATGTAGTGTCTTGGGAATGGGATGGTGGTGGCTATATCTTGTCATCAACCTCACAGAAAGACTGATGATTTCTCAAGGGTTGTTCTCCAGGTCAGGGGTACTGAATGACTTGACTTTGTCTGCCTGACATGTTTTCTTTGACCTAGAACAGTTAGTGGACTGTTTGATAAGCAGTGAACTTTTCATTCTCCTTTAAAGTTTCAGTGTAATTCAATGTGGAGAATTATTAATGTACTACTTTGGGATGCTTCAAGTGGAGTTTGGCATCCTTGGCCCCCAATCCCTTTGGATTCCTAAGAGTTCAGATTTGGACCAGGCCAATTCAAGAAGCATTTGTTGATTGATTCCTGTTTAGTTAAGCCTCTAAACCTCAGGACTACTCTTCTTTAACATATTAGCCAAAAATAGCAACAATAGGGTTGGGCCTTAGAGGTCTGGTCATTTATCCTTTATAGGATCTCTTGACAAATGCTCCCTGAACAGTTTTTTTTTTCTAGAACCATCCAAACAAACTAACTATGGGGCCCTGAGAAAATAATCTCTTCTACCTGAAAAGTTGTATATTGATTTATCAACTAGAATAGTCCAAAAGGAGAACGCGATGCCTGAGGGTGAGGGAACTTCACTGAAGGTCTTCAAGTAGAGACTGGCTGACCACTTGTTAGATATATTATAGTGGAGACAGGTAGGTGGTGCATAGAGTACCAGGTATGGAGTGAGGAAGACTCCTATTCCTGAGTTTAAATCTGGCCTCAGATACTAGCCATGTGAACTAGGGAAAGTCATTTAACATATCTGTCTCATGTTTTTTTGTTGTTGGGTTTTTTTTTTGGTGAGACAAAATGGGTTAAGTGACTTGCCCAGGGTCACGCAGCTAGTAAGTGTCAAATACCTGAGTCTGGATTTGAACTCAGTTCCTCCTGACTCCAGAGCCCAGTGCCCTATCCATTCCTCCACCTAGCTTCCCCTTCAGTCTCATCTCACAGATGACGATAGTAATAATAGCTACCTCACAGGGTTGTTGCAAAGATAAAATGAGATAACATATATAAAGAGCTGTGTAAATCTAAAAGTGCTACTATTATTATCATCAGTAATAACGGGTATTAATAAATGGCTATTTTCTTGGACCAGGACACTGGTGACCTCTGATATCCCATCTGTCCCTCAGATTCTTTGACCCTGTGATTTTGAATAATGGCGTATTATTGTTGTTGTTAATAATCTTCAGGGTAAATAGAGTATCTTAAGTATCTGCCAAGATGAGTCATTTTATAAAATCATGTGCCTTTTGTGAAAAGGCAATAAAAGTTGATAACATATAGTTACTATCGATCTATTTAAACATTTACTAGAGACTAGCTGGGTTGGATTATCTGTCCTTGGCCCTTGTCACTGAGCAGTTAAATCAGCGACTTGAATAAAGAGTGCTTATCATGACTGCACAAGTCTGGGAAGGTTCACTAATATGTGGGATGGCAAAATGCAATCTGGGACTAAATCCAACAAGGTGGAATTGAATAGGGATAGGAGAAAAATCTTGTGCTTGAGTTGAAATAACCAACAAGAAGGCAGAGGCATGTCTAGATGGCAGTTTGTATGGGAAAAGTCTGAGGGTTTTAGTTCATTAATATATGACAACTAAAAGAAAGTGAAATCTTGGGCTGTATTCAGTGTCTGAAAGGAGTGGAGTTGTAGTCCTGTTCTCTGCCATGGTCAGATCGCACCTGGAAAGGTGCGATGGTATAGTGGAGAGAGCCCTAGATTTGAAGTCAGCAGATCTAGGTTCTAATCCTGGCTCTGCTACTTCCTGCCTGTGTGACCTTGGGGCAAGTCATTTAACCCATGAACTTCACTATCCTCCTTAGTAGAATGAATGGGTTTGACCAGATCATCTCTAAGGGCCCTTCCAATTCTAAGCTGATGAACCTAAGATCCTTTCAGGGCTGGGCTTCACAAGGGATGAGTTCTCTGGGGATCCCTGCAGGACAAACAGTTAATCCCAGATCCACTCTCCCCAAGGCTTTTAAGTGTTTCAAGAAAGGAGAACATTAGGAATTCCAGAATATCTCATAACTCCCTGAAGTCTCAAGAAAGGTGTATCCCCGACCTTGCTTCAATTTGTGATTACTTTAGTTATGGAGTTTTATTGTTGTTGAATTGTTTGGGGGTTTTCTTGGCAAAGACCCTGGAGTACTTTGTCATTTACCTCTCTAGCTCATTTTACAAATGAGGAAACTGAGGCAAACAGAGTTAAGTGACTTGCCCAGGGTCACATATTTAGTAAGTGAAGCTGAATTTGAACTTGTCTTCCTGACTGCAGGCCTGGCATCAGGTGTCCTAGAGGAAGTGGGACTTTAAGCATAGTATCAGTAGCAAAGATGACCTTGCTTATGGTGATTTTATGTATATAATTGCTATGGATTTATTAATCAGTATCTTGCCTTTTCTTTTCTAGAAATTCCAAATGTGACTGTGATCCAGCAGGTAGCACAGGGAGCTGTGACTCAGGTCGATGTGTCTGCAAAGCTTCTGTCACTGGAGAACGCTGTGATAGGTCTGTGTTTGTGCACTGAGTCTGTTGAATTAGCATTAAGGTCCCCTTGGTGATGAGCAAGAGAGTCAGTTTTCTCTGGGATGAAATGAGGGTGGTAAACATTGAGAGCTCTCCTGTACCTTCTGGCATGCTTCCCATCCAAGCTCTTGAACCTTATCTGGCTCTCGGATCTTTGATCTTCTGGCAGGGTCTTTGATCTTCAAGGGTCTTTTACCCAGACCTTCCCACTTTTTTGAGACTGCGTCTTCTTATCTCACTCATGCTGGAAGCATAGTGGCCACTCATGAGCCTAATCCCTATGCTCATTGGCATGCATCCTGTTTTATTTTTCTGACCTGTGCCAGTTCACCTCTCCTTAGGCAGCCTGGTGGCCTTCTGCTCCTGGGAACTCACCATATTGGTGATGGATTTAGTGGGGACTCTGGGAAGCATTAGCTTTACTGAAACTCAGAGCTCCTGAACTCAAGATTTATCAGCCTTAGCCTTCCCCAATAGCAGGGATTAGAGGCGAGCACAGTGCCAAACAGCCAGACCATTTGTTTTAATGGGCTTCATTCCTAAAGCTCCATCTCTGTCTTTCCCCTCTCAAGTACTCCAATACCAGTATAATGTGAAACCATGAGACCATGGGCTATACCTACTTATTATCTATAAAGGATTGACTTGGTTACACGTTAGGAAAATCCTTATAGAAGGATATCACCACATATAGCCATAGATGTCCACTATGTGCAGAAAAGGAACTGACCAAAAATGACATTGGGGTATGCATATGTGTGTAGGTGTCGGGGTGTATTACAAAAGCAATGCTACTTGGAGAGAGAGAGAGAGAGAGACACACAGAGAGAGAGAGAGAGAGAGAGAGAGAGAGAGAGAGAGAGAGAGAGAGAGAGAGAGAGAGAGAGAGAGAGAGAGAGAGA
>NW_027187372.1:3147508-3197524 GCF_028583685.1 Petaurus breviceps papuanus
TCCCTTCCTTCCTTTCTTTATCTTCCTTCCTTCCTTCTTTCCCTTCCTTCCTTTCTCCCTCCCTCATTCTCTCTCTTTCCTTCCTTCCCTCTTCTCCCTTCCCTCTTTTCCCTTCCTCCCTCTCTTCTTCTCTTCCCCTTTCTTCATTCCTTCCTTCTTTCCTTCCTTCCCCTTCATTCATTCACTCCTTCTTTCCTTTCTCTTTCTGTCTTTCTTTCTCTGCCTTTTTCTGTCTCTTTCTCTCTCATATTTCATCAGCGTAGGGGAAACCCGTAGAAACTCCCTCCATTGCTACAGACTGGCAACAAGAGTTCCCTGGGACAATGAGAGGTTAAGTGCCTTGCCCATTGTTACATCCTGAAATCAGGTCTTCCTCTCTCTAAGGACAGCCAGCCACCTGCAATGCCATGCTGCCTCTCAGTTTAAGCCTAGACAAGCATAACTGCCCACACCTTCTGCCTTTACTTTGAGGTCTCATCATGGAGGCTTGTGGGGTAGGGCACGGTTTCCATCAGGACTGCTGCCCTCAGTGCAACTCCTTTAGTTAGTACTTCCTCTCAAAGTGGAGATGGGGGGAGAGGAGGAGAGAGGAAGGGAGAAGGTGCTAGGCTATCCCATCACTTTCTTAGAGGTCATGCACCCATCCTTCTCCTTTTTATTTTGTAGTCCTTATACATTTGGGGCTTCTACTTTGACTATAATCTCCTCTCAGTTTCCAGGTCCATGCTAGGGAATGGTAGCCAATTAGAGCCCACTACTAAACTCTTTAGTTAAACTCTCAGTGGGAGATAGAGTGGTCAGCCAAGTTATGCTAAGGAGCTGAGGTGTCAGAGAATGTCTTGCTCATTCCTCTCCTCCAACATATAAACTCTTCAAGAATCAGATTTGAGTCCTCTATCTTCCCACCTTCTCCTCATGCCATTTTGATTTCCAGTTTCTGCCTCACTCCTTCAAGTGTGGAAAAGGTGAGTCACATCTGACAGAGAATCCAAAATGTCAAAGCTGGATCAGTGACTCAGGTTCTCTGGTACCCAAGATTAACTTGACCTTGTTCTACTGATGGGCCTTGCCAGAGCAAGAGAGGTTTCCTTTAGGGGAAAACAGGCATTTTCTCTAAAAGCCATTCTTGGGGCTGTCATTGCCAATCAGAGGGAGTATGTGTAAGAAGAGATGCTTTTACTAAAGTGTATAGATTCCTTCTCTCAGAATTGTCAGGGCCTGGTGAGAGGGAGTAAAGGGAGAAAATGTCAGACATTGAATTCTCTACATGAAGCAAGATATAACCTATATTAAGGTACCAATTTCTGAAATGACTGTTCTAGGTGTCGGCCTGGTTTCTATCATCTGGACAGAGGCAACCCTGAAGGATGCACTCAGTGCTTCTGCTACGGCCACTCAGCCACCTGCAGCAGTTCTGGGGTTTACAGTGTCTACAAGATCACTTCGACGTTCCAGCGAGGTAAAAGCTGTGGTTTGCTTGGGTCTCCCAGGAAATGTGCATTCACAGACCCCCTAGGGAGCAGAGGCCTCATTTCAGGAGCACATTTCTTAAGGAAAGATCATGCATTTTGAGCAGAAATGAACCTTGTGGGTCATCTAGCCCAGCATCCCTTCCTCCTAATTTACAGATGAACAAATGAAGGCCCAGAGCATCAAGGTCACACAGAGAATCAGAGCTTAAACTCAGGGCCTTTGGCTCCAAAGCAAGTGGTTTTTCCCATTGTCAGGATGCAGTCTTCTGCTTGGGTGGTGGAGTGTGGCATGAAGTTGTCCTTTGATATGTTATCTCTTCAGAACACTGAATAGTAATGATAATAATAATAATACCTTGATTCCTTAGAAGGATTCACAGGTGAATAGTTTACTTACAGTGAGTTTTTTTATTCCCACCAGTTTTAGTTTAAGAAAAAATAATCAAAAAGTGAATAATGAATCCCATGAAGTGGTCCCATTATTTAAATTTGCACTGTATATTTCCAGTAGGCTAGAACTTATTACTATATTTTATATAAATATGACTTTGAAGAGTGTAAATTTGAACATGTGACCACTTTGTGGGATTCATCATTTGCACTAATCAGTACCTACCTGTATATTCATCTTCCCTTGTTATATTCCCCCAAACCAACTCATGGTCACTAACACATCTTCCAGAAGTGGTTTGGGGATGCTAGGAGATCTTAAAAGCTGGAGTTTCTCCTTGTACCTCCTGGACTACTTTGCCTTACTGGGGCTCTGGTTGCATAAACAAAATGAGTATATAATCTTGATATGATCTTGAGGTGAGGTATGTGGGCAGCAATGACCACGAGGAGGAAGCAATTGCTGCCCCCCTGAATATTGTCATCCTTACACAAAGCTCCAGTCACTCTGTGCTAGTTACAGCTCTGATTGTGCTCAGAAGCATCTTAAGTGAAACCTCTTTTATTTGCTTATTTTCTAGATGCTGATGGCTGGAAGGCTATTCATAGAAACAGAGCCCCTGCCCCGCTTCAGTGGTCCCAACGCCACCATGATGTGTTTAGCACAGCCAGGAGATCCGACCCTATCTATTTTGTAGCTCCTGGTATGTAAAGAACTGTCTTTCTTCAGAGGGTTGTTAACTTTTTTTTTTAAGCAATTGGGGTTAAGTAACTTGCTCAAGGTTACATAGCCAGGTGTTTCTGGATGGGTGCTAAGTATCTGAGCCCAGATTTGATCCCCAGGTCATCCCAACACTGGGGCCAGTGCTCTTACTTGCTGTGCTACCTGGCTGCCCTGGTTGCCAACTTTTATAAGACATGAAAATCAAGTTGATGAATTAAAGAGGGGGGGAAATGTGGAAGCCCAGTCATTCAGTGTTCTACTGCTGTGACCCAACATCTCATTCTTCTCATGAAGGCATTTTCACCTCCATTTTTACAAAGGTGGAGTTGGGTTGGGTTCAGAGATTCTAAATGAAGTGGCTGAGATGATAGTGATGGAGATGATAGCAGTTTCTCCCATTTAACTTTAAATGACAACAAACCTAATAATAATCTCCATTTTTACAGATGAGGAAATTGAGGCTAAGTTTTTTAAAATAACTTTTTCTTTAATTACATGTAAAGATAATTTTTAACATTTCATTTTTAAAAATTTTGATTTCCATATTTTCTCCCTCCTTTCTCCCCCTTCTCCCTGAGATGGTAAACTATTTGATATGGGTTATACATGTGTAATCATGCAAAACATATTTCTATATTATTCATGTTGTGGAAGAAAATACTGACCAAAACACACACACACACACACACACACACACACACACACAGAAAGAAAGTGAAAAACAATATGCTTAAATCTACATTCGGACTCCATCAGTCCTTTTTCTGGATGTGGATAGCATTTTTCATCATGAATTCTTCGGAATTGTCTTGGATCATTGTATTGCTGAGAATAGCTAAGTCATTCACACTTGATCATCATACAACATTTCTTTTGCTATGTATAATGTTCTCCTGGTTCTGCCCAGTTCACTCTGCATCAGCTCATGTAAGTCTTTCCAGGTTTTTCTGAAATCATCCTGCTTGTTATTTCTTATAACTTATAGTATTCCATCACAATCGTAAAGCCACATCTTGTTCAGCCATTTCTCAGTTTCCAATTTTTTTGCCACCATAAAAGAGCTACTATAAATATTTTTGTACATATAGATACTTTTTCCTTTTTTTTAAATCTCTTTGGGATCCAGACCTGGTAGTAGTATTGCTGGATCAAAGAGTATGCATAGTTTTATAGAGGCTGAGAGAAATTAAGTGACTTAGCTAGGATCTCCAACTAGGAAGTGCCTGAGTCCAGATTTGAACTCCGGTCCTCCTTACTCCAGGTCTAGCACTCTGTCTACTGTACCATTTACCCGCCTAGAAAACTAAGAGACTCTCCCCTACACTGGATGTGTACAGACTTTGTGATCCTTTGGGGGGGTGTAGATAAAGGTTTGCTCCTTCATATCTGTGCTCTCCTCCAAGGCCCCTTTGTCTGAGATGCATTGCTTCTGTCCTCACCACCCCCAGGTAGTTCTGCCCAGGTATCAACGGTCATTACTCCCTATTGATTTCAAACTCTTGTGGCTTCTCTTAGTTCCTAACTGGTGGTAGCGATTCTTCTTAAGCCTTGTTCACTGTCCCTTACAGGTGTTCCCTCTGTGATTCAAGTCCAACACTAAAGCATCTCTTCTCCCCGACCCCAGACACTATACACCATAGCTCCTTCTTTTAGAATTCAGCTATCAGAAGTGCCTCTTGTAGCTTAGGTCTCACTGATGGAGCTCCTCATCTCCCTCCTGCCAACATGCCCTTTGGAAGTTAACCTATAAGAGGAGGTCACTCTAGAGCCTCTGTACAGCTCATAAACACATGTCCAGACCAGACTTGTCTCCATTATTTTTACTTTTTACCCAACTGAGTCCCAAGGCCCCTGCCCTATCATACAAAAGGACCTCCCTCTAGGGGCCCACAGGAATTCCCTCTTCTTTCAAAACTCAATTGAGTTTCATAATTGAAGTCAGTTCTCTGTGATCCAGTGACTCTGGCCTCCTTTTTGCTCCTAAAACAAGAAACTGTATCCTGACTCTGGGCTTTCTCAATGGCTGCCTCTCATGACCCAAATGGTCTCCTTCTCATCTTTCCTCCTGCCTTCTCCGGCTTCCTTCAAGGCCCAGAAAAAAAATCTCACCTCCTACAGGAAGTCATTTCCAACTCTTCTCCTTCTAGTGCCTTCCCTGGTGTTGATTTTCTCCCATTTATCCTGCGTTTAGCCTAGTTGTCACAACTCTTTTGCCTGCTGTGTCCCATTAGACACTGAGCTCCTTGGGGACAAGGCTTATGTTTTACCTGTCTTTGTATTCCAGGGCTTAATACTGTGCTTGGCACATAGTAGACACTGAGTAAATGTTTATTGCCTGATTTACCTCAGCAGCTCTGTAGTCTGATACTTTAGAGGCAGTGTGGCCTAGGGGATAAAGAGGCCTTGAAATGAGGACTGGGTCTGAGTCCTGCCTTTGTGACCTTGGGCAAATCATTTAACTTCTCAGCATTCTCTGTAAGATTATAAGTCACAGAGGTGTTGACTTGCATTGGTAAAAGGAGTTTTATCACCTGAGAGTTCCCTTTACCAATGGAATCCCAGATCCAGGCCCTCTTTTAAATATTTCTCCCCCACCCCCAAATGGTGTTTCCTTATGCAATTTCATCACTAATTCTCTCTTTTTTCATGACATTTTACTTTATAGCCAAATTTCTTGGGAACCAACAGGTGAGTTATGGGCAGAGCCTATCTTTTGACTACCGTGTGGACCGAGGAGGGAGGCACCCATCTGCCCATGATGTGATCCTGGAGGGAGCTGGTCTTCGTGTCTCAGCCCCTTTAATGCCGCTTGGGAAGACATTACCATGTGGAATCACCAAGACATACACATTCACGTAAGCAGACATATTCAGGGTTGAATTGACCCTGCCTGTGATGCCTTCTTCATCACTGAATACCCTTAAAATAGTGCTTAGTACATAGAAGGGGTTTAATAAATGTTTGTTGACTGATAATAAATCAGTGGAAAATCATTTATTAAGCATTTACTATGTGCTAAACTTTTACACTGTGCTAAGCTTTGGAAATACAACTACAAAGGTGAAGACAGCCCTTGCCCTCAAAGAACCTGCATTCTAATAGGGAGAAGTAGCATATGTAGAGGAGTGATGGCAAGAAGGGTATAGGAATGGTGAATGGAGCCATAAGGTAGTGGATTGACATATCCTTTCCAGGAACACACAGAGAATTGAACTGATTAAGTTCCAGACCTGGAAGGGAGTGGGGAGGTAGGGACAAGCGGTGTGTCCAGAAGCATAGTTATTGATGAGAAGTCTGGGGAATGAAATGAACCATAGTTAGTGACTGAGGTAACTGCCAAAGGTGGTGGAAAATGGAGAGGTGAGGAGAGGATGGTCTGAGGTAGGAGTTCTGGGCACAAAAGGGCCCTGCACTCAGACATCCTATATGTGAGAAAAATGTTAGCAAAGGGGTTTTACCTTCAGTTTTCCAGTCAATGAATATTTTTTAAAGGACTGACTTTTCTGACCTTTCTGAGTGTTTGTACAGGACTACACTGATCAGTCTCTGTTCCCAGATTATGTTAGGATGGTTTATAATCAGGAGTGCTGTGGGGAGAGTGTGATTATTTTTTTTTAAGCTTTTGGTTTTTAAATATACAGACTGAATGAACACCCCAGCAGTAAATGGAATCCTCAGCTGAGTTATTTCGAGTACCGCAGGTTATTACGGAACCTGACAGCCCTTTGGATCCGAGCTACATATGGAGATTATAGTAAGTGACTAATAGGCCTGGAGAAACATTTCCAGGGGAACTTCACCATTCCTACAACATATATGCCCAATCTCCTGGTTCCAGCTTGTGGCCTTCTTGAAATGCAAGTAAGGAAAGATATAGCCACCAAAGGTGTCAATTTATGATCCAACAGAAATGTTAAATGTTAAAGTCAAGGCAACAAGCATGTATTAAGTGCTTTCCATGTATGAGGCGCTGAGCTAACCACAGGAAATACCAATATAAGCAAAAAAGAAAAACAGTCCCTGTTCTCAAGGAGCTTACATTCTAATTGGAGAAGACAAAAAAAAAATGGAAGCTGAAAGGTTGGAGGAGGGGTGGGTGGCATTGGTGGCAAAGTCAGGGAAAAGGAGTGAGGGATGGTTAGTCTCGGTAATTCCTCAAAATGGAGGTTCTAGGACTAACTCAACAATGGGAGAAGTGGGCTGTGGTAGCAAAGAGATCTTCAAAGGTGAAAAGGCCATTATGTGTGTGTGTGTATATATATACATATATATACACACACGTATATATGTATACATGTATGTATATATAATTTTCTATATATAAATATATCCACGCTCAATTGTAGCCTTGGGGTGGCAGATGGGAGGAGGAAAGAGGAAAAAAGAACAAAGCAAAAAAGTACAGCAGAGAAGAAAAGAAAACCTACAAGGAAGCAAAGAAAAGATGAACAGCTTTCAACATAATGCACAGTATTGAATATATAGGCTTTCTTGAAATGAAAAGTTATTGCTGTGTATTCTACATCCTCTCCTATGTTCTGCTGTGCATGTGACATGTTTTTCCTTTTCTTATTATCTATTTAAGTTTTAGTATTTGTCTAAAATAAAATTTAAAAAAAACAGTGAGAAGGCTGAGTCATACTATGTGAAAGTGCCACAATTTTGTTAATGTATGTTCCTTTTTTTGCCAGAATAGCAGAGTATAATAGGACAAAAGGAAGATTTTTCCCTTCTTGAGCTTTAGACAAATATATCTGAACTCATAATAATTTATAAGATTGTCCTTACTCTTTTTTTTTTATGAGCAATCGGGGTTAAGTAACTTGCTCAAGGTTACACAGTGCCTTTACTCTTAAGTCCAATGCTTGATATTCCATGTCATGCTGACTCTCCTTTTGGCCTATATGCAGACATCTACCCATTTCTAGAGAGGTATATTTATCTATAAATGGTGCCATGGATCCTACCCAAATTTGGAGAACCATTTAGGGACATTCAAACTCCTTGGAACCTTTAGCCTTGAATTGAGTGCATCTGAAAAAACAAATGGGATTATAGAATGACCTTTTTCTTTTGGTCTTCACATTTCCAGATCTCTGGTTTGTTTAATCTATTTTGTCATGTGAGCTAGATTCCATAGTGGAAGCTCTCCAGAATCTCCCATGAATATTTAGATAATTTTAGTGTAAAATTAGACCCAGTGCAATACCTCAAAGGAGACAAGAGAAGGGCTATATTAAGTTTATATATTGAGATGTAAAACATTTGTCAAGACTATCTAGGTTGGTACATTTCCAACTTTTGGTCAGTCCCCATTGGTCTGACTCTACAAAGTGATAGTTTAGTTGCCTTTCCCAGCTTTTCAAAGTCATAGAAATAAAGTTCTCAAAGTCTAAATATCATATGTGAACTCTTATCTTTTGGCTTTGCTGAGCTCAAGTCAGTGAATCCTTGGACATTTTCATAAGCATAGACCGTCAAAGCATGCAGATATTTCAGCTGATTGACTCAAAATCATACGTGACTCAAAATCATACAATCCAAGTAATCATGGAATTTTAGGGCTACAAGAAATCTTAAAGATGAAATTTACAGATTTACTCATTTACACATGAGGACACTAAGTCCCCAAAAGATGGTGACTTGTCTAAAGTCATACAATTGCTAAGTGGTAGAACAGGGACCAGAACCCAAACCTTATGATTCCACATCTGGTATTTCTTGTCAAACCTTGTTGCCTCCCAACAGGTTCTCTAAATTCACAGACTCCATTTTGTGGTTTGATTAGGTTTTCCTGTCCAGGCTGTTAAAATTAGCAAAAATCATGCTAAAATTCTGTAAAGAGTAGTCCGCTTAATATCCACTCACTTCTTAAATCCCTGCAATATGGATTCGACCCCCCCCTGATATACTGAAGCTGTTCTCTCCAAAGTCAGCAATGATTAAATGCAAAGTGCTGTTTTCAGACCTCGATGCCTAAGTAACCTGACATTGTCTTTTCTTTTGATTTCCGTGATACTGCAGTCTACTGGTTCTCTCCCTCTCCCTCTGATCTTCTTAATTAACTCTTGTTCTTCCTGTTCTCCCTTAAATGTCAGCATTTCCTAAGGCTTTGCCCTTCGCGTTCTTCTCTCATTTATATTCTCTCGGTGTTTTTATCCAACCCCAAGACTTCAACATGACATCTGTGCTTATTCTAAAATCTAAATTTCTGATTAGTGATAAGGAAGCAAGGCTTTTTCATCCTTTGGACTATTATCTTCCTTCCCTCAGGGGACTATTTTAATACAATGGCACAAAAAATGAACAGTAGTCATTTCTTTTTAAAAAATATTTTATTAATATTTTTGTTTTTATTTCACCTTCACTTTCAGATATAACCCCACTAACTTCTCTATCCAGTGAGCCATGTCTTGTAATAAAGAGAGGAGAAAAAGCAGATCAGGAAAACCAACTAATTATGATAACATAATAATTGCTAATAATAGCTACACTTATATTTTAATGTTTGTAAAGAGCTTTACAAATATCTTATTTCACATATATGTGCTATATACAATACATGTTATGATACAAACTACACACACACACACACCACATACACACTATTCCATATCCATAGTCCTGCACCTCTTCAAAGAAGTGAGGGAGATACATTTTCTCAATTCTTCTACACCAGACTTGGCCACGATAATTTACAGTGTTTGATTTCATTTTTCTGAATGGTAGTAATTTTAGATCTGGAACAAAGGAAAAGAAAACCCAATGCTAGACCTGACCTTTACCCTTATGGTCCCTGTTCTTCTGCTAGTTACTTCCTTTTTTTTGACTGACTTCTTGGTATTTCAGGCACTGGGTACATTGATAATGTGACCCTGATATCAGCCCGTCCCATCTCTGGGGCCCCAGCTCCCTGGGTTGAAAGATGCATATGTCCCGCTGGGTACAAGGGACAATTCTGCCAAGAATGTGCCCCTGGATACAAAAGAGATTCTGCCAAACTTGGACCTTTTGGAAGTTGTATACCATGTAATTGTCCAGGTGGAGGAGCTTGTGACCCAGACACTGGTGAGAAAAACTGAACCAACCTTCTGAGGGTGGCATAGGTGATTAAGGGATATATAGGGGTGTGTGTTTAATATTATACCTGTGTGTATATGTATGTAGCGATATGTGTCTGGGTATACATATACATGTGTATGACATGCATATTTACATGTGGCTACATGTGTGTATAGATGTGTATATTATACTTGTTTATACATATGTAAATATTTCGATGTGACTACATATTATGTAAATATGTGTATGAGTATATGGATATAATGCTCTATATGTGTGTCTATGTGTATATGAGTAATTTGGGGGGCAAGAGGGTTAGAGGATGAGAATTGTGCCTGATACTGACTTCTGTTGGTAGAAAAAGGATGAAATGACATAGTAGAAGACACATTCCATCCGTTTTGTCCAATTATGGAAATTCGACATGTTGTGAGAAAGGGGCTAAACTGCAGGATATGGCCATCATGGTTCAGTTTTGGGTGGAGGAGTTGGTGTCAAGTTGTTGTTGTTGTTTGTGTCTCACTCTTCGTGACTCCACTGGGGGTCTTCTTAACAAAGAACTTGGAGGGGTTTGCCATTTCCTTCTCCAGCTCATTTTACACTTGAGGAACTAAGGCATACAGGGTTAAGTGACTTGCCCAGGGTCACACTGCCAATAAGTATCTGAAGTTAGATTTGAACTCACAAAGTAAATCTTCCTGGTTCCAAGCCCAGTGCTCTTTCCATTGTGCCATGTAGACACCTTACATCCCTACAGTTACAGTCAAGTTGCAGGACTTTTATAGGAAGACCAAAGAAGACATGGGTCCTAGATGAATGTGGCAAGTTATAACAAATGGTGTCAGGCTGTGCAGAATGGTAGGATGGTCCTAGATTTGGGGGAAGGATGGCTCTACCTCCACTTGGCCTCTTAGTGAGAAGAGGCCGCCGCAGGGTTTGGTGCTAGGGCAGAGGGAGCCTTTGCTCCACGGACAGGGTTTGGGGAGGGTTTGAGGGATGCAGTACTTTGTCTTACCGGTAGCAGTTTCTGTTCTCCAGGCAGCATCCAGACTACAGAAAACTCATTTCAGTTGATTTAATATGTACTTTTTCTCATCTCTCTGTCCTTTTTGCTGTACTTTCCAGGAGATTGTTATTCAGGGGATGAAAACCCAGACATTGACTGTGCTGACTGCCCCATTGGTTTCTACAATGATCCCCAGGACCCCCGCAGCTGCAAGCCATGCCCTTGTCAGAATGGCTTCAGCTGCTCCGTGATGCCAGAGACAGAGGAAGTCGTCTGCAATAACTGCCCGCAAGGGATCACTGGTAATGGCAATGCTGCCTTTATAGCCTGACTGGTTTCTGCTCTAACAAGAATGATACTGTATAAACAATACCAATTTCTAAGGACTTTACAAATTTTTACAACTTCTAATTCCATTTTTTTATTTGTCCCTGGTTCAAATCCCAACTCTGACTTATTCTCCATGTGACATTAGATGAACGGCTTCTTATCTCTCGGTCTCACTGTCCTCATTTGGGAAAATGAGGAGGTTAGACCAAATTAAAGTTTCTTCCAGTTTCCAAATACTCATTTTACAGATAAGATTATTAAGGAATTCAGAGTTCTCTAATCCAACCTGTACACAAAACTTGAGTCATATCTATAAAAGCCTTAAGAACTGGCTATCCAGCCTCCACTTGAATACCTCGAATGACAGGAAACTCAGTACCTCCTCCCTTTTTTAATCAGAACAGCATTTGCCTATTTTCAGTCCCAAAGAGTGATTACAGGATCATAGATTTAGAGGTAAGAGAGACCTTGTTGTTGTTTTTGTTCAGTCCTTTCTGACTTTTCATGGCCCCCTTTTGGGGGTTTTCTTAGCAAAGATACTGGCATGGTTTGCCATTTCCTTCTCCTGTTCATTTTACAAATGAGGAAACTGAGGCAAACAGGGTTAAGTGACTTGCCCAGGGCCACGTAGCTAGTAAGTGTCTGAGACCAGATTTGAACTGATAAAGATGAGTTTTCCTGATTCCAGACCCAGCACTCTATCCACTGCATCACCTAGCAGAGACCTTACAGGTCATCCAGTCTAACCCTCTTATGCTCTACAGATGAGGAAACAGACACAGAGGGGAAATCATTTTTCACTTTAGATTTGTCAAACAGTATAAATGAAGAGTTCGATTTGAACTCAGGTCCCATGACACCAGGTTCATCAGGAGTGTTCGACACTCCATCATACCCTAAGGCCTTATCAAAGTCATTTTCTGAAATACTCAAATGGAGTTGTAATCTCATTGACTTGGAAGTTCCCTGAAACTATGCACATCACAGATCATGGCCCATCCCTACCTGACCATCCTGTAAGATTCTGATCCATGTCTTCCCAAAAGTTTGCCCTGTGCTTGACTCGCTTTCTCCCGACATTGCAATGGTACCAGTGGAACACTCTAGCTGTCTACCTGTCATCCCTTTCTCCTGAGCCAGGACCAGCCCATCTTTGCTTTTTATTGTACAATTCCTTGGGAGTCTCCTTAGCTCCTGTTCTCCTGACTTCCTCCCAGTCATATGTTGCAGCTTGCTCACCCGCACCATGAATTCTTCAGGTCCCACATCTTCTAGTTCAGATCCTTATGATTGTATCATGCTCTCTCCCCAGTACTGGGAAAAAGGAAAATAAATACCTACAGTCCCTTGGGATTAGCTGTGTGGATCTCACTGCTTCTTAAAAACTAGAAAGCTAGTAATCTGGGAGGAAACCAAATAGTGTGGGACATAGGGTCACAGTTCTAGAAGTAGAAGGGACTTTGGGGGCCACATATTCCAGCTTCCTCAATTACAGAAAAGTAAACTTGAGACCCCCCAAAATCAAATGACTTGCCCAATGTAACCATGTAATAAACTGGTAAAACTAGGATTCAAAGTCTAGTCCTCTGACTCTCAGGCCAGCATTCTTTCTGCTAGTCCACAATGTGAATGTTGTTTTCTTGAATCTTTGGTTTGTTCTTGGACCAAAAAGCTTGATTGTGAGTGTCTTCTCAGTGCCAGTGTGGGCTGGCATCCTTGAAGTGACACCATTCACCTTCTTGCTCTTTTAAGACTCTCACTCTCTTCTTGCTCAAGGTAATCTTTGCTTGTTTGTCCCTCCCCAGGTGCTCGCTGTGAGCTCTGTGCTGATGGCTACTTTGGAGACCCCTTTGGTGAAAATGGTCCCGTGAGACCCTGCCAGCCCTGTCAGTGCAACAACAACGTTGACCCCAGTGCACCTGGGAGGTGTGATCACTTGACAGGAGAATGTTTGAAATGCATTTATAACACAGCCGGCTTCCATTGTGACCAGTGTAAAGAGGGCTACTTTGGGAATCCTCTGGCTACCAACCCATCAGACAAATGTCGAGGTAGGAACGTGACCCTGGAGAAGCTGTTGGTGTGTGTGTGTGTGTGTGTGTGTGTGTGTGTGTGTGTGTGTGTGTGCGCGCGCGTGCATGTATGTGAATACAAGTGTGAAGTTGTGCAGGGAAACAGGGGGAAGAAGATGCTGGATTGGCTGGTCAAGGGGTCTGGAGTATCCAAAGTGCAACAATGAATACCTTGTGGTCCCTGTGACCAGTTTGGACCTGAAACCTCTTCCAGAGTAAAAGGCCACATTCTTCATAGAGTCTGTAGAATCAGCTCCAATCCCACCTTTTGACAGGTGGTCTTTCCCATCCCTAGCCCCCACTGCAGCTCCCGGTGTTTTCGCTCTCAGATTACTGTCCATGCTCTGTATCTGTCTTGTATGGACTTACATTATGACATGCTGCCTCCTGCATCAGAATGTGAGCTCCTTGAGGGCAGGGACTAATTTTTTTTTTAAAGCAATTGGGGTTAAGTAACTTGCTCAAGGTTACACGGCCAGTTATTTCTGGGTGTGGTGCTGAGTATCTGAGCCCAGATTTGATCCAGGTCATCCCAACACTGGAGCTGGTGCTCTTACTCGCTAAGCCACCTGGCCACCCCTAAGCAATTGAGGTTAAATAACTTGCTCAAGGTTACATAGTCAGGTGTTTCTAGGTGGGTGCTAAGTGTCTGAGCTCAAGATTCGATCTCCAGGTCATCCCAACTGGAGCTGGTGCTCTTACTCGCTGTGCTACCTGGCCGCCCCGACTAATTTTTTTTTTTTATTACTTTAGTTGTATCCCCAGAACTTAGCAAAGTTCCTGGCACACAATAAGCATTTAATAAATGCTTGCTGATTGATTGCTAATTAGGAATCCTTCCAGAGGGCTGAGGCAAGGGCCAAGCAGCATTTTATCAAAGGAATTAGGGCCTCGAATGGGTTAAAACTGGGTGAGGAGCCTAAGGAAGCCAGGTTTACATTCCTAAAGGGAAGAGGAGATAAAAAGGGGCCATGGCTTGGGTCGAATCCTGAGGCAGGTAGAGAGGAAAGTGGCTGCCAAACCTGTTGGGGGAGAGTCATAAATGGCTCCAGAATAAGGCAGAGCAAACGAAGGCTAAGAGGGGCACAGGGTGTATATAATAAGATGGTTTAAGAGGCCCTTGCAGGAAGTCAGTACAACTGGGGCGTGGAATGAGCAACTCTCCAAGCTTCCCTTGGACAGATTCTGCTTTTGAGTCAAGCATCTTAAAGGATTCCCAAGTCTAATCCTGAGCCACTGTTTTGGATACTACCTGACTCACAGGATTGTTGAAAGATAAAGGCTTTGTAAACCTTTAAGGCTCTATATAAATGCAAGTTATTATTTCAGATGAAAGGAATTATCATATATCATTCCTCATGGGATCATAGATTTAAAGCTGGAGAGGATTTTAGAAGCCATCAAGTCTAAATTCCTTATGGATGAGGAAACTGAGGCTCAGGGATCACTCAAGGTCACACACCTCTTAAGTATTAGGAGGAGAATTGGAACCTGGGGTCTTGTCCAGGGTCACACAGCTAGAAAGTGTCTGAGGTCAGATTGGAACTTGTGTCTTCCTGATTGCAGGTTCCAGAGTTCTAACCGCTGTACCACCCAGCTGCCTCATTGTCCTCTGTCCTTTCTGGTCTTTCTTGTTGCATGCCAGTGGTAGGTCTAGTAATGAGTTCGATGCTCAACATAGGGCCTTGATTTTATGATTTCTGGCCCTAGACTATCCAGACTAACTCAGGATTATACCTGATCCCCAGGATCCCAGTCAAATAATCAAGACCTGAGTGGTCCTTGGACTTTCGGACTTGTCAGAATCCCTAATCCTCCTCAGAGAATCCCAGATGCCTATAGGGGACCCTAAACCAACCCAGTGTATCAGAGGCTTCATGACTACAGACTGTGGGAAAGCATCAGCTATGGAATTAGAGGAAATGGGCTTAGACTTTTTCTCTGACAATTACAACCCGTGTGACTTTAGGCAAACCACTTAATTCTCCCTCATCTTCTATTTCCTCATTTCTATGAGGGAATTGGAATAAATGGCCTCTAGCTCTAGATACTATGACTGAAGATAGCCGGGTACCTGTGTGGCTCCCCAAAACTACTGCCAATGAAAATGAATCCTCTGAGGATCTCCTGGGCCAGATTATTTCTTACCCAACCTCAAGGGACTCAGATGGAGTCTTAGGAATGCCAGAACTCAGAATTCAACAAAGCCTGGGTTCAGCTTCTCTTTGACGCTTTCCATAACTGTTTTCTCCTGGATTATGGTTTGGCTTCATCTCTCAAACTGAGCCTGGTCATTATTTGAAACAGATATTTCAGCTATTTCAAAAGCAGATATTGGAATTCATGGGATAGAAATCTTTCTGCTATCTCTGTGCTGGGCCAACATCTTCTTGGCACGAAGACTATTTATCTAACAAGTACACAGTTTAATAAGTATTTGGATGAAGCCAGACAGTCAACAATGCTTTATTTACTATCTGCCAGACACAGTGATTAGCACTGGTGCTTTGTTAACTGGTGTGTACAAAGAAAGGCAAGACCATAGTTCCTGCCCTCTAGGTGCTTACAGTCTAATGGGCAAGACAACATGCAAACAACTCTATGTATATGAGATTTAGGCAGGATAAATTGGAGAGAAGCAACTGAATGAAGTTATTAGTATTGAATGGGGCCAGGAGAGGCTTCTTGAAGGAGGGCAGGGAGGCCAAGAGGTTAAAGTGAGGAGGACATGAGTTCCAGGCATGGAAGACAGCCAATGAAAATGCATATGGCGTTGGGTTATAAAGAGCTTTAAAAGTCAGAGGATTTTATATCGAATCCTGGAGTAAGTAGGGAGATGCTGGAATTTATTGAATAGGAGAGTGACGTGGTCAGACCTGCACTTTAGGAAGATCACTTTGACAACCGAGTGAAGCATGAACTGGAATAGGAAGAGAATTGAGGTAGAAGACAAAGCAGCAGGCTATTGCAGTAGCATAAGTATGACATGATGAGGGCCTGTACCAAGATGGTGGCAGTATCAGGAGAGAAGGAGGTATAAATGAGAGATGTCACCGCGGTTGAATTGACAGAAGGTCACACCAGATTAGAAATGGGGGCAAGGAGGGAGAGAGAGTGAGAATTTGAGGAGGACTCCTAGGTTGTGAGCCTGAGTGACAGGGAGGCCAGTGGTGTCCTTGACAGTTATAGGACAGTTAGAAAGAGGGGAGGGAGTAGATCAAAATGGGTTCAGTGGACATGTTGAGGTTAAGATATCAATAAGATGTCTCATTCAAGATGTGCAGTAGGCAGTTGGAAATGTGAGGCTGGAGGTCAAGAGAAAGATTAGGGCCAGATAAGTAGATTTGAGAATTATTCACAAGATGATAATAGAATCCACTGGAGTTGATGAGATCACCAAGGAAAATAATATAGTGGAAGAAGAGTAGGTGGTCGAGGGTAGGCAATAAGAGTCTGAAGGATAGACTGTTGCATTGTCTTTTACCCTATGCATCGTCTTCCTGGAAACACACCTGTTCAAGAAATCAGTTTCTGATGACAAGTTAGAAAGTTAGCAGAAACAGATATTATCTGGACCAGAAAGGGCCAAGAGTTCTCAGCACTGGTGACCTGACATTCTTCATATTTATCTTGATGATACCTCTTACCCCCCCAATTAACCTGGTTTAAGTTGTTCTCTACATTGCCCTTCTATTTTCCCTAGCTTGTAATTGCAACTCAGTGGGATCTGAGCCTCACAGGTGTCGAAGTGATGGGAGCTGCATCTGCAAGCCAGGGTTTGGGGGCATCAATTGTGATCATTCAGCATTAACCGACTGTCCAGCCTGCTACAACCAAGTGAGGGTTCAGGTAAGCTCTTTTCCTAAGTTACCGGCCACCCAGAGTGTTTCCTGTTTTAAAGTTCACAAATGTTTCTAGGATAATGATAAGAGCTCTATGGGGTGGACCAGTGGGAGATGGTCTGGTGGGAGCAGCTGGAATTTTTTCTGGAGACTTGATTACTGATGTTAATGAAATGGTATTTAAGATCTTACAGTCCTTTTTGTGTATGTTATTTTTTAAGGAATGCAATTAGAATATAAATCAGTAAAATGTAAATTAATTTGAAAAGTCATAACACAAATGCTCTCCAGAAATCTCTCCAAAATTCAGAGAAGAATGTAAATATTAGTCCTTCAGGGTCCCAAAGAGACTTCAAATGTAGAACAAACTGAACTCTAGGCAGAAGTATTTTAGAGTTTCTCAATAGGTCCTAGTCTCAAGGGTGGCTGGGAAACCTTGGTTTCTCTCTGTGTTCTGATCCTGTCCCCTGTGCTGGTTTCAGTTGGACCAGTACTTGCAGCAGCTGCAGAGTTTGGAGGCTCTTGTTTTGAAGGCGCAGGCTGGTGGTGGGTCCCTATCCAATGCAGAACTGGAAGGCAGGCTGAAGGAAGCAGAGGGGACCCTTCAGGACATTCTGAGAGAAGCTCAGATCTCTGAAGGTAACAAAGGACAGTTTCCCTTCAGACAGAAAAGGGAAGGAAGGGCCTCTATGGGGAGGGAGTTATACATTGTGGAGTGCTTCTGCTAGGATTAATATCTGTAGGGACCTGAGTCCCAAGCCTTTAGCAAACCCTCTTTTTATCCTTGGAAGTAGCATGATCCACTGGAAAGCAGGCTGGATTTGGAATCAGAAATCTGGATTCAAATCTCAACTCTACTACTTGCTTCCTATGTGATTTCAATGAAGTGTTTTTCCTTGACTGTGGATCTGACCATGTCACTCACCTACTCAGTAAACTACAGTGGCTCCCTATTGACTCTGGCATCAACTATAAACCCTTCTTTTTTGACATTTAAAGTTCTTCACAATCTGGTCCCAACCTAGCCCTTCCTTTCCTACATTCTAGCCAAACTGGCCCTCTCTCTGTTTCTCACATATGGCTTGCCTTCTTCCAACTCTGGCCATCCCTCACCTATGGAATACACTCTCACTTCATCACCTCAGAGAATGCCTCTATTACTTCAGGATATAACTCAAGCACCACTTTCTACTCACAGCCTTTCCTGATCTTTCTCCTCTCCTTCCCCCCCTCCCCCACTCTTTTTTCCCAACTGCCTGGTATTTATAAATCTGTTTTCTATGTGTATAAATATATAGTAGTCTCTCTAATAGAATATAAGTTCCTTGGGGACAGGGATTGTTACTATATCTATATGTATATGTACACACATATACACATACATATACATATATACATGAAAATAAGACGAGGGCCTCCCATATTGCCCAGCATATAGCACGTGCTTAAGAAATATTTGCTGGTTGATTGATCATGGGCAAACTCCTTAACCTCAATGGGCCTCAGTTTCCTCATGCACAAAATGAGTTTAGACATTAAGACCCTTCTATCTTTGAATCTGTGATCTCATGATTCTCTTTGGAAGTTAAAGAGCTAACTGTTAAGGCTTTCTTGACCCAGGATGCGTGGGGACAAACAGCATAATTAAATGACATTTGTGCCTTTTATAATTGGATCGGCCCAATGGGCTTCTCTCTCTTTAGCCCTTTGTTTCCATAATGACCAATCCAGGAAATACTCACTTTGTCTCATTACATATGTCCAGGCTCTAGTAGGTCCCTGAAGCTTCGCCTGGACAAGGCAAGGGCACAAGAGAACAATTACCAGTCACGACTGGATGAGCTCAAAATGACTGCAGGCAGAATGCTAGCCCTGGGGAATCAGTATCAGAGCCAAGTCCAGGATACCCGGAGGCTGATTGCCACGATGAGATTGAACTTGGAGGAAAGTGAAACATCTCTAAGAAGCACTGTAAGTTCAGCGGCGTTCTGAGGCTGGGGTGGGGTGATGGTGGTGGTGGGGGGGGGGGGGAGGTGGGAAGGTGAGAGGGGATGGGAGTGAGTAGAAGACCCACGTTCGCTCACTCGACCATTTCCACTTTCCCCATCCTCTTACCACTGCTCCCATCTCTCAAGCTTGGAATTCCCTTCCTTGTAATTCCTTGATCCTTAGGAGATAACATACAAAACATTTTGGAAGCCTTAAAGTGTCATATAAATGTAACTATTATCATCATCATTTTTAACCACAGCAGTGCTTAAGACTTATCAACCAAGGCAGGGCAGGGTCTCGGTCTGTGTTGGTAGAGGGAGTCCCCGGGTTGCCAAAATCACAGATCCTTGATGGAGGAGGGATAGGATTAGTTGAATCTGTTATTAAATCTGAAGGAAGGAGGCAGTGGTGGGGAGGTGGGAGACCCAAGGACCTAGGATCAGATGCTGTCTTAGGGAAAGCAGATTGACGGATGACTAAATACACTGAGGCCGGGAGGGGGAACGGAGATGTAAAGGATAGCTTGTACTATTGAGGATGGGGCAGCACCCACAGAAATGATGTTAACGGGTCAGATTCCTCACTTCTGTAGGCACCAAAGTTAAATAATAAAACATAAGATCTTTCTCTCTATTCTTCTTCCCTCCAGAATATCCCACCTTCAGACCAGTATGAAGGACCAAACGGCTTTAAAACACTAGCCCAAGAGGCTTGGAAGTTAGCAGACAGGTGAGTCACATTTGGTGCTATTAACTTGGAGGTCAAATCTCCTTGGGGAGCTGACTCACCCAAGCCATAGATGTGACCACAGGGGCTCTCTGGCTGACCTTGCCCTGGGATGAATAACCATCCTCCTTCTTCAGTGTGAGTCTGAATCACTTGGCTTTTAGAGAACTGGAGCTCTCCAGATACACAGTCATGTAGGAATTCTTAACCTTTTTTGGGTCATAGATGCCTTTGACAGTCTGGTGAAACCAATGGTCCCCATTTCAGAATGTCTTTAAATACATACATAAACATACTTAGGATTACAAAGAAAGCGAATTCTATTGAAATATTCTATCAAAACAATTCTATTGAAATTCTATTATCAAAAAATCTGTTATCGAAATTTCTTTTGAAATTCTATTATTAAAAAAAATAGAGACTAAGACAAAGACCCAAGACTAAGAATCCCTGCAGTAGTACAAGGCACAAATGTTTTGTTTCATTTTTTTGTAAAGGAAGAGGTCATGGATAGAGAGTGGGAGCATTTCCTTCCCAGCTGCTCCAACTGTGACTTGTTGGTTATATACCAAGTAGGGCATGGTTCCTAGGGCCACCTGGAACTGGAACGAATGAGAACTTTGGGAATGCATTCTCTGTAGCTTTGGGGACTCGAGTGCTCCATTCAAACCAAGCCCAGGAACAAGTAGCAACAAGTAGAGAGCAGGCAGGCTGGTTGGGGGCCAAGCCTGCAATCAGCCGAGCTCTGCAGGGGCCTAATGACTGCTGTAAAACATATGTTTGTGCTTCTGCAGCTTCAGAGAGTACTCTTTACTTCAGACCATAAATCCAGCTGCCTTTCAGATTTGTTCCTAGTGTGATACCCAACAGGTGGTGGCAAATTCAGTTGATCTCCAGTGGAACTCAGTCAGTGCAAGGGGGCTGGTTTGGACTTCTACAGGGTGAGCCATTGCCGGGGCTCTGCAGAGCTTTCCTCGGTTTTTGGGGGGAAGGGCAGGGAAAAACATCTGGGATGATTTTGTTGACAAAGCCTTCTCTCTTTGGACTCAGGCCCAGTTTAGGAGTGGACTAATGGGAGAAAGAAATAACCTGGCAGAAATATCGTGAGAGCCTTGCTGGTTTAGAAAAGGGCCTTGAGTTGTAGGAAAACACTCACCTTAGACAGGGCCCACAGATTCCATACCCTGAAAGGCCCCTGGGGCTTTCATTCATTTAACAAGCATTTATTAAGCACCTACTATATTCAAGAGGCAGAACATAATACATATCGTAGGTGTTGTTCTTTCCAGGTAGAATGCACTGAGTCCAGAGTCTGCCGCTGTGTCTAACTGTATGATAATACCCCTTTGTGCTTCAGGAACTTGCTGGACCTACTCAAAATATTAAAATAGATCTGTGATCTCTCCAATGTCAGTGTGCCCTCCAAAGCAACCCACCCCTACCCATGCCTGCCCCTTCTATCAGGCTCTTGTCCATGCTCTCCCATAAATTTCCCCTACAGGAGGTCTACCCAATTAAAAAGGGTGAACAGCCTTCTTCACTTTGTCTTGGCATTGTGAGTATGCCAGAAGAAGATCTGAGACATCCCCCCTTCCTCCCTCACTGTTGACACATGACCAACTCATCTTCTTGTTCACTTGAACGGCGTCCTTGACTCTGGGTCTTCTTAGTACTTCCTTATTTCTAACGTGTTGTGGTGAACTTGACTCACTATGTGTGTCTCCATAGCCCTCTGAGGGATACTCATTTTAAATTACTTACAGACTTTAGTATTCTAGAATTAAAAACCATACAATAATACTGGTAGAATATTGGAATTAAAAAGCAGGGCCTTTGTTTCAGAGAGAAGTTTGGGGTCATTAAAGACGTTTTGCAACTTAGGCAATCCATAGGCAATCTAGCCCATTCTTCCCCTGCTGCTCAATTCTGGGTCCAAAATGTCCATTTGTTACATCTGTCCAAGATTTTATGAACTGTTGCAGGTTCGCCATCTAATTCCATGTCATAATCTGGACAACAAACAACATCCATGTCTCATTGCTGTATTCTCCACAAAGCTCTCCTGGGACTGTTCATTGTGGTGTAGAGGTGACCCCAGGTTCTTGATGGCTATGTTGGATGAATATGTTGAATGACAGTTTCCATCATAAAAAAAAAAGGCATTGAGTACAGTCCTGAGGTTTTACCTACTAAATGATGGAAGGTCTTGAAATCAGATATTTTCATGCATACATATGATACTGCCAAGAGGGAAAAATCCTTGGTTTTTTATTCTGGGCTGGTTCTCCAGAACAGCGATATCAAATTCAAATAGAAGTAGAGACCATTAAATCTTACATAAAGATCCCAGCAGGCACCTTCTGACTTAGAAAACCACATAATAACATTATCTATGTCTTATTCTATTTTTACTTTTTTATTAAATATTTCCCAGTTACATTTTAAGCTGGTTCAGGCAGCACTCTTGGGAGTGATGTGTGTCTGACACCTCTGTTACAGAACATTCCATTACTTAAGGGATGCTCTATTATGTCTCTTCTGAGGTAATCATTTGATTTTCTACTTGTCTTTCTGGGGGCAAATCTGCTCTGCCATTCCCTTTCTTTTGGCTTCTATCAAAAGGAAGAAGGCAGATGTTCCAACCTTTGCTGTGAAAACTCTAATGAGATTTCAAATTCTTATCTTTCAGTCATGTAAAGTCAGCTAATGATATGGAACGGCTGGCCGGGGAAACCAGGGATTATTCTAACCAAGCCTTGGAACTGGTTCGAAAAGCTGTGACGGAAGGAGTGGGAAGCAACGGTGTGGACAGCTCTGTGGTGCAAGGGCTGGTGGGAAAGTAAGTCTGAATTGACTATCCTGATTACTGGAAATGAGGCAGGTAGAGGAGCAGGGAAGGCTTTCCTGTGGGAACCCAATGAGTCTGATTCGTTTCTGGTTGTGATAATAGTAAAAGCTCCTATATATGATAGCTAACATCTGATATTTAGATAGCTCTTTATAAATATTTTTACAAATATCACCTCATTTGATCCTTACAACAACCCTGGGATAAAGGTGCTATTATTATACCAATTTAGGGAAACTGAGACTGAGAGGAGGTAGATAACTTGTAAGTGTCTGGGGCAGGATTCGAATTCAGGTCTCCCTGACTCCAAAGCTAGGTCTCTAGTCATTGCAGATTCTCAAGATGATCTCTTTCTGTAGATTTGAAGAAGCCAGATCCCTGGCCCAGCAATTGCAGAGGGAGGCCAGTCAAGCTGACACTGAAGCAGAGAGATCTTATCAACAGAGCTTGCGCCTCCTGAACTCTGTACCTCAACACCCAGGGATCACTAACCAGGCCTTCCAGGTGAGGGGGCCTCCAAGTAAAACAGCCGAAACATAAATCTCTCCTCTTTTCTTTTGGGAGTTCCCCTCCCACCCCCTATGTACTAGGCCATTCCCCTAGTGGACCTTCCCTGATCCCAACTTCAGGTGGAAAGAAGGGACACTTCCCATTTCTTCTGCCTTTTTTTCTATCTACCTTGGGAGAAAAAAAATTCTGAGGAAGACTCAACATAACCTTGGTCTATTAGAAGTGGCAAATTGTGATGATAGCAGCTTTTTTAAGCAGTTTTTTAAAATAAATTTTTACTGACAGTCAACAATCAAGAAGCATTTTAAAAATAAATAAAATCTTTTTTTTACTGACAGTCAACAGTCGACAAGCATTCTTTTTTTTGTGTGTGTTTTTTGAAGGGGGGAAGGCAGGACAATTGGAGTTAAGTGACTTGCCCAAGGTCACAAGGCTAGTAAATGTTAAATGTCTGAGGCCAGATTTGAACTCAGGTCCTCCTGACTCCAGGGTCAGTGCTCTATTCACTGCACTACCTAGCCACCCCTCAACAAGCATTTTTAAAATTAATAAAATAAATTTTTACTGACAGTCAATAAGCTTTTTAAAAAATAAATAAAATACATTGTTGCTGTCAGTCAACAGTCAGCAAGCATCTTTTTAATAAATAAAATAAATTTTTACTGTTAGTTGACAAATGCTAGCTATGTGACCTTGGGCAAGTTGCTTTAACCCTGTTTGCCTCAGT
Source organism: Petaurus breviceps papuanus (assembly GCF_028583685.1). Taxonomy (NCBI): domain Eukaryota; kingdom Metazoa; phylum Chordata; class Mammalia; order Diprotodontia; family Petauridae; genus Petaurus; species Petaurus breviceps. The sequence continues at coordinate 3,171,210 of NW_027187372.1, forward strand.
TTCCCCTTCTATAAAATGAACTGGAGAAGGAAATGGCAAACCCTTCCAGTATCTTGGCTAAGATAATCCCATATGGGTTCATGAGGAATCAGACATGGCAGAAATGATGGAATAGCAATAAACAACGTGTCACACAGTATGCTAAGCCCTGGGGATATAAGGAAAGGCAATTCTTGCTACTTTTTTTTTTTTAATATCACCACCATTTCCTAATCCTTCCTTCTTCTCTTTCCCAGAGAACCAGCCCTCATAGCAAAGAATTAAAAAGAGAAGGAAAAAAAGAAACAGTTCAGCCAAACTAACCCACACATGGAAAAAGTCTGATATTACATGCATGTTCCACACCCACATGATTCCACCTGGCTTCTCCTATCTCTTCTTTGGGCCAAGATCGGTCATTATAATTTCACAGTGCCTGCTACAGTGGTAGCCTTTTTCCCCAGATCCCAGGGACCACTGGCAACTGTAGCAAATTAATTACTAGTGACGGTTTAATTTTTCCTGAGTCCTAACCAAAGGGGGCTCACTTCTGTTTGACTTAGGACAGGGATGGGGAACCTGTGACCTCAAGGTTCTCAAGAGTGGCCCTTTGCCTGAATCCAAACTTCACAGAACACATCCCCTTATAATAAAAGGGTTTGTTCTATAAAACTTGGATTCAGTCAAAAGGTCACACCCAAGGACCTAGAAGGCCACATGTGGCCTCGAAGCTACAGGTTCCCTACCCCTGACTTAGGGAATGGCTTTCAAAGTTTGATTTAGGAAAAGTCTATTCTTCCTGCAAAATTTGCATGGGGTCTACCACCCCTCCCCCAATGGCTAGACTCTCTGTTCCTTTCTCTATGCCTTTACCCCCTCCATGTTCACTATGGAACTAGGCTAAGAGAAGACATAAACACAGACATACAACAAACAAGCAAAAACAATGACTTGGAGATTTTGCCTCCGGATGCAGATTCTGCAGAGGGACCAAAGAAGATGGAGAGTTTCTCAGATGTCTTTGGGGCCCACTTTTCTTTGCCTTGTGACCAGTGCTTACTCTCCATGACTTTTTGTGCCCTTTATTGCATCCTTCCTATTTCTAGGCAGTGATGTCAGGCCCTTGCAGGGTCCTACAGACTGGCCCCTGTGGTAAGGGGAGGAGAAGGAAGGAAACAGGCATTAATTAAATACCTACCCTGTGCCAGGGACCGTACTTTCCAAACATGATCTCATTTGGTCCTTGCAATAGCTCTGGGAGGCAGGTGCTGTGATCATCCCCATTTTACTGTTGTGGAAACCGAGGCAGACAGTGGTTAAATGGCTTGCCCAGAGTCACAGAACTAGTAAATTTCTGAAGCCAGGTTTGAAATCATGTCTTGCTGATTGCAAGCCCTTTGCCCTTTCTCTATGCCTCCCCACATCATCTTTGCCTCTGTCCTACCAGCTGCTTTTTGCCCTGTAGCAGAAGAGTAAGGCTTCTTGATCTCCCTGTGATTTCAGATGGAAACAAAGAGAATCAGACAAGAAGCTGATTCTCTGTCAAGTCTGGTAACAAGACATATAACAGAGTACAAACATTTGCAAGAGCGCCTGGGAAACTGGGAGGAAGAAACACAGCAGCTGTTACAGGATGGAGAGGAGGAAAGACAGGTAAGTCATTTCCACTGAGAATGGTTTACATTTATGTAGCACCGTATGGTGCAGCAGGGCTTTCTTCATGATGACCTTGTTTAATAGGTCATTCAAATCTGATTTATCCCCATTTTACAGATGAGGACACCAAGGCACAAAGAGCCTATAGAATGACTTACCCAGAGTGACATAGCTAGTCAGTGATAAAGTTAGGATTTGAATCCAGATCCTCAAATTCCAAATCCTAAACAAAAGGTGCTTTGGCAACACAACAACACTTTTCATTCAGGCTGCTATCTAAAGATGTCCTGAAATGAGCCTACTTGTATCTAGGCTGGGAGACAAAGATAATAATGTTAGTCACCCAGAACTATCCCATGAGTCAGTGCCCAGATTTGGGAATAGAATTTGGGCCTTTTGACAGTTGGTCTAGGGTTCCATCCACTAGCTGGGCCAGGGGTTAAAATTATAATTTGCAAGACGACTTTTTCAAAACCTGAATCAGAGTTTGTTTCGTCCCTGGGTCTGTGTTACTGAGTCGTCAAATGTTTTGTCCTTTCCCCAAGAGAGGGAGATTTCATCTGTTTTCATGTTCCTGTGAGGTGAATTATGGCATTCTGTTATCACGAGAGAGAAATGTGCTGGGGTTAATTTTGTTTAGCAGGAATGCGCTTCTGGGGTGTAGGTTACGTGTGCTCTAATCTTGGGTCTTGTACCTGACTATTTACAGAAATCCGATCAGCTGCTTTCCCGTGCCAATCTTGCTAAGAGCAGAGCCGAAGAGGCCCTGAGCATGGGCAATGCTACTTTTTATGAAGTTGAGAGCATTTTAAAAAACCTCAGGGGTGAGTCTTTGTTTATTTATTTATTTTAAATCTAGACCCATGATTTTATTGGTAGAACAAACTCCCTCTACTAAAGTAGATTGATAGCTGCCCTGTATATAGTCAAACAACAGCTGGCATTTATCTGGGCATTTAGGAGGTGCTGGCCCTGTAGTCAGGTTGTGTGACCCTGGGCAAGTCACTTAACCCTGTCTGCCTCAGTTTCTTTATCTGTGAAATGAGCTGGAGAAAGAAATGGCAAACCTCTCCAGTCCCTTTGCCAAGAAAACTCTAAATGGGGTCACAAAGTGTCAGACGGGACTGAAATGACTCAACAAAAGCATTTATGGAGCATTTTAAGGTTGGCAAAGAACTTTACAAAGTAATCACACTTGATCATCACAACAACCCTGGGATGTATGTTCTCTTATTATCTCTCTTTTACAGATGAAGAAATTGCAGCAAACAGAGGTTAAATGACTTGCCCAGGATAGCGGTGTCTGAGGCAGGATTTGAACTCAGGTCTTCTGGACTCCAGGTCCACTTCTCTGTCTAGGTCCTGGAGGTTAAGGGACTTGTTCATGCTCACATGGCCAGCATGGATCAGTAAATCCCAGAACCTCAGTCTTCCTTACTCCAAGGACAGCTCTGTAACCACTCTGCTAAGCTGATTCTCTGAGTCCTTATTCATTTTATTAAAATAGTTCATATCTACATAGGTTTGCTAAGTATTTTACCCACATTATCAAATTTGAACCTTGAAACAGCTTATCCCCATTTTACAGATGAGGAAGAATGAGTCAAGTGACCTACTCTTGGCTGCACTGATAGTTTAAGTGTCAGAGTCAGGGTTTGAAGCTAGGTCCACCAGACCCCAAGTCCAGCACTCTATGTACTGGGCCATGCTGTCTCTTTGTCCTGTTCTCCTCTGCTGGTGCTGGAGTTGGGCCTAATTTGTCACACTAGAAAATGCTTGTTGCTGTTCCCAGAAACAGCTACCATTGCCCCCTGGTGACAGTGCTAGCACGCTTCATTAGTGTGGGAAACAGTAGGAAATTCCTGTTCACAGCTCTAGGCTCCTTTATTATTGAAAAGAAGAGAAACATTCCCAGGGCTCCTTTGTTTGGACTTTCTATTCCCATTACTCCTTTCCTACCCAAACTCACCTGTTCTTTTTCCCACTTAATCTTTTTTAACCAGACCTGTCTTGTGATTTCATGGGTATACAGAACCCCGCTGTTAGACCTTAACAAATACTTGTTCAGAGGTTGATTGAACTACCTTTATCATTGCAGATCAGACTCACTCACAATCTTAGAGCTTTGCTTGGGAGCAACTAGAGATTAAATGATTTGCCAGGGTTACACAACCAGTGTGTAACAGGTGGGATTTGAACTCATGTCTTCCAGATTCTATAGTCTCTGCCATGATGCCTCTCTTCCATTTCTTAGTTAGGAAGCCCAGGAATATAAGTTGCAAGCTCAGGGCCCAGTATTTAGAGCCATAAATTTGAGCTTTTGTCACAACCTGTGTGGTCTTGGGCCAAGACAATTACTTGCCTCGATTGTCCCTTTTGTGATGGAGGTGGGTGGGTAGATGGGAGCTGGCTGTGTATTTAGACACAATAAATGATGAGTTTGACTTAACATGAAGCATCAGCTCCATCCTGGGGTGCTGCTGACCTCTGGAGTTTAAAAAAGTAAACCAAAAAGGAATTTAGGCCTTGGGTTTGATTCTCAGGCTCTTTCTCTGTCGTTGCGTCATTGGTAATTCCTTCGACTCACAGCGCTATCTTCCCTCATCTCAGAATTTGACCTGCAGGTCGAGGATAGGAAAACAGAAGCAGAAGATGCTATGAGGAGGCTCTCCTTTATCAGTCAGATGGTTGCAGATGCCAATGACAAAACAGGACAAGCAGAGAGGGCCCTGGGCAGCGCCTCTGCAGATGCCAAGAGGGCAAAGGGCATGGCGGGAGAGGCGCTAGAGATCAGTGATGATATTGAGAAGGTAAAGGTCATTAGCACTCTGTGGAGGGCATGTTGGGGGGGAGGAGGGTAAGGACCGGGAAGAAGGATGGGAAGGGGAATTGTGTCTGCTCTGCTGTGGCCTTGTCTAGCACTGTGTCCATCCATATGGTCGAACTCTTGCTTGGGTGAGATACAGGCTTGCCAATGGCTCTGACAGGAAGGACCTCATTTGTGGTCCTGTACATACCCCTTTCCCCAGTAGGGCTGGACCCAAAAGATTCTCACATTAGATTATACACATGGAACTGCAGTTCTAGGCATTTGAGCAGGTATAACTTATCTAGGTGAGAGTGATATCAATGTCTTGATTTCAGAACTTGGGAAAATTTCAACCCCAAAATAGCTGTGACCCTATCTCTTATGTTTAGTCTCCTAGTAGAAAGAGATGACCTTTTCAGCCCATATTTGAAAATTGAATCTAATAAAGGTCAGGTGATGAGAAGGACAGAGAAAGAGAGAAACAGAACAGAAACAGAGACAAAGACAAAGACAAGAAGCAGAAAGAGACAGAGGGACACAGAGAGACAGAGATCCCCTCCACACATCCAAGCTAGAACTCTTGACTTTTAAACTATTTGGTCTTACCAGGTCTCCTACTGGGAAGAGATAGAGTTCTAACTCTACCAAATTATAGATGCCTTGGTTACTTATAGAAACAATGTCCAAAGGTATGTCACGAGCAAAGACCAGGCATATGTAATTTTCCTTCTATAACATCTGACACTGAGCCCTTTGTAGTTCAATGCTTATTGATGTGACTGATGTTGAACCAGGCTTCTAGTCCAGAGGTAATAGCTCCAAGATACAGCAGGCCTCTCTTGTCCACTAAAGCCCAAGAGGCACCAGTGAAGTCATTCCAGAGACTGTAGGAGTCAAGCAGCAGGATGTAGAGATATGTGGACTTGTTTTCCTTCTTTTCTGTTTTCCCATATTTCTCTCAACGTGTTTACTTTTCCATTAATGTTCAAGCTGAGACAGGAACAGAGTCATGTTGTTGACACCCTCCCAGTCCTTGACAGACCCCGAAGTGACTTGTCTGAAACCAAGCCTGGGGATGGGTGTGTTCCCAAATCTGGCCTTTTCTCAGAAGATCTAGTTCATGTCTTCATGGGTCAGCTGCAGCTGTTTGTCTTCCTAATTTGTCTTGGGGTTGTTTTCTTGCCTTGTGAATGTCCCTCCTATCATCCATGGCTCCATTTCTCCTCCCAGGAGATAGGAAGATTGAATTTAGAAGCTAACACAACAGCAGATGCTGCCTTGGCTCTGGAGAAGGGGATGGCCACTCTGAGCAGCGGGATCCGGGATGTGGAGGGAGAGCTTGGAAGGAAAGAACTGGAGTTTGATCAAGATGGGAACGCCATGCATATGGTAAGTTTCCAGAGGCTGTCTTGTGAGAGGAGTTTGTTAAACCAGCTCATTCAATAAGTCATCTATGTTTTTTGTTCTCCAGGTAATTCAGGAAGCCCAAGGGGCTAAATCCAGAGCCCAAAATGCAGGACTTACCATCCAAGATACACTAGATGCCTTGGACAGCATCCTGAATCTAATAGGTATGTAAAGTGGCTTTCTAGCATATTAGCACCACAATTTCATAAGCTTCAAATGGCCTTTTGGAAAAAACACTGAATTCTTCATTCATTGCTACTGATTGTGAGATAATCTGTTAGAACAGAAAAACATAAATAGAACCATATGTGCCCTCAAGAAGCTTGCATGTTACTAGGAGAATGTAATAATTACACAGATAAATATATACAAGATATTTTGACCATTAAAGGAATGGGGGGGGGTGGCTAGGTGATGCAGTGGGTAAGGTGCTGGCCCTGGAGTCAGGAGGACCCGAGTTCAGTTCCAGCCTCAGACACTTAACACCCACACAAAAAAACTAGCCGTGTAACCTCGGGCAAGTTACTTAACGCCAATTGCCCTCCAAAAAGCAAAAAAAAAAAAAAGTAATGAGGGAAGACTTTATGGAGGAGGTAACATTTATTCTATCTCGAGAGGAGATAAGGTCCCTGAGAGGCAGAGCTGAGGAGGAAGTATATTTATGGGCATGAGGGTTAGAAGCAGGAGAAAGACTTAAATGCGGCCAATTGTATTTCAGTTTAGCTAGATTGTAGACTCCATGAAAAAAAGTAATATGAAATAAGACTAGAAAGCCACTGAAGGTTTTGGGGCAAGGGCATGACTGGCAGTCACATGGAAGGGGATAGATTGGAGAGGAAGCAGGAAAACCAAGTAGGAGAAATTATCATAGTCCAAGCATGAGGTGATAAGGGTCTTAGCTAGGAAGGTGTCTGTGAGAATGAAAGGAAGGGAGTAGAGTCCAACGATGTGGGAATCGAATTAACAAGATAGTGGTTGATTGTGTATGGGCATGAGGGAGATAGATGTCTCTATATTACCTATAAGGTGGTGACCCTGGTTGACTGGAAAGGTGGTAGTGGCCTCTGATGACCCAGGAAAGTGTGGAATAGTATTTACATTTTACATTTTGTACATGTTAGATTTGAGATACCCAAGGGACATCTAGGTAGGAATATCTAATAGGTAGTTAGTGATATAGGACTGAAATTTAAAAGAAAGGTGAAGACTGAATTTATGAATGAGAGTCAACTTCTTGAGATGATCATTGGAACCATGGAAGCAAATGAGATTGCCAAGAGAGAAAATACAGAGAAAAAGAAGGGAAGAAGGCCCAGGATAGGCTCCAACTACCTATAGGTGGTTTGGGAAGAGACATGAGAGAGGTGGTGGGCTGCCTCTGGTACTGAACATTTTGTGGGTAAAAAGGAATTTGGAGGCATGATGGAACTTGAGAAGCAGCGGGCTCAATGGGGTTACACCAAATCCAAAATAGGACATTGTTGTTCAGTCTTTTTTCAGTCGTATCTGACTCTTTGTGACCCCATTTGGGGTTTTCTTGGCAAAGATACTGGAGTGGTTTGCCAGGTCCTTATCTGGCTCATTTTACAGGTGAGGAAACTGAGGCAAACAGGATTAAGTGACTTGCCCTGAGTAACACAGCTAATGTCTGAGGCTGGATTAGAACTCAAGATGAGTCTTTCTGATTCCACGCCCAAGTGCCCCACATTTCCCCACTATAGTCAAGCAAATATAAATGTGGTTTTCCATATCATGGCATCAAGAACCCAAAAAAGTGCAATTTCCAAATTTATTGTTAGTCATGGTCCTGGTCTATGATAATATCCCTTAAGATCAAACTATTCCTCTAGTAGAGTCAGAGTCAAAGTCAATAAATATTTATTAAGTGCCTACTGTGTGTCCAGGATTGTGCTATTAAGGAGTTTGTGTCCTGGAAGAGGTAACATATCAAATGATTCTTAATACCTTGGAAGGAGAAATAGGAATGGTTGTTAACTCCTATTTCAAATTCACCTAAATCCCAATGAAGTTGGTTTTTTCTATTAGAGAGCAGCTTAATTATCACAAATAATAAGTTGTTTTATTTTAAGAGTAATTCTAATAATATAGGATGCCAACGTTTACAAAGCATTTTATTTGTAATAGTCCTCTAAGATAGCATTGCTATCACCATTTTACAGATAAGGGAACTGAGGCTCAAAGAGGTGAGAAAGAATGTTAGAACTGGAAGGGGTCTTAACGTTCATCTAGTCCAGTTATTTCACTTCACAGGTTAGGAGGCTGAGGATGAGAGAGAGAGAGAAAGAAATTTGCCCACAGGCACACAAAAAATTGTATGAGAAGCAGAATTTCATGTCCCTTGACTGCTAGGCCAACACTCTTTTCACTATAATAACTGAATAATGCTCTGGGTTTTGCAAAATGCTTTACATATATTATCTCCTTAAGCCTTACAACCCAAGCTGAAACCAGGATGGGTTGATGAGACTCCATCTCAGGGGTCTGAATTTGAAAGATGTTATGAATCCAGATCTTCCTGACTATCACAGTCCCTGGCACACAGTAGATACTAAATAAATGCTTGTTGATTGATTAATTGACTCCAAGTCTAGCACTCAGTCCCTTATTCCATTCCCCTCCTTATGTCACACTGCCTCCCTCAGACCTTGACAGATCATTTGGAATAAAAGAATCAAGGGTACTTTTAACATCCCCCACCCCCAACCCCATGCATGAATTCCAGGAACTAGGGTTTTGTAGGCTTGTTTTCTCTTTATGTAGTACGGATCAGGGATAAATGTCGGTGAGCTCTGCTGGGTTTTTCACTAGGTGGCTTGAATTGACCTAAGGCTGCTGAAGCTTATTTGAACCAGTCTGGTCTGACCAGATGTTCTTCAAGCTGGCATTCTTCAGGATGGCTCGTGGGGAGAACCTGACCTGAACTCAAGTGACGTTCCTATTTAAACTGAAAAGAATTTCATTGGATTCTCTAGATTTCAAATCAGAGTCAGAGTCTATATTCTTCTCCAGCCAGCTAGGATCCATCCCCCAAACTCAAACAGTTTGTGCTGACCTCTGCAAAACCCTAAGCCTGAGCAAGTTTCTTACAAGCCACTAAGGACAAACAGCAATAGTTTCCCTGCAAAGAATTCAAGAACTATAGGATAGAGGTGACCTTGAACCCAGGGCACTAGTGGGTTGGGTGAGCAGGCAGCTTGGACTGGGACAAGGAACTCATCATCTTTGACCACCTTTTTTTTAGACGATGGATCTAAACATATTGCTAGAACCCTCCTCATCTAGACATTAAAAACAAGCTTTAATTTTAAGGGGTTAGGTTGGGGTTGATGGGCAGCTAGGTGGTACAGTAGATAGTGCACCAAACCTGGAGTCAGAGAGTCCTGAGTTCAAATCCAGCCTTAGGCACTTCCTAGATGTGTGACCCTGGGCAAGTCACTTAATCCTGATTACCTCAGTTACCTCATTTGTAAAATGAACTGGAGAAGGAAATGGCAAACTAGTATCTTTGCCAAGAAAACCCCAAATGGGGTCACAAAGAGTTGTGCATGACTGAAAAAAGACTAAACAACAATAATAACAAAACCTGGAGTCAAGCAACTAGGCCCAGACTAAATACTTGCAGCTAGAGAAGCTACAGAGCACGTCAGAGGTAAAGGAGTTAGCCTTGTGGAGGAAGCCAGTTACTGGCTTCCCATAGGGATCAAGCAAAGCATAGTCTAATGGTCAGTATTCTTGGGAACCAACAGATTATACTGAAGGAGGAAAGGAAGGTGGGTCTTGACAGCATCAAAAGTGAGCTGAAGCTCAAGGAGAAAAGTCAGGATAGGCATGGATTTTACAGACTTGACCTTGGGTAAATAAATTAACCTTCCTGAATCTCAGCTTCCTCATCTGTAATATGAGAAGGGGTTGGACTAAATGATCTTGAAGTTCTATGATCCTGGATGGTTTGGAGTATTGCTTCTGTGGGGTCATAGTTTTGAGCAGTGTCTGGGTTTTGATGGATGTGCATGAACTTCTCAGCCCAGCCCACTCTGTCTCCAAAAGGGGCCATGCAAGTCAGACTATCTTGAAGGTTCAGACTTAAGAAAGTTTGGTGTCCCATTGGTCTCGAGAACATGATAGACAATGTGGATTGTTATTTGTCCTTCATTCTCGGAGAGGACTGTGACAGCAGGAAGGAGATGCTATGATATGCAAGTGAATTGCACTTAAATTGGGGAGGGCTGTGCAAAGTCACCAGTCTCACTCTTTCCTCTGGAGTCATTTGGGTCCAGTGGCAAGATATAGACCAGGATGACTGGAGAAGGCCCTGGATGCAGTGGGAGGCCTTAGTCTTTTTGAGTTAAGGTCTGTCCCAGGTCTCAGTTTGTCTGAGACAATGCCAATTTAGTGATTAAGGTTAGGTAAAAATGAGGCAAAGAATAACCTCTTTTACCTAGTCTAAAATAAAATAAAATAAAATCAATCTGTGAGGGGAAGACCCTTAGGGTTTCTGGGCAAAATAGAAACAATTGCTATTTACACTGACCTTGAACCATCAGAATCCAAACAAGAGCCAAGTGAGGTTTGGACTGGGACCCACTGGCCAATCAATGAGAGCCAGCATGATTTGGATTTAAGGCATTGTTCATAAAAAAAGAAATCTATCTGTAAACCCCAAGACAGGTTTCAATGATCAAAATTTATATTCGTTTGGGCAGAGCACCTGTAGGTAAGGGTATTTTTCCCTATGTGGACAGAGGGAGAGGGGGGAGAGGAAGAAGAGGAGGGAGGGGAGGAAGGAAGAGAAGACAGGGAGGGAGGAAAGGAGAAAAGGAAGAAGAAAGGAAGGAAGGGAGGGAGGAAGGAAAGAAAGAGAAAGAAAGGAAGGAAGGAAGGAAGATAGAAAGAAAAAAAGAAAGGAAGGAAGGAAGGAAGGGAGGGAGGGAGAAACTATGTTACTCAACTGGAACTGGCCAATTGGGTCCCCAGTGGGTTACTACTGCTCACACGGAAAGAAAACAGTGGAAGATAAAAAAGGCCTCATGTGTATTTAGAGAAATCCGGCTGTAGAATTTCCTTGTTGACTCATTTCCTGTTCCCTGAAATAGACCAGCCCGGCGGTGTGGATGAAGAAGGGTTAATCTTACTAGAACAAAACTTCAGCAAAGCCCGAAACCAGATCAACACCGAACTTCGGTCCTTGATGCAGGGACTGGAGGGCAGAGTTCGTCAGCAGCAAGACCACCTTCGACTCCTGGAAGCAAACATCAATGGGATCCTGGCTGACGTCAAGAACTTGGAGGACATTCGCAACAATCTGCCTCCTGGCTGCTACAATACCCAAGCTCTTGAGCAGCAGTGAAAACGTCCTAGAGATTTCTCCTCCTTGATTCTCAGATCACAGACCCCAGAGTTCAGAGCACAGCACTGGTGAGGGTGGGGTTGGGAGAGGCACAACTGGACTCAACTGAAACCATCTTGCTCAAGTCGACTGACCCAGATCCCAGTGCTGTGACTAGAACCAGTCAGAGGTCTGACTGTACATGTGGGATCCTATTTGCTTCATCATGTTGGGTAATGAATCGAATGACATTACAGCAGGAGACTGATTGAGCAGCCAGGACTCCAGTATAGCTTTGGGTGGAGGATTAGCATATGGTAGAATGGCCAAATCAAAACAGCAGGGCCATAATGAGCCAGGGAGGAGCAAATTGGGTTTTGCCTAAGGGCAAAAATATCTGGAGGGAGAGGGGGCTGCAATTCACAGTGATTAAGGTTCTCAGATCTGGCTTTGGCCCATCCAATCACTGTCCCCAGGGGTCTATCTTATGGTGCTTTTCTCCTGGGTCCCAGGTTTAGTGAAGGTCAGATCCTCCCTTCTTGTGGCAGGCTTGAACCTGATGTCTGACTGACCTTGGTGCCACTGTTCCCTCATCCCTAATTCTTTTTGCCCCAGGTAAAAAAAATGTCTAGTTTCAACTCTACGGAAAAGTCTTAAGCTCAAGAGTACATTCAAGAGACATGCTTGAAAACATGATCATGCTTAAATTAATCTAGTTCTCTGAACCCTGTGGCAACAGAATTCTCCAAATTTACCTAGTCTTTCCTCCAAATTCATTCTAGTATCAAAAGAAGGAATGAAACCCAATGAAATACTGTTACCTCTTAACAAGGCTTTTACCCTTTGGTACTTTTCCCTTTCACCTCCTCATGAGGATTACACTTATACCTACTTCTAAGCCAAATGAATGGGATGTGAGAGAAAATTGGCATAGCAAACCCTGGGGTTGATTACATTTTGGTGGCATTCAGGGCCCTACTACTTGGTGATCCTGTTGCCTCAGAGGCGTCTCCAACCTGGGTGGGCCAGTAGCCTTTACCCTCCTGTCTGATACAGCCTACATTTCATTAGCTATTAAAGAAATAGAGAAAGGAAACTATTTGGTTTCAAACTCATAAAATATGTAGCTTGAATATTGAGAGAGATGAAACTTATCTAGAGAATCAAGTTATCCTTCCCTTTTAAATCCCTCCCTTTTAAAATCCCAGGCTTCAATGTGTATTTTGTGGACCTCCTTTCCTCAGTATACCAAAGGATGCTCCCTCTTTAGCCTGAGCTGAGTAGAAGATCTTGTCTGTCCTAAACAGTGTTTGGTGGAGTATCTACCTGGATTGTACCTCTGCCTCAAGCTTGAAAGACAATTGGTGCTGCCTTTCCTCTTCCCACCATGTTTTCTCCCTTCACTTTTAATGGACATGTTTTTAAATAAAGAGGTATTGAATAAGCTGCCCATTGTCAGTTCCTGTTTTATAGATTAACAAACTCCTCAACTACAGATGCAAGAATTTAAGAACTAGAAACCACTTCTGCAGGAAATATGAGAGGGGTCCTTTGGTTGACACTTCCTGTCCTAGATCCTGAAGCTGTCATGTGGATTCTCTCCCAAATGGAAAAGAATTTTGCTGGATTTAACTATTGTTGTCTGATATTTCTTATAATGGAATGACAGAGTTTTGTTTCAAGGACAAACTAATCACCTCTTCAGGCCTTTTCAAGGGAACTATTTCCTGAAAGGGTTAGTAATTAATATGTATGATTTCTTGACTTTTGGAACGTGATCAAAGCAGAATCTCTGGTATCTACAGGGTGTCATACATTTTGGGGAATGGATTTTCTATAATACTAATTATGAATGTGCCCTTGGGCTGAGTAATTAGGAGAAAGAATCTGATGACATAGACCAGACACTGATGAATGATACTTTCGACTTGATCCTTTGTTTTGGGTGACAGTGAATTTGGAAATCTCATTTTATAATGAACATTATAGAGCACTTTAAAGTTTACAAAGAACTTTATGTACATTATCTCATCTGAGCCTTAGGAGGTAGGTATGATAAATGGTATTCCCATTTTACAGTTGAGGAAACTGAGGATTAGAGAGGTTAAATGATTTGTCCATGGTTATACAGTTAGTAAGTGTCAGAGGAAGGATGTGAACTCAGATTTTCCTGACTATAAGTCCAACATTCTCTGTTTGCTATGCCAAACTTTCTCTAGTGTTTATTCTAGATTATATAAAAGTCATATTTTTTTTATGTTCACTTGGATTATTATGTGGTGATCTTAGGCTTGGGCCTTGAACTAGTGCATCAAAAGTATAGTTCTATGTTTGTTCACTTTCTTGTTTTAATTCATCTTTGGGAGATGTGGAATATCTTGTTGTCATTTATTTTTCTTTCATTCTTGAAGAGGACCATTAATTAATTTCTAGTTGATATTCCATTATAGGTCATCTTTTTTTTTTTAAATAGGGATTTCTAGTAAGAGAGGGAGAATAGAAAAATCAACAAATCAAAACTTTTCCTGAACAGACATGTTACTTGAATCCCAGGATGTGGTTTCTTCTCCTTTCTCTTAGAAGATGGGAAGAAAGGATAAAAAGAAAAAGAATGAGACATAATCTAGTCTCATGTTTGCAGCAAGCGTCAAATAGCATGGATGTGCTTCCTATGCCTTTTGCTAATTCTTGGTATGGTGCTGGAAATGGTATGGTACTCTGTTGCTCAGTTTTCTCACCTGTAAAGCAGAGAATATTTCTCTAAAGTTTAGGTCCATGCTTTCCTAGTTAACAGATGACTATACAGTCTCTCAGTAAACAACCCAACTCCTCAAGCTAGTTATAAAAGTAAAAATAACTATGTATCATTGTTAATATCCATTAACTGGCAAAGACTACCAAGAATCAGCAAATTAGTAGATTATCTCAAAGATGATTCAATTCTCTTTTCTTATTAGATGCTCAAGAATCAACATTTAGCTTTGGGAACAAAAGAGTAAACAGTACAATTTATAGATCTGAAGGCTTATCAAACACAATTTCGATGTGTCAATAGCCCCTACTGAAGATAGAAGCTATTGGCTAAATAAACAAACCATTAGTTTGAGAATAGGAGCATCACAAAAATCAATGACTCATTATATTATTCATCATTGATGGACATTACCTATCATGGACACACTAATGTAACACAAGTTAAAATGAGTTAATCATGATGTTAATTAAAGTGACCTGCTTAAGAATCAAAATAGTAACATAAGAATGGTTGTTCTGAACCTAACTGAATAATGCTAACATCAATCAACCAATCAAGTGGCCAATGTCATTGTCATATGGCTTAAAGAACTGCCAACCTGTGGACCAAAATTTGACCTTTTACTAGCATATATATGATATAAAGTAAAAATGTGGGAAATAGTAATTATCAAATAGAATCAATTTGTTTATTTCTCTCCCAAATGTATTAAAATAAAATATAAAGCCTTGATTGTGGTGGTTATTGTATTTTAGTAAAGCTTAAAAGTTTTTGATTATCATGTCTTACATTTTACACAGTAGAGGCAAGCTTAGCCAGCACTCTCCTACTTGGATATCTTTAAACATATCTCATCACAGATAATAAGCATTGCAAATGGAAGTGTAAACATATCCATAACTCATACATTTGCCAGTTGTTTTTCCCTCATATGGATGTTAATCCTTAGCATATTGTCAGGCATATATATTTGTTGACTGGTGTGTATTAGAGTAGGCAAGGCAAAAGAAATACTGCCCTTGATAGACATGTATTATATACTTGTATGTAGGTTAGTACAAATAATGTGTGCGCAAACAATTGAGTTTGAGCAGAAAAATTGCTTTAGGTATATTTTATAGTTATTAGTGCCTATAAAGTAAAAACTCAAGTAGAAACAACCAGCTCCCTTACTCAGTGGTCTCAAACTTAGATAGTGAATGTTTAAGTTTATTGTTCTAATCTACAACTATTGCCTAAAACTTTGTTTCCTTATACAGACTTATTTTGATGTAATATTCCTTTAAACAAAATACAAAGGGGGCCAGCCTTCTAAGCAGCACAATGCAGTCCACTAAGGCATAGTCTAAATCATGGTCCAACTCCTTGAGTTGAGCAGAAGTGAAACAAGAAACCAATAGTATCATCTTGTTTATTATAGAATTGAAACATTTTGCTGATAAAACTTTTGTCCATGACCATCTTTAGCAACAATATTTTACTCAAAATATTTCACTGTGAAATGATCTTGCAATTTGAATGTCATTTTTTTTAAATGAATTGGTTTCAGGATAGCAAATCTTAATGTTAACATGGCAGCTTCAGTGATCACATGTAAATTGAAGAAAGCGCTTTCCTCCCTGTACCAATCCTAGAGACCTTTAAAACTTAACCACGTTGTGGGCTCTGTGATTTAGGCTGAAGAATGAGGAAGGACTGAACCGCAGCTCATTTCTAACCAACCAGAAAATATGCATAGGCCCCTCTAAACTTACATTACAAAGAAACTACGTGGTGTTTTACTGTGCAGCTATATGAAGATGTCGATGAGTCATAGTGTATTCATAATCATTACCACAATGCTATGTTCCTAAGGCATGCTGTCCTAAATTAGATGAACTACAAAGTTGATCATTACTCCCATACTTCCAAATACGGCCAACTGGTCTACCCAGTTATTTTCCTAATACTTTCTTATTGGAGAAAATAAAATACTGGGTTCTGTTTTCTCATCTCATGAAAGTGTGTGTGTGTGTGTATGTGTGTGTGTGTGTGTGAGTGTGAGAGAGAGTGTACCTGTGTATGTGCATGTGTGAAGGGTCAAGGGTAAAGTCAGGTTCCTAGAATAAGTAGATTTTCCATTGTTTTCTCCACCTTTTGCTGCCATTTAGGAATTGAGAAGTACGATTGATTCTCTATTTATACCTACCAGGAAGTACCTCTGCTATTTCTTTGAAATAGCTCAAGGTTGAGACCAGAGCACAATGTGAGTGGTTGGAAATACACACAGCAGTATATGCCACTTGTCTAGAAGAGACTAGCTTGGAATTATCAGGCACTGTACAAATAGATTCCTTTTCCATGTCCCTAATGAACTCCCATGAGCGATGTGAGCAGTGAGATCTCAGAGGTTGAGGAGCACTGAGGTACCAATTAGCAGCACAAATTCCCTAAAGAGATCTCTTGTGAGGAGGGATGTGTGGTTTTGTCCTCATCCGCTCTATCAACTACTTTCATTTTTGGAGGGAAGGAAAAGAGAAGGTAACCTTATCTGATGGCAATTTCCTGCTTGTTAGCAAGAAATGAGGCTGGAGACCCCCTGTGACATTGCCATTTCAACTCCCATCTTTCTCATGAAGTCTCCAGGTCCCACCACAGGAGTCATGTTCCCCAAGCAAGCTGAGGAAGGCAAGATTACTGGGAGCATGGACCAGGTTCACATGGCCTGGTGGTCATTCTCTTGACTGTCAGGGCCTTACCAAGAACTCTAAAACCTCTCCTTAGCATTGACTGTGACTGGATCCTATCAACAAAGTCCCATTGTGAGACAAGAGTAATGTTGTTATCATTCTTAGTGAATAAGGAGATTGAAAATGGGAGCTAGGAAAGGGATAAGGAGAAGGTTGTGGTTCTGTGCTGATGGAAGCTTCACATTTTTCTTTGATAAACTTCTTCTGGTGATGGCAAGGGTGTTCTTTTCAACTTTCTGTCTCCTCCTTCTACCCCACAGTCAGGTATAATCTGATCCTTTATTTTCTAAAACTCCATTTGATCTATTTATTCCATCTGTAACTGCCTTCGTGCTTCCTCCACACCAACTAGCCCAGAACCATCATAGCTCCTTAGTGAGAGGAGGAAATAACAAATGGGTTTTGGGCTCTGCCTGAGACCTTCAACATAGTACAGTGGGAAAAACACTATCTATAAAGTCATATTGAACCTGGGCTCAAATTCCACTGTTCATACTTCCTTCTCTCGTGATCTTGGGCAAATCACCTAAATTCCCTGGGTGTCAGTTTCCTCATCTGAAAGGTGAAGAAATATTATATGGTCATTGAGGTCCTCTCTGGCTCTATACCTAGAGCTTAAAAGATAGAAAAGCTATCTATTCCACCATGGAACTACTCCATATAGCACATAACTAAGCCTTAAGTAGTTTTGTTCCCAGTAATGGGCCCTCACCATCTTCCCTTAGTCTATTCGTAATCAAGAAATCCTTGCTGGCTGGAATCTCCACATTCTCCTTGTATCCAGCCCTCATTTCCATTGTGGTTCTATATTACTTCTGGATTTAGTACCTTGCCACAAAATATATAATATCTCCTTCTACTCTTGTCCTCTGAGTATTTACTGACTACTGTCTTTCTCTTTTTTTTAAGCCAGAGCTTAATCAGGATTAATTTAGACTAGATAATCTCTAAGGTTCTTTCTGCCTTCACAATTCTGCCATATGCCCCCAATATATTTGTGGGATAGAGGTTGAAACTTTCTCTTTCTCAGTTTCTGTAGCTTTTCTTCTTTGTCTAACTGTTCGTGATTCCCACCGCAAACCCATGTCCTGTAAGAAAACTGGCCTGAAATCTTAATTATAGTCATGAATGTGAAAGTTTGTACTCAAGAAGACATATGGATTGGCAGACTAATTGTTCTTGGATTTCACTCTCAGGCTCACAAGAGCCATCGCTGCCGTGGAATTTTGATAAAAAGGCTTCATTGTTCTAAGGCCCACAGTCAATCAGAATTGCCCAAGATAGGAAATCAAGTGAGAGGCATGGACAGTCACTGGGAACCACCCATCCTGGCTCCTTAGGCAGACTACATGACTTTGGAAGCTGGCACTGGGTGCCTGGAGTCCCTTCAAGGATGAACAGTAGGGAGGAAATGAAAGAGGCAACTTGAATCCATGCATCTAAATGGGTTTCCTGAAAGCTCAGTGCTCCCATGGAGAGCCCTATTATGTAAATACACGTTCCTATTAAGGCAGATTTAATCAGATGACAACTGATATTTCTTAATTTCCCTAGAAGTCTTTATCCTAGCCTTACAGAAACACTGGGATAGTACTTCTACCCCACAAAAAAAGTTTAACCCTGGCTATCCCAACCAGATAAGTTAGTACACTGGTGTCACTGTGATCAAGGTTCTTTGTTTTTTTCCAAGATCATCAGATGATGTGAATGAGTTATGATCCTGCACTAGTGAAAGGGGTGCCCACATTATTGAGCTGACAGATTCATTATCTGAGTATCTTATACACAAAGGAAGGGATTATAGTATTAGCAGACATGGGTCATAGAAAAACCAGATTCTCAAGGATATCCAAGGCTGGATGACCACTTAGCTTATTTATTTTAGAAATTGCTGCATTATTAGGATTTCACCCAGTGTAAGTGATCCAGGTATGTGCCTGTTTGGTGTAGAAGGGCTTAGTACAATGAGTGAAGGAGGTGGATACTCTACAAACACTTTTTGACTGACAGCCCCCCACCCTTCCCACTAGTTCTAGTTCAATTATAACCCAAATGCTCCGTGGTTGGGCCTTCTAAAATGTGTAAGGACTGGCTTTGTCTAAACTAGAGTTAAGCCATTATTCGGTTTTGGAGCAGGAAAACCATCTCCTAAAACCAAAACCTGAAGAAATAGGTTCAAAGTCCTGGGGAAAACTCATTCCCAGACTTAACAATTGTAGAAATTTTCTGTTTCCTGGGACTTCAAAACCCAAGTGGTCCACTCTTGGCCAAAAAAGAGTGTTCCACCTCATTACTTGAGGTTCATGTTTGGGGGTGTCCCTCAAGGGCTGGGCTCCCCCAATAATGAGAGCCAAGGATGAATGCAGTAGCACATCAAAACAGAAGGAATGCCAAAAGAATGTATGTGGAGATTAACCAAAAGGAACCATAGACACCCATTTCATCCAAGGTCTATGAGAAGTGGGGGAAAAAAAGAGGCCAGCCCTTTGTGACAAAGGGCATGCTAGGAGGGCGAGTACCAGAGCCACCACCCTAGAGCATGCTGGGAAGGTGGGCACCAGAGCCGCCTCCCTAGAGCATGCTGGGAAACGGACATCAATATACCTCTATGGGCTGCACTTTCCCCTCCCCAACCCAAGGAACAAACAGAAAGGCTGTCCAAAGATGACTGTAGAAAGGGGTTCCGTGGACCAAGTACCATGGTTCTTGGGACAGTCCTGTCCTGTGGGGTATTACAGTCAGCAAGTGAGGAGGACAGACCAATGTGGGAGACAGTGAGAGAAAGACAAAGAGGGAGGAGGGAGAAATAGATGGACAGACAGACCAGGAGAAGAATGATGGAGAAGAGGAGGAGAGTAAAGCACGAGGACTGAATTGCTGCAGAGCGACAGGGTTGGGGGGCTTAAGGGGGATGGGGCAAGGACAATGGTGCCTATCCAGAGGCATTGATATACAGCTGGCTCTTGAGGATGTAGTCAATGACCGGCTGGGTTAGGTAATCCACAACGTGTCCATCCCCATGCTGCAGGGCCAGTCTGGGAAATAAGAAAACAGACTGAGTCAGAACCTCTTAAAGTACTCTGGGTGATGGAGGTGGGGAGAGTGAAGGATGGGGGAGAAGGTAAGGTCACAGGGTGGGAGAAAATAAAGATCCCAGGAGGGTCAGCACAGCAGCTGGCCTCCAGCTGGCCTCTGAAACAGTTAGGCAGAGGAAGCAGTTGCCCATGTCCTAAGATTTCAGAAAGACTCCTCTGCCTGCAAATGGCTTTTGCACCCAAGTGCGACTAGGGCTTAAAAGAAAAATTTCAGCATCATTCCTTTGGGCTCCTCTCCCTGCCTGATTTTTTTTTAGAAAGCAAATACTCCTGGGAGAATTAACTAATTAAACTAATTCACGATGAATTATTAAAATCATATTAGATCTCTTTTCTTCTGACTTGAGTGATAGAGTAGCTATAAGAACATTGAGCTCCTATGGAGGGAAGGGAGAGTATTGAGGGAGAAGGGCATAGAAAGGAGCTGAGGGAACTGGAGGTCAAATGTCACACTTCATAGATTTTACAATTTTATTTAACTGACACTAGTTGGTTTCACTTTGAATTTCTTCACATGATGTTCTGTAGGGATTAAGGACCTAAAGGGGAATCAGAGAATCATTGAAATTCTAGAGCTGGAAAGGGACTTCAGCTACTCCAATACATTCTCACACTCTCTGTCTCTTTCTATCTGTCTCTTCCTCTCTCCCTCCCTCCTCCTCCCTCTATCTCTGTCTCTCTCTTTCTCTTTCTCCCCCTCCTTCTCTCTCTCTCTCCTCTCTCTCTCCCCCAAATCTTCCTCTCTGTCTCTTTTTTCCTCTCTCCCTCCCTCTCTGTCTTTCTCTTTCTGCCTGTCTCTTCTTTTCTCTCTTCTCCCCTCCTTTCCCTCTTTCTGTGTCCTCTCCCTCTTTCGTCTCTTTTCCCATCTTTCTCCTCCTCTCTCCTCTCCTCTTCTTTCCTCTCTCTCTCTCCTCTTCCTTTTACTGTCTTCTCCCTTTCTCTGTCTCTTCTCTCTCTGTCATCTCTCTCTCTTCCCCCTTTCTCTCCGCTCCCCCTCCTCTCTCTCTGTCTCCTTTTCTTTCTTGTCTTCTCTCCTTCCACTTTCCCTTCTTTTTCTCTCTTCTCTCTCACTGTCTCTCTTTCCTCTCTGTCTTTGCCCCCCTCCTCTCCCCCTCTCTTGATGACTTGGGAATCTGTGATATAGCAAATTCTAATTGCAGGTAATTATTTACTCCCCCAGTGTGAATGCTCTGCAGTGCAATCGGAGAAGCCTCATGATAGCCAGTTCAGGCCCATAGGCACTAGAAAGACTTACTGGAGCTTATCATTACAGAACCTCTCCTGAAGCAACCTTCTCGTGCTTCAACTGGTCCTCATGTCCTCCTCCATAGCAACAGATCAGTACAGACTACCAAATGACCCAAACTGGACAGACTGTCCTCAGACTGACCTGAGTGACTAGGACTCCAGGAATGCACACAACGCATACAAATGCAGAAGCAGGAAGGGAACCCTTGACAGCTCTGGGTCAGGAAGGCTTCCATCGTCCCAGCTTGAAGTAAATAAAACACCTCTCAGACATACTTCAAAGCCTATGGCGGCAAGTCAGAATGAGAGGCCTAAACACTCCACACTTTATTGGTAAGGACTTGGATCTTTTGTTGATTTTTCTTCATTGGCTTATGCCTGGTTTGCCTGGGAGAGAAATGGTCATTGGGTTTCCGTCCTTCCTACATTTGTTGGGGATGGGGGACATTCAGAGTTTGGCTTTACTTTGCAGAACAGAAATCATTTGGAGCCATTTTAAGAAAAACTCCATGGATTTCCCTCCTGCATTTAAGGCTTACTCTTTACAACAATTTTGTGAGGTAGTTAGTGTAAGCATTCATATCCTTGTTGTACTGATGAGGAAACAGGCTTTGAGCAGTTCAGAGATTTTCCCATGACCACGTTGTTGTTTTCCAGTCATGTCTGACTCTTCATGACCCCATTTTTGAGGTTTTCTTGGCAAAGATACTGGAGTGGTTTACTGTTTCCTTCTCCAGATCATTTTACAGATGAGGAAACTGAGGCAAACAGGGTTAAGTGACTTGCCCAGAGTCACAAAGCAAGTAAATGAGGCTAGATTTGAACTCATGAAGATGAGTCTTCCTGACTCCAGGCCAGGAGTTCTATCCTCTGCACCATCTAGCTGCTCCTCCCAGGACCTGCCTGAGGCAGGATTGGTAGCCACATTTCCTGGTTCCAAGTTTTCATTCTGTCCATTATGACACACTGTCTCCTGATAGAATACAGAGTTAGGGGGTGGGAGGCAAGGGTTCTATTAGAGGATAAACCCTAAATGGTTCCGGATTCCAGGGATTCTTTCAGAACCTGAGGCAAAGCCCATACTTTACTAGGGTCAGGGGAAGGGAGAGAGGAAATACTGGTGTCAGTCTAAATCACCAGGCCTAAATGATCTGAATGAATATAGCATGATCTAGTACAGTTAACAATGGCACTTTTTTATGCTGGAAACTAGATTAAAGACAGCAAGGCTCTTGAGTTCATACATTCTATTCCTCTCCTTCTGGGCAGGGTCTGTTGAAATTACCCCAAGTCTACTAATAGATAATTTGTTTGGGAAGTAGAAATGAGGTGGCCAAAGGAATGATGACAAGGTATGAGGTTGGTTATAAGGATTTCACCTGCCTGCCTGAGACAGGCCATT
Source organism: Petaurus breviceps papuanus (assembly GCF_028583685.1). Lineage (NCBI taxonomy): Eukaryota > Metazoa > Chordata > Mammalia > Diprotodontia > Petauridae > Petaurus > Petaurus breviceps. The sequence goes on from NW_027187372.1 coordinate 3,193,637, forward strand.
CTGCCCTCTCTGGAGCGAGCAAAGGCCACCCAGCTCAGTAGAGGTTTCTTTAGCTGCTAATCACAGAATCATAGACTTGGAGTGTTGGTGTACCTTAAAGGCCATTTAGTTCGACCTATTCATTTCACAGATGAAGAAATTGAGACCCAGAGAGATGTTTAAAAATTATGGAGCAGAGCTGGGATTTGAACCCAGGTCCTCAGCCATCTTGCCATTGTACCAAACAGTCATACTTACCTGCTCTTAGTGGAACTGACAATGGACATGGGATGGTTGATGTCATCCTTCACCACCAGGATGTTGTTCTGGGAATAGAGCAGAGAAAGTGGGTTGCTGACCACTTGGCTCAAGTACCTCCAGCTTCCCTTCACTACCCTTCTGGGCTCCAGGATATGTGGAACATGAACATTTGGATCAGGATATGGAGTAAGCTTGCTCTCATTAAGAAGTTGGATGACTTACCTTGTACTTGCGGAGTATTGAGGAATGGTTCATGATTTGGTCTGTGTCTGCAGCATCCCGAGGTACCACCACAATTCCAAAGTCACCAACAATCACTTCCATCTGAAGCAGTACAAGTAAAGAAGGAAAGAGGGAGGGAAGGAAGGAAGAAGGAAATGAAGGAAGGGAAAAGAAAAGGAAGGAAGAAGGAAATGAGGGAAGGAAATTAAAGGAGGAAGGAAATGAAGAAAGGAAGAAGGAAATGAAAGAAGGAAGAAGGAAAGAAAGGAAGAAAGAAGGAAATGAAAGGGAGAAAGAAATGAAGGAAGAAGGAAATGAAGGAAGGAAGAAGAAAAGGAAGGAAGAAAAATGAAGAAAGGAAATGAAAGAAGGAAGAAGGAAATGAAGGAAGAAAGAGGGAAAGAAAGGAAGAAAGAAGGAAATGAAATAAGAGGAAAGGAAATGAAATAAGGGGAAAATAAATGAAGAAAGAAGGAAATGAAGGAAGAGGAAAAGGAAGGGAGGGAGCAAAGGAAGAAAGAAGGAAGAGGGAGAGAGAAGGAAAGAATGAAGAAAGGAAAAAATAAGCATTTTTTCCTATTTTTATTTTTAGGTTTAAATTCTTTCCCTCTCCCTCCCCTCCCTATCCATTAAAAATCTAAGAAAGATAAAATTCATTACAAATACGTATAGTTATGCCAAACAAATTTCCTCATTAGCCATGTCCCAATAAATAAATACATAAATGGATTAAAATCTAAACAAGCAAGCAAATAAATAAAGAGCCAGAAAAAGGGGGGAATGCTTTATTCTGCATTCTGAGTCCATCAGCTCTCTGTCTGGAGACAGATAAGATGAAACAAGCATTCAGAAGTGCCTACTCTGTGGCAGGCACTGTGCTTTACAAATCTTATTTTCCTCATTTTATAGTTAAGGAAAATGAGCATTCGGGAGAGGAAGAATGCCTCCTCCTTCCCAAGCCGTCTGCCAGGCGGGGTAATATTCTCACTGAACCACAGAGCATGGAATTAGGGCTAGAAAGGACTTTAAAGGCCATCCAGTGGCCCCACCCATTCATTTTAGAATAGAGGAAACTGATGCTCACAGAAGCTGTGACTTCAGCTCAGGGTCACCTAGGAAGGAAGTGGAAATGTCAGGATTTGAACCCAGTTCTTTTGACTTTAGGATGCTGAAGAACCTTAAGATCATGCCACACATAAGACTGGTGGAAGGAACTGGGAATGTTTAGCCAAAAGAAGAGACTTATCTGTATCAATAGTCATCTTCTCACCCAGGCTGAGATCAGGGCTCTGGTCCTAAGAAGGCTAATCTAACCATCTGAGTTTTCCATAAAATGGAATAATGGAGTTGAGCAGAGTATGACCAAAGGATCACTCACATACCAAGACCTCTGACTCCCGCACTCAACAGTGGACAGAAGAAAAAGAAAAAGAAAAAACAGGTTGTGGAGTCAGAAGACATAGGTTCATATTTTGGCCTTGTGTGACCTTGGACAAGTCACTTAAATTTCACGTGCCTCAGTTTCCTCATCTGTAAAGTGAGAAAAAAGGAAGACAAAATGGAGGGCTAGGTAGTCCCTGAGTTCTCTTGCAGCTCTAGGTCTCTGATCTTTTTTTTATCCTCCTTGTCAGGTCCATGAGGAGCAAGACACTCATTTGGGAGCCAGCTGTAGTAGGGAAACAGATCCAGGTGCCCTCAACAAGTAGAGGTTATAAGACTTAGGGGTCATATGCACAGAGGGTTGAAGGGTTATCTGCTCTGTGTTGGGAATCAAGTGGTATACTGTATGCAAAAGCACTTTGAAAAGCATAAATCATGATACACATTTAATTCAATTCAATCTAATCAATACTTATTAAATCCCTACTATGTGCAAGGCACTGTGCCACATAATAATAATGGCTAACATTTACATAGTGCTTACTATGTGCCAGGAGCTGTACTACAAGCTTTAAATATATTATCTCATTTGATCCTCACAGCAACCCTGGGAGGTAGGTGCTGTTATTATCCCCATTCTACAGATGAGAAAACTGAGGCAAACAGAGGGTTAAGTGACTTGCCCATGGCCACACAATTGCCAAGCATCTGAGGCTGAACTCAGGTCTTCTGACTCCAATCCCAGAACTCTGTTCACTGTGTCATCTAACTTCCTATTTAGTGCCAGGACACATATCAGACAAAAAATGAACCATTTCCTGTCCTCAAGGAACTTACATTCTACTGGAGGGGATGAAACGCGTGCAGAGAAAGGTGACGACAAAGCAGATTCAAAATAATGCAAGCTAATTTTATCAGGGAGATACCCCCAAGGAGTGGGGTTTGGGGGCAGGTAAGGCTTCTTGTAGGAGGAAGCTAGGGACTCGAAGCGGTGGGTTGGTATTCCAGATATGTGAGGGGGTAGTAGTAATATGGAGGTCACATCCATGCATCATCTACTCCAGCAATTGGCCAGTCCCTCCTGCGAATGGCATCCTCTTATTTGCAGAGGATTCTCAAAGATCACACAAAGGAAACAACAGAAGGGAAGAAGATTAGTCTCTAAAATGAGTGATGTGAGCCCCTGCTCAGGAGGCTGGTAGAAAGCAGAGCAAAAAAGGCTTTGTGGGACCATGAACACAAGCACTGCTGCTGAGGGACCTCTCTCCATGAAGGACCCCCAGAGACCTACCGCTAAGCCCTTCAGTGGCCCTACATGCTCTGTGTGTGTTCCCACACATGCTCATGGGCATAGGTGGGAACATGTGGGTGGTGAAGGAAGGCTATTGTTGGGGATTTCTGTCAGCCTTTACCTTTCATCTCATAGCTCTAGCAACCAAAGTGAAGGGAAGAGCCGTCTAGCTGTCACAATTGTATCTCAATACCTTTTCTCAATGTATAGGCTTTTTTAAAAAGGCTTTTATTGATGTGTGACAGATGCTGTGTTAAGCTCTTTGATGGATGAAATTGAACTGGAAAGAGGCTGAGGATAAAAAAGACATACTTTGGCTATGGGGAACTCCTGAAGGGAAAGAGTGAAGGGAAGGTTTAAGATTGAACACAAGATTTGATCACAGGTTGGGACGAAGTGATGGGGGAAGCCAAGAGTCACACAACAGCTTACTGCCAGCAGCAGTCATGGTAGGGTCTGTGCCAAGCTGCACTGGTTTTTTGGAACCATATGCATAAGGAATAATTTTGGAGTGGAGAGTGAATGCAGGGATTGGGAGGACCAGGGGCAGATCCACCTCTTTCCATTGTTCTGAATCTCCTATGGAGAATGAATAAATGCCATTGAACTTGGGGAAGTGGATAACATACATAAGAATGTAATATATGTGCCTATATAATGCATTACACACACAACCCCATGAGTGACTTCATTGCTGTACACACACCCACACACACACACACACACACACACCCATGAGTGACTTCATTGCTGTA
>NW_027187372.1:3197534-3235786 GCF_028583685.1 Petaurus breviceps papuanus
ACACACACACACACACACACACACCCATGAGTGACTTCATTGCTGTAGGGAGCCTCCAGAGGAAAACTCCTCTGTTGTATATCAATTTTTGTTGTTCAGTCATTTCAATTGTGCCTGACTCTTTGTGATCCCATTTGAGTTTCCTTGGCTAGGATACTGGAGTGGTTTGCCATTTCCTTCTCCAGCTCATTTTACCGATGAGCAAACTGAAGGAAACAAGGTTAAGTGATTTGCCCAGGGTCACACAGCTTGTAAGTGTCTGAGGCTAGATTTGAACTCAGGGAGATAAGTCTTCCCTGACACCAGACCCAGCACTCCACGCACTATGGCACCACCTAGCTGCACCTAATGGAATGTTGGTGAACATATTCACTTGAACAATGCATTCCTATGTCCAGGTCATTTGAGGAGAAACTCTTATATGGCTTCAACTATTAAGACCCTTTGAAATAGAGAGCTACTTCCTGGACAGGGTTAGCCCATGATTTCATTAAGAGTCTATACAGATGATGGATTGATGGAACTAATTATGACTGTGATTGTCCTTTGTTTTTGAAGAGGACCGATGACATCACAAGGCTGATGTCTTGACTTGTAGTGAATTAGATTTAAGTGAGGCAGAGTCGTCAGCCTCACCCTCTCTTCCAGACTCATCCAAGTCCAGTAGAAATGGATTGATGGAACTTTTTGGGGCACTATTTAAAATGGACCTTCTTGGCTGAAGGAACCAAAGAAGGGAACCAAATGGCAGGCTAGACTCATAAAGGGAGGGCTGCCGTGTGATGGGATGGTTGTAATTCTTGCTTCTTGTTGAGACTTTAATGACTTAAGGGACTCATTAACGACACATGTTGGAGTTTTCTTTGGCTCAGCAGCAGAGGAAGATGGCACTGCTAGGTGGTACAGTGGCTAAGAGTCCTGGAAGGAAGGCTGTTGTTGTGAATCTCTGACAACCTTTGCCCTTGATCTCAGAGCTCTAGCAAGGGGAAGGGAAGTGCCACCTAGCTGTCCCAATTGTATCTCAGTATCTTTTCTCACGTACTTAGATAGACCTAAGTTAAAATCCTATATCTAAGGAGACACTAACATTGTGACCCTGGGCAAGTCACTTAACTGCTTAGCCTCAGTTTTTTCATCTACAAAATGGGGATAACCTACAGGAATAAATCTATATATATTTGTATAATGTTTTATATATAAATAAGCATATTTATGTAAATTTATATATGCATATATAAATATATTTATATATTCTGTTTGATATATAGAAACTTATTCATATATATACATAAATGCATATATACATAGGAAAATGGGGATAATCATGGGATCTTAGGGGTTACTAGTCCAACACTCTCATATTATAGATGAGGAAACTGAGGCTTAGATAGGCTGTGACTTTCCCAAGGCCATAAAATAATGATAATGATAATAATAATAGCCACAAAATCTATAAAGTGCTTTAAGATTTTAAAGCATTTAACATGTTATCTGCTTCATCCATAGGTACTGAGCTGGGATTCTAATCTATGCCCTTGAACCCCAAATCCTGTGTCTTTTCATTGCATGGTGATACTTCCCATACAGTGACCTACCTGTGACTGGGGTGTGTGTAAGGTGATCTTTGTGCCACTGAGGCAAGGTCCACTTTATGCAAAGCATGAGTTAGAGCTACAGAGAAAGCCTGCTCTACCCCCAACACACACACCAGTGAGGTCCCTGAAGCCTACAGGTTGAGAGGTCTCAGCACACTTAACTAAATCAAACTCATGCCTCAATTCGTGGATTCACTTAAACAATCAGTCCACAGGTATTTATTGCAGATCCACAAGGTGCACAGCTCCATGGGAGGAATTCATCTGCAGAACATTAGAGGCTCCAGCACCTGGATACAGAGCACAGCTGGGCAAGGTTTATCCAAATGATGACCTCATCCTTGGCTAGAGGGTAAAGTGCACATAATAATAGCTAGCACTTATATAGCTCTTTAAGGTTTGCAGAATGCTTCACTAGCATGCTCCTCCCTGGGCTAATCTCTACGAGAGAGCTGTTGGAGTCTCTGTACCTGAGAGCTTGGTTATTTTTGTTTCTGAACCTGTGGCCAATCACCTGCAAGGCTGGTTCTCCCCACTGAGGTCAAACTTGGTTCTTGGCGTACAACAGTAGGCATTAGCTGGGCCATGGCTATTGCATATGAAGACTGAACTAAGGCCATGGACCCAAAGCTGGGCACCCTGGTGTTTACCAACATCAGTCCATGCAGTCCTCTTTCCCCCAGCTTTCTCCTCTTCCCCCTGTACACCCCAAACAGAGCCTTGTGACTTCCCGTCTGACTGGTTGCCACTGACTGCTAGTTATGGAGATGTTTGTTCTTTGCAAGGGTGAAGACTGGGAAACTGTCTAAGACTTTTCTTAGTGCCCTCCCCATCCCCTTTTTGCATCCTTCGTTCTTCTCCTGGTGCCCCAGTCCCTGCTCCTTTACCCAGCCTACATCTGATTCCCACATGGCTTTGCCCTCAACTATTCATTGAGATTCAATCCCTGGCTCCACTACCATGGTAAATTACTTCATTTGGCCCAAACTCATTTTCTTCATCTCTAAAATGAGCTAACATATGCAAAAACCCTTTGCCAACCTTAAAGAGCCAGATAAGTGCTATCTAGCTATTATTTTCATAAAATGGGATTGCCAATGCTTATATTACCTACTTCACAGTGCTGTTTTAAGAAAAGCTCTTTACAGGCTGTAATGTGCCATGAAATGGTGGCCGTTATTATCTGTATTATCTATTGGGTACGGGGGCTATTTGCAAAGGAATAAATCTCTCCTGGTGGAATTTCAGGGACCAAGGCAAGCAGTAGGGGAGATATTTGAGGGGCATGAGTTGTTATCATTGGCCATGCACATAATGCCATCAGTTCTGCTTGCATTCTAGTTTGAGAGTAAGGAATGGCAAGTAGGGGTGGGGAAGAAGAGGAAAAGGAGGAGGAGAAGGAGGGGGAGGAGGAGGAGGAGGAGGATAACACAGAGGGTGGGGTGTGGAAGTGAAGGGGAGGGGGAGAGGAAGGGAGAGAGAGAAGTGGGATGGGGCAAAGGAGGAGGACAGGGAGAAGGGGGAAGAAGAAGAGGAGAAGGAGGGGGAGACACACAGGAAGGAGAAAAGGAGGGAGGACAGAGAGAGAGAGAGACAGAGACAGAGAGAAACAGAGAGACAGAGAGAGAACTTTAAGGTCACAAAGTGCTTTCTATTCATTATCTCATTTGAGTATCACAACCACTTTCCTGAGTGAGTGCCACAGATGTGATTATGGTGATTTTACACATAGGGAGACTGATATCAAAGAGATAGGACTTCTTCAGAGTCAGACAACTAATAAGTACTGCCAAGGGCAGGACTCAGAACCAGGTTCCTTGGTTCCTCCAGATATTCCCACCATCCACTCCTGCTACCAAGCCTTGCTATAGCTCAGAAGAAACCAGGTAAACTTCTTGCCCCCCTTGAGGGGTAGGGGGACATCTCATCTGTACCTAAGTAAATGAGGGGAGTCATGGAGGTAATGGTGGTTAGTGGGTGTTTGGGTTGGACTGCAAATTGAAGGGAGCTTCTGTCTTCCTCTCTCCACCCTACCGATGCTGACTCAATGCCTGTGGAGGTGCACACCTGGGGTGAATCAGGTCTCCCTTCCCTCCCTCCCCCCTCAGTGAGAGGCCTCAGCAGAACAAACTGGCCCCATACCAGTTTAAGAAGGCCCAACTGTTCCCCATATCAATGAAATCGTCAGTCTGGTACTTATCTCCAGGGTATAGCACAGTATCTGGAATGTACTGGGTGCTTAATAAATGCTTATTCAATCAATCTGAGGTGGTAGCATGTTAGAAAAGAAAGAATACTGATTCTGTAGTCAAAGGACATGCTTCTTACTAAGGGTGTGAGCTAGGGAAAGTCCCTTAACTTTGTGGGAGTCAGTTTCCTCATATGTAAAATGATGGGGTTGGACTAGAATGGGTGGGGAACCTGCACTGGGTGAAATCCGTTAAAACCCCAAACAATGGCAGGGGCAGTTAAGGTGGCAACACTGGACGGTAAGATCCGGAGGGCAGGCATTCTTTTTTTCTTTCTACCTGCCATGGCTTTAATGATTATTCTGTTGTGTTTCCATAGAGAAGTAATTATGTAGCTTTAGGTGAGTAGTGAGGAATTACAGCTATCCCCATCAGTCCACGATGGCCAATGTCCATGCTGCATAGTGAAATAGAAACAAAAAGCAAAAACCCAGTGGAAGCTCCCTGGGACTCCAAGGGGCTTTCAGAATGACACAGAATCCCTTCTGCTTGCCCCCTGCCCCCACCCTTCCTCCAGACAGCCAAACTATCTCTCTGAGTCACCTAGAGGGAGGGAGAGTACCACAAGAACAGAGGCATCTGGGAACAAAATCTCCCCACCTCTTGACCTCTGCATTTGTCTGCATGCAAACAAATGAATGGTCACTGAGTTGAGTCCCAGAGGAAATCCTTTCCATTCCCATCAATAGCTGGAGCCTGGGGAAGAACAGGGGGATTCCAGATTCATGTCACAAGCCTGATTTTTTTTTTCAAACCCTGCCCTTTTCCATGGGGAATGGAGTTCCCAGGCAGCAGGAAGCTGAGCCTCCCTCCCAGGAGCTAGTAAGTTCACACGAGACCTTATCAGCTCAGCTGGCTCATCCTGGGGGTGGAAGTGTCCAGCAGGTTTCCTGGCCTGAGTTAAATTGTCTGATACAAACCACTCGAGTCTCAATAGCTGAATCTTTGCCTTTACTCATTCTGTCCTGGGGTCCTGGAATTTTTTTTGGAGTGGATGGTGCCTCTGAGCTCTTCCTGTGTTTATTTCCTTTGGTTAGTCCCTTGTTCTAACTTAGCTAAAGATGCAGGAATAGCAGTAGTCATAGTAATAATAATAATAATAGGTATTCATATAATGCTACAGATTTGAAAGCACTTTTCACACATTATCTTATTCGAACCTCATAACATGCTCTGCCCTCACCTCATAACAATTCAGTAGAGCACTGTAGATGTTATTGACTCTATTTTATAGATGAAGAGCCTGAAGACTAGGGAGGTTAAGTGAATGGCCCAGGGCCACTCAAAGGGTAAGTGTCCTAGGAGTTAGATCCACTATTTGACCTGTCATGGGTTGAAAGATTTAGCGTAAAGTAAGGTCAGAGAGGCAGGATGCAATCAGATTATAGAGAACTTTAGGTGACTACTATTTAGGCCAGAACATTGGGTGTAATTGAGTAAAATGAAATCGAATAGGGATATGCAAAATATGACACTTGGATCCAAAAATATCAACTGGGGGAGGAATGGTAAATAGCAATTTGTCTGAAAAAGATCTAGGGGAACATATGGGGTAATACAAGCCCAACAGGAATCAATAGCATGTTATAGCAGCCAAGAAAGTCAATGCAAAATTAGTCTGGATTGAGATGCGTAGCTTCCAGGAATGGGATAGCGACAGTCCCACTGTGCTCTGCGTTGGGAAGAATAAGATATCTGTAAAGCACTTAGCACAGTGGCTGGAACACAGTGGGAGCTTAATAAATGCTTGTTCCCTCCTTCCCTTCTTTACATCTGAAATGCTGCGACCCACTCTGGTCACCAATGTTTAGGAAGAATTATTATTATGCTGAATAATGTCTAAAGCAGAGAATCCAGGATGGCAAAAGGGCCATGGATTCTTGGCACGTTCAAGAAGAAACTAAGAATGTTTAGCCTAGAGGAGGGAGAAATCAGTGGGTACATGATATCTGTGTTCAAGTACTTGGAACAGGGATTAGACTTGTACTTCTTGCCTTCCCCCCCCCAAGAAAAGGCAGAACTAGGAGAATGATTGAAACTCACACAAATTTAGTGTAATGTAAGGAAATGTAAGAAATGTAATTTGTGCATGATTATCTGGTAGGTGGAATTTTCACCCCAGATGGGGAAAATGCACAAATGTAAGAAAATTTCTTAATGTAAGGAAAAATTTCTTAGCCATGAGAACTCTCCAAGAGTATAATGGACCACCGTAGTAGGTAAGGGCTCCCTTCTCTTTGGAGCTCTTGTCACAAAAGCTGGATGACTACTTGTCTAGTTTGCTATGGAGAAGATGGGGATTGGACTAGAGGACCTCTAAGACCCCATGTGATTCTGGGGATCACATTACTCTGTCACAGGATTCACAATCACTAGTCTTTTTTTTTTTTTTAAGCAATTGGGGTTAAGTAACTTGCTCAAGGTTACACGGCCAGGTGTTTCTGGGTGGATGCAAAGTGTCTGAGCCCAGATTCGATCCCCAGGTCATCCTGACACTGGGGCCGGTGCTCTTACTTGCTGTGCTACCTGGCCGACCCACACAATCACTAGTCTTGTAAGAATTGGGGTTTTGTCCCACACTGTTGAATTGGGCTGGGACTTCATTCAATGACAAAGCTTTTGGACTTTGCCCTTCTTTTCGGTCAGGGAGCCCCATCTTCTGTAGTTCCTGGTTAATGTCTACCAGACCTTGGTTTTATGCTAGATACCAAAAAGCAAAGAGCAAACCCCATGACCAGGATGCTCTGCCCTCACCTCCAATCTCTTAGCTTCCTTGACTTCCTTCAAGATTCAACATGAGTCTCATCTTCTGCAGAAGACTGCTCCCAATCCACCCAGCTACTAGTACCTTTACCTCAGAGATTACCTTCTATCTACTCTGTACATACCTTGTCTTACCTAGTACTTTACATGTGATCTCCCCCATTAGAATGCATGATCTTTGAGTGCAGGAATTGCTCTTGCCTTTCTATGTCTAGTGCTTTCATAATGACTGACACATAATAGTTGGTTAATGAATGCTTGTTAATTGACTGACAAAGAAATAGGCTGACATATGAAGTGATTCTAGAATGAGGTAATTTGTTCATTTGGGGTAAGGGAGGGCAAAGAAGGAGGGAGAAGTAGAAAACCTGTCTTCCAGTCCCAAACTGTCCCTTGATTGTAACCTAGGATGTACTGGACAAGTAATTTCCTTTCTCTGGACCTCAGTTTCATCATTTTTTTCCCTTTTTTTCCTAGAGTTAATTGGGGTTAAGTGACTTGCTCAGGGTCACACAGCTAGTAAGTATCTGAGGTAGAATTGAACTCAGGTCCTCCTGACTCCAGGGTCACCTAGTTATCCCAGTTCCATTATTTGTTAAAAATAGACTTAGAGTCCTAAAGTTCCTTTCCATTCTAATTTAATTTCTGATCTATGATTTAAATCATTTTACTTCTCTGGCCTTCATTTTCCCCATCTGGGGTGAAAATTCCATCTACCAGATAATCATGCACAGAATCATTGGTTAAAAAACATTACACAAACATATTGTGTACTGTATTGTCTTCTCAGAGGCATGTTGTTGTAGAGTCATGTCCAACTCATCATGATCCCATTTGGGGTTTTCTTACCAAAGTTACTGGACTGGTTTGCCATTTCTTTCTCCAGCTCATTTTACAGACGAGGAAAACTGATGCCAAGGATCACACAGCTACTAAGTGTCTAAGGCTAGATTTGAACTCAGGTCTTCCTGACTTTAGGCCTTGAGCTCAATTCACTGCAACCCCTAGCTGCCCCCCAGAGGTTTACAGAAGAAGTGAATTTAGACAAAGAACTATGGAGTCCTACCTATCCTTTCTCTGACTCCTCTGAAAGAGGCTCTCCCCATATTTCAGGTGCATGCCAGACTATGCCTGACTTCCCTCTCCTTTTCTATGTGAAATTCTAAGATGGGTGGATCTGTCCCTTGCAAGGTTGCTATCATTCCTACTTTTGTATCCAATTCTTCCTTTTTGGTAGGAATCAGGTTCAAAGTAGTAATTCCCCTCATTCTTTCCTCCATCTTTTTTTTTTAATGTAAAGTTGGAATTAATTGTGCTTTGATATTTTTGGTTTTAATTTCATTTTTAATTAATGGAATAAAACAAGCATTTCCATCACATAATACAATAAAAAATGATCTTACATGAAACTGCAAATCACCTAGGCATAACTTTATATTCCTTTCAAATATATAACAAGATTATCTTGTAAATTTCTTTTTTTCCCCCTCCATCTTTTGAAGGTTGAAATTTCAAGAAAAGAAAGTGTTGACAACTTTGTTTTGACCAAGAGAGAGGTCCAGCAGATGGCCAGCTAATTGATGTTCCCCTTCACTGCTATACCTCTAGGCCAGGCATGTGAACTGTTTCTCAATCTTCTACCTATTTATTCTTCCTAAGTGTTCTGTATTATACTTAGATGACATGCTTCCCTAGTCCTCTGCTTATTGGATCTCTTCCCATGAATCTATTTATTTTGTATCTATCTATCTATCTATCTATCTATCTATCTATCTATCTATCTATCTATCATCTATCTACCTACCTACCTATCCAGATTATCTATCTATATGTATATGTTGTCTAACCATCCATCTGTATATATGTATATGTGTGTAAATAATGTAGTCACTTTTAAAAGAACCAGACCTGTGATTTAATCATAGTAGGGAAATCCTGGTAAGGAGCTTCCTCTATCAACCTGTCTTGAAATGTAGGGTTATAGAAGAGATGCCAAAAACAATGGCATCAAATTTAATCAGAAAAGAGGCAGTTTAACCATACAGATGCATACTGACTTAGAAAACCACATATTAACAATATCTATGTTCTATTGTGGTTTCATTTATTTGGTTAAAAATTTCCCAGTTGCATTTTAATCTGCTGTACTTGAGAGTTTGCAGCAAGGGCCCTGGGTTTGACAGCTCTGACCAAGAGTACTAAGAGATTAAGTGACTTACCCAGAGTCACATAGGCAGTATGTGACAGGGTCAGGATTTGAACCCAGACTGTCCTGGTCCTGAATCTAAAGCCCACTCTCTAAACATTCTAAACATTTCATGTAAGATAATATTGTTTGCCTCCTCCTTCGTTGGACTAGATGGCTTCCAGCTCTAGGTCTACAAACCTATAATTATTTTTATATAAGGTAAGAGCCTTTCAGGGAACCTGAGGCCAGAGCCACAGAGGTTCAGTGGCCTCTTTGGTGCTGGGCTGAAGGCAAGACCTGGTATTTTTATTATTGAGTAGACTCTGTCTCATCTTGTTCTCAGTCTGGGTTCAGGGCAGGCCACCCCACTCTCCACTTTACCCATTCATTATAGAAGGGTGGAGAGGCTGCTGCTTCTCCCCAGACCTGTTTGGACTAGTACTTTCTCTCCCCTCTCTGTTTCAGAGGACCTTGGAGAGGATGTGGGAGGCCTCCAGGAGACAGGACCTTGGAGAGTTTCCAAGAAGCAACGGTTCTAATTGCCCCCAGTCATCTAGGGTTTGTGAGTCCTCTGATAACTAGGGCAGGGGTTTGGATCTGCATGTATTCTCTTGGGGCCAATAGGTAATAATGGCCAGTACTCTCTAATGACCTCATTACATTCCTGCTGCCTCTCCTTTTTCCTAGCAGAGGCTGTCTTCATTTGATAAGTTCACCAGATGGCAGCTATTAAAATGGAAGAAACCCTCATTAAGGGGAGAGGGTAAAGTAGATGCTTTGAATTAGAAACTTCTAGGACCAAATAGCTAGACAATCTCAAAGGCATCTAGGTGGCTCAGTGGATAGACCTCTGGGCCTAGAGTCAGAAAATTATTGTTGTTGAGTCGTTTTTCAGTTATGTTCAACTCTTTGTGACACTATTTGGGTTTTTGGGGTTTTTTTTGGCAAGGATGCTGAAGCATTTTGTCATTTCCTTCTTTAGTTCATTTTACAAATGAAGAAATTGAGGTAAACAGGGTTAAGTGACTTGCCCAGGATTACACAGCTACTAAATATCTGAGGCCAGATTTGAACTCAGAAGATGAGTCTTCCTGACTCTAGACCTGGAACTTTATTTATTGTGCCACCTGGTTACAATAGAGTCAGAAAGACCTGAGCTCAAATTTGGTCTCAAACACTTCCTTGCTGTGTGATCCTGGGTAAGTCACTTAACCTCTGCCTTCTTCAGTTTCCTCGTCTGTAAAATGGGGATAATAATACCACCAACTCCCGGTGTTGTTATAAAAGATCAAATGGGATATTTGTAAAGCATTTAGCACAGGGCCTGGCACACGGTAGGTGCTTAATAAAAGCTTGTTTCCGTCCTTGTTAGGTAAGGTGACGAACACATATTTGTTAGATACCTCATCTATGTAATCTGCACTCTGGTCCCTCTATGGTCCTTCATCTTAATGCAGAGGTGACCCTGTGCTCTTGAAGTATATAGTCTAGTGGAGGACAATCTCCAACAGATTTTTTCCATGCAGATTATTCTCAAATGTATATATCCAGCCCTAATCTTTCTCCTAAACTCCAGTCTCCCACATCACCAACTAATTTTTGGATATTTCTTCCTTGATTTCCTCTGGTTATCTTAAACTCAACATGTCCAAAATGGAATTAACTTCTTCCCTATACCTGCCATTTCTCCAAACTTCTCTATTTTTGTTGGCACCAAGACTATCCTTCCTGTCACCCAGACTGATGCTAATCAGAATCATATTGGATTCTCTGCTTTCTTTCATCCCCTAGTTACTAAGCCTTGTCATTCTACTCCTACAACATCCCTCAAATCCATCTTTCTCTTCACTTCCATAGCCACCAGCCTTGTTGAGACCCTTAGTACCTCTTTTATGGACTGCTGTAATTGTCTCCTAATTGGTCTCCCTGTTTCCAGTCTCCCCACTTCTTCCATCTTTCCTCCACAAAGCTACCACAATCATCTACCTAAGTGACCACATGACTTGAAACCTTCAGGTGTTCCCCCCATTGTCTCTGGGATAAAATACAAATTCTTTACCCGACGGTTAAGGTTATACTTTGACTCTTATCTACCTTTCCAGAATTATTTTGTACAATTCCCATTCATGAATTCTATGTTCCAATAGAACCATGCTATGAACACTTTCTTAGACATGGTACTCCATCTCCTGCCTATGTGCACTCAAGCAAGCCTTTGTGTAAATACCCTGTGCCTTCTTCATCTCTACCTCCCAGAATTCTCTTCTCCTTCAAGAATAATCATCCTAATACATAGCATTTTAAGGTCTGCAAAGCACTTTACATACTGCATTCCCCCAAAGTCTTAGTTCAGTTCTGAGCTATTAAAGCTTACATATCAGACCAACACCCCATACATTATCTCATTTGATCTATTTCAGGGCCATTCCTTCCCTGGTCCTCTTCTCCCCTCGGTCTCCAATCTCCTCCCCATTAATAGTGCTCTTTCCATTGGACATTCCGATTTTATAGCTGTCGCATCTCCCCAGTCGAATGTAAGCACTCTGAGGACAGGGCTAATGTTTGTCTTTGTATTCCCTGCACGATCCTTTGGCTATAGAAGATGCTTAATAAATGAACAAGTCATGTGGCATGGCAGATAGAGAGCTGGCCACAAAGACCTGGGTTTAAGTTCTTCCTCTGATGTGTGCTGGCTCTAATTAAGCCCAATAGCCTCTCAGTGCCCAAGGCAAAATTTTCCAAGACTAAACTGCAGAGAAGCTGCCAATCTGCACATGAACAGGGAGAGTCTTTACCTGGGAGTTCCCTATACTAATGAAATCATACCCCTAGTCCCAGAACCTGTTCTTATTAAATGTTCACTGAACTGAATTTCATTGAACATTGTAGAGCCTTCCAAATGAGATTCATAACCATGTAGAATTCAGCTTCACTCTCCACACAAGGAAAACCAGGTAGAATGACATTTGTCCAGAAAGCAATTTACATTTGGATGGATGGTCCATAGTACTAGCCCATCGGCCCCGGGCAAAAACATCACAGAACTTGGCCAAAAACTGTTTTCAAGGAAGAGTTGGGGGAGAGGCAGAATTGCATTTGGAAAAGTATGTAGCTCTCTTACTGACCTCAATATTCTGCCTGGAAAAAAAAAAGCCTATTTTTAAAAAACAAACCAATATTCCTCTGCTGATGGCACATGACTGTAAATCATGGAAAGTCAGCATTCAAAGAATTAAAGCTGTAAGTCAGCCAAAGAGTAATGGAGTAGGGTGGATATAAATAGGCCACAAGACATTACTGATGAAGAGTCACAGAAGGTACCCTCCAAGAGTATTGCAAGAGAAGTGAGTTGCTCATGTAGGGACGGCAAGATGAAAAAAATGGGGTCAATTAGTCAGTCAACTATCATTTGAAGGGCTTACTATCTGGGAGGCACTGTGCTAAGCAGGGAGGAGACAAAGAAAGGCAAAAACATTCCCCTCCCCCAAGAAGCTCTCATTATAATTGTTAAGACAATATGTAAACAGCCAGGTTTTAAGACTATATGTAAACAGCCAAGATATCTACAAAGTGGACAAAGGTAATATCAGTGGGGAAGGCATTCAGAAGGGAGATCCCTGCTCCCCTCCCCCCAAAGTAGGTTGAGTGGATCATCTGTAGAATATTCTATTAACAGAATAGAGACCCCTGCGCCCCTAGGGTATGAACCGCCCTCCCCCCCCCGAATTTTAGGGCTCAGATTCTGATACTGCATCCTGATTATCAAGCTGTCTGATTCACAAAATTCCTATTTCAAAAAATATTTTTAATTGTGTTCAATAAGAATTGTTATTTAGGGCAGCTAGGTGGCTCAGTGGGTAGAGTGCTGGGCCTGAAGTTACAAAGAATCATCTTTCTGAGTTCAAATTTCACCTTAGACACTTATTAGCTTTGTGATCCTGAGCAAGTCACTTTGCCTCAGTTTCCTCATCTGTAAAATGAGTTGGAGAAGGAAATGGCAAACAATGCCATCATCTTTGCCAAGAAAACCCAAAGTGGGGTCACAAAGAGTCAAACATGACTGAAACAACTCAACAGCTCAACAACAATAACAAAGGACTGTTATCTTCTTGACAAGACACGGACAAGAGTCATAGGATGATAAGGCCATAGCTGAACTGTAATCTACAACAAGGACTACCCAATGAATGAACTGGACGCCACTTATTAAGTGCCTACTATGTGCTCAGCACTGTGCTAAGAACTTGGCATACAAAGACAAGAACGAGACACTCCCTGTTGTCAAATAGTTTCTATTCTATAGAGGGCAAGAGACATGCACATATGTAAGTAAATACATGTACATGTGCCTATTTACACATACATATACACACAGCAAATGCAAGGTGCTTTATGGTAGGGGATGCTAGAGGTCCAGATAAGGTCTGATGTGGACTTGGTCTGATTTATGTAGCACTTGATCTGACCTCTGAGGGAAGCTAGGCAACTGAGGAAGAGAGGAGGGCAGTTTTGGGGGGACAGTGGATGTTGGATTTACTTTGTACCCATGTGGAATAAGATCGCAGGGCCACTGAAGTGTTAGAGGAGTGCAGAAGGCATGTGCTAGGTACTGGTGATATGAAAACAAAGTCAAAACATTTCCTGTCCTTAAGAAGTCTATGTGGGGGCAGAGCCAAGATGGCGGCATAGAAGCAGGAAAACTGTGAGTTCCCCCCATAACCACCTAAAAAGTCTATGTTCCATTGGGTGTGTATGTGGGGGGGAAGTATCCAATTTAAGCACAAACATAACTCTGGGGAGTTAGGAGAAGTCTCCTAAAAGAGCTCTCAGTAATATCCAAGGGATTCATCTGCTCAAGGTATGGGTGGAGGATGGGGGGTTGTGGGGTGCTCAGATTATACAAAGGACTGGAGGAAAGGGAGTCTCATTTCTTCAGTTGCTGGTTTTCCCCAAAGATTAAGAGGAGTTTAGAGCCTAGTGAATAAATGTTTACTGATTGATGTGGAAGATACAGAAGATGGTCAAGATAGAGAGCAATCCAACTGAAAACTTTTTTTTTTTCCACTAGAAATGACATGAATCAGACAACTTGGTAAATTAAAAAACAAACAAACAAGTTTCAGAATCTGAGCCTTGAAATTCTTTTTTTTTCCACACCTATTTTTGTTATTGTTGTTCAATCATTCCAGTTGTATCAGATACCTTGTGATCCCATTTAAGGCTTTCTTGGCAGAGATATTGGAGTGTTTTGCCAGTTCCTTCTCCAGCTCATTTTATAGATGAGGAAACTGAGGCAAACAGGGTGAATTGACTTGCCCAGGGTCATCCAGCAAGTAAGTGGTTGAGGCCAGATTTGAATTCAGGAAGATGAGTTCTTAACTCCAGTTCCAGCACTCTATGCACTGAGCCACTTGGTTGCCCATAGGGGCTCTCAATTCTATTAAAAGAAGGTTGCTAAGATGTGTATGATATTTGCATAATTTAAAAAGCTTGGCCAAGAAGAACTGATTGGAATGATTACTATCAGCCTTTTCAGTATGTTGACTTTTGGTTGAATTCTACACTGATTTATGGAGTTTTCAAGGGAGAGGAAACTCCCTCCCAAGGCACTTTGAGATACTTTCCAAAGCTGTATAAATATCAGTTATTATTTTTATTATTTCCCCCCCCCAGATGCCCCAGAGCAAGGAGGCTGGGATGGCAGCTGCAGCTTGCCCTACCTGGGAAGCCTCCTCCAATCACTCTAGCAGAACTTGGCAAACATTACTTTTTACCTTCGAAGGATCCTTTGAAGCCAGTGGAAGGAGGGACAGTTAATTAAAACACTAAACCCAGAACTAAAGTGAAAGGGGGAGTTAAGTGTTTTTTCTTTTAATAAAAACATTGTTTGGGGGTGGCGGGTAAGAGGGTGGAGAGCCCAAACAGTGTAATTTCTTCAGGGCTGGGCTTCCCCACCTCTACCCAATAAGGACAGAGCCCATTGAAACTAGAACTAGACATTAAAAGTTTCTTGTCCTTAATCTTCCTTTCAAATCACAGCCTTCTCTTCTCACTTCCAACCACAGGCCCCTCTACCTCCCTGGAATTCCTTGAGCACTAATTGTGTGGGCACAAACTGCATAATACTGTATCATTAGTTCAGCATTCTTTATTTGTCTAGACCGTAAGCCCCCAGAGGGCAAGGATTATGTCTTCTACTTCTTCATGTCAATTCAAGTAATCCAGCCAGTATCTCATTACTTGATGCCCACATGGTACTCAAGCAAATGCTGGGCATGGTCCAGTACTCCAGGGGATTTGGGAGCTCATTCCCTCCAATGATGTTGGTTCCATGTTTGCCCATCCTGTGTGACTCTAGTCTCCTCAATGTGCTGGGGGCCTTCCTCATGTTCTATTGACATCACAAGTATACCAACCAAGGAGATGGGGCCATCCATCACTTACTTATCCCTGACGCTCATTATATGACTATATCATCTTTAAAAAATTTTTTTAGTCCTGTCTTTCTTTAAAGCAGGAGGCAGAACTAGTGGATAAAGAGTTGGCCTCCATATCAAGAAGATCCGGGTTCACACCCCTTCTCAGGTATATTCGACTTTAAGTATCAGAATGGGAGCTGATCCATGTTGGCCAAGAGAGTTTCCTTATCAGGAGCTCTCAATGCCATTAAACTGGCATATCCAGTCTAAAAAATGAAAATGCCTTGATCATCTCAGTTCTGGCCCTTCACCTTTCAGTATCACTTTTCATCTTGGTATGTATGCCCAGTTTCATGAACTGGACCCCACGGTTCCTCACCCCAATGCCTAAAACGAGGGATGAAAAGATTTTAAAAGATACTATTTGCCCTCAAGGAATTTACAATCCAAAATCTCTTACAGCAGTGGTATCAAACTCAAATAGAAATGGGCCACCAAATGGGCAACTAACCCATCCATAAGGATTCCATCTGTAAGGATCAGGTTCTGCATTGACTTTCAGAATAACCTTGGGCCATGTTTGACTCCTCTGTCTTACAACATCTACTGCTTGATACACACTGGATAAGTATAGCAAAGACTTGCAAAATGAATATCTGAATACATTAGTACAGTCAAGCTGGGTCTGGCAAAAAACAGTTTTTTGGTGGGGGAGGGGAGCTGAAACTTCTTTTTTTTTTGGTGGGGGAAGGCAAGGCAATTGGGGTTAAGTGACTTGCCCAAGGTCACACAGCTAGTAAGTGTTAAGTGCCTGAGGCCAGATATGAACTCAGGTCCTCCTGATTCCAGGGCCAGTACTCTATTCACTGAACTACCTAGCTGCCCCTGAACCTTCTTCTTTAAAGTAGGTAGAGCTGACCCCAGTGAAGACAGGAACAAGTATTTATTAAGCACCTACAGTGTGCAGGCAATGTGCTAAGCATTTTAAAAATATGATCTCATTTACAAATGTGATCTCATTTGGATTTCCCAGGTTTTGAATTTCCCAGGAAAATTTTGAATTTTCTCAGTCCAAAGCAGAAAAGTCCTGCTTACTCTGTGTTGGCTACTTCTTTTGTATCCTTCCCTCCTCCCTCCCATGCAGAGGTGTATATTAGGTGCATACTAAGAGATCAAAAGTGATCTCCCTCGGGGGTGGGATGCTCTCCTGCCTGGGGTGTGGGAACGATGAGATAAAGAAACGGAATTGTAGTGGATCCTTAGGTGACCTGGTGGACAGCATAAGAGACTTGGAATCAGAAAGTTCAAATTCAGCCTCAGAGATTTGCTAGCTGCATGACCCTGGGCAAGTCACTTAACCTCTGTCTCCCTCAGTTTCCTCATCTGTAAAATGGGGATAATAACAGTACTTCCCTCTCAGGACTGTTTGTGAAGATCAGATATGTGTAGAGTGCTTTGCAACCCTTAAAGTGTTATATAAAAGCTAGCTATTATCATTATTAAAGAACAGAAGAGGAGGGAAGAGAAGAAAGTTGTGCCCCTGTGAGGGGACCTTGGACCTCTCCGGTTTGCATGGGGTTGTTTTTGTTTTTGAAGCTTCAGATGAGATGTTTCCAAGGCAGATCATGACTTTCCCAGGACCCCTATGGTGGTAGGAGTGAGAAGGAAGATCACAGGACTGCATCTTTAGAGCTGTCGGGGACCTCCGAGGTCATCACATTCAACCCCTTCCCTTGTCGGATGAGGAAACTGAGAAGGAGAGGATGTGTACACATTAAACAGGAGAGGGGGCTGCGGCGCGGCGACTTTGCTCTTCCGTGTGAACGATTGGTCCAAGGTCCTGGGAACACGGTGTCAAAGGAAAGGTCAGGTAGGTGAGAGCAGCCCGAGTGAAGAGCAGAGAGAGAGGAGGGGGAGGGGAGGGAAAGAGGACGGCCCGCTTCCCCCTCCCCTCCCCCGTCCGTGGCCCCCCTCCCTCCTCTGGGGCGGCCGCATCTTACTCACATCAGCCTCATTCCAGAGCCCAGGGATGCAGAAGGATTCCAGCAGGTCACTGCCGCACAGCAGCAAGATGCGGAGTTCTGGGGAGAGGAAGCAAGAGTTTGGAAAGGGAACAGAGAACCCGGGAAACACAGGGATCCATTCAGCTCAGGGGCGACTTCCTTTGAGGTGCACTCAATCCCCTTTCCTCCACCACCCCCGGCCGCCCCTCTGGCTAGCCCTGGCACTCTGGGGTCGAGGGAACCTTTGAGGAGATGGCCCCAGATGAGTGAATGCACCCCAGAGATCCGGGTTTATAGGAAATAATAATACTAACAGCTTAAATACATTCATCACTTGGTTTGCAAGGCATTTCCTATACATTTTCTCTTTTAACCCCTGGACTGGAGGATTACGGCTTTAGAACTGGGAAGTACTGCAAAAGCCACCGGGTCTAACCTCCTCCTTTTACAGATGGAGATTACAAACTGAGGCATCAGAAAGGTGATATTAATTGCCCAAGGTCATATAGGTAGTCAGGGGGCAGACCAGGTATTTTAACACAAATCTGACTAATTCCAGAACCAACATTCTTCAACCTCTGAGGTATGGCAGGAACTATTATTATTCCCATCTTCCAGATAAGGAAAATAAGTCAGAGGGCAGTTTAAGAAGTGACTTGTCTAGAGTCACACAGTTAGTGTCTGAGGAGATTTGAACTCGGTTTTTCCTGATTCCAGTCCTGGTATTCTATTCAGTGTGCCACCTAGCTGCCTCTTAAAAAATTAATTGTAAAAAAAAAAATCTAAAAATTTAAGTGTTTGGACTAGATTGTTTCTAAAGTCCTTTTGAGACCTAAAATTCCTAGAAGCTAAAATTCCATCCTCAAAGTTCTCAGCCTGCCTTGGGGTGGGAACATAGGCTTTTAGAACTGGCCAGGTCCTCAGAGGTCAAGTCTAAACTCCGTGCTTTACAGATGAAGTAAATAAAGCCCAGATGTAGAAATGGGACTAGAACTCAGAACAGACTGGGTTACCCACTGCACCATCTGGTCCCCCATTTTGGAATTCAGCTACTCATCTAACAATGCCCAGGAGAATCTAATGATGGAGGCCTCCATTGGCAGTCTCAGGAGATATCTGAGCTTTCTCATCCCAGACTGTCTGAGGAAGAAAAAGTCTTTCCTCTAGACAGCTGCGATGGCTCTGCCCTAAGCCAAGGGAAGAGAATTCAAGTCTGATGTCCCAGGTGGGGGCCCAGTTGGCTTCTTTCTGTCCCCCATAATGCTTTCTTGCCCCATTCAGACATTCAAGGTTAATTACTTGTAGAGTCCTTCAGGGGTTGTGGATCTGATTTTCAGGGGCTCTGATTCTGATTTTCTAAAGGCTGGATTTGGAAGCCTCCCCTGGGAAACTGCTCCCCCTCAGCTTCCTCTCCACCCATTAATATTATTCACTCTTCTGTACCGGGCCAGTGACTCACTCCCTCACCCTGGCATAATGTGAGAGATTTTAAAGGAGACAAAATTAAAGTGAGAGCTTTCAGCCTCTTCTCAATGCTAAAACACTGCTGGGTCGGCTTTTTTAGGGAAAATGAGAGCTTCTCAGAGGACCAGCTATCTGTGCACAATATCCCTTGTGGTCACTGGAGGGCAGCAATGATTCCACCCAATAGAATAATAACTGGGAAGCCTTCCAGCTAAAGAGACAAAGGTGTGGTCGGGGTAGCCGTAGGTGAGCAATCATCTAGAGAGGTACAATGTAACTGGGGCCTGGGTGCTAACTGAGAGAAGATTATAAACAGCTTTTACCTTCTCATGCAATCTGAAAAAAAAAAAAAGCAAATAACTGGGATGGAAGCATCCACATAGTGACTTTAAGGAAGTGTAATTCCTTTATCTATCTTCTTATTGGACAGACTAAAGATAGAAGTGCCAGACTGGGCGGGAAGAGGGTGGAGATCTGGGTTCTAGATCTAGCTCTACCATGAGTCGCTATGTGACTCTGGGGAATCACTTTCCCTATCAGGATCGTTGTTTCTTCTTTTGAAGTAAGATGAAAGGGATGTTTGAACTAAATGATTCCTAAGGTCTCTTTTAGGTCTAAAATCTATGGCTCTAGGTAGTGCTCTGTTGATTTTTTTTTTTTTTGTCCTTCCTGCTGAAAGAGGACCATGACATCAGGAAGATGATCCATGACTTGTAAGTGAATTGGATTTAAGTGAGGAGGGCTGTGCAAGGTCGCCAGCCTCACTTTCTTCTAAAGCCATCTCATCCCGGGGCTAGATAGGGATCAGGACAACTGGAGATAGCCCTCCTCTGATAATTCACTCTCTCTCTTGACACTCCCCTCCCACAGAAGCCCAGTCCCTGAACTGACAATTCCAGGTTCCCCTTTCATGAATGAATAAATTAATGAGGATTTAATACGCACTTTCTGTGTAAGAGATAAGGAGTTAACCTTGAAGTAAGAAATACCTGTGTCTGGGAAGATAGCTTTTGTTAACTGTATTTCTCTCCTAGGCACATATCTCTGGACAGAATCCCAGCCAAAAGAGAGGACTGAGTAGTAAATTAAAAGGTGGCATGTTCTGGGAAAGCCAGGGATGGTGAATTTCACTGCCCAGCTTCACCACTAACACACCTTGGTCAAGTTACATATTTTTCTAGTGCAGCAGCTGCCCAGGATGCAATCTACTTGCAAACTTGCCTTTAGTTCAAGGAATAACAAGGCCTTCTCTATACAGTGCTCTTAACTCTGGGGGGAAATGCTGGGAAGGGACCATTTCTTCAGCAAGGGGCTCTGATGAGCAGGAAATTGTCAAAGAGGAAAGTTCGTGTTCAGCTCTTTCTGTCTTATCCACTCTTCCACCTTCTGAGTGTCCTAAAGGACCATGGGGAGTGGGTGAGGGGGAGTAGGAGGCTGTGGTTAGAGAGCCAAGAATGTAAGAAGCTCATCTATTAGACAGTAGGGCAGGGACTAGCTACGACTTTTGTGTTTGCATCCCTAGTGTCTAACACAGTGCCTGGGATATAGGTGGCACTTGACAAATGGTTGCTGATTGATCAAAGAAGAGGAAAAAGTGGAAAGCCCAGCAGCAAGTGAGCCCTCATTTATTGTGTCCAACTCAGACCAGAGGGATAAAAAAATAGCCGTTACTGCAAAAGTAGTAACCAGATTACTTCTGAGACCTGGACTGGCCTTTTTAAAATGGATCCAATGCCTGATCCTAACCCAGCATAGAATCACAGAAAGTCTGAGCTGGAAGGAGCCTTAGAGATATGATCCCAGCCACTCATTCCATAGATGGTCACACTGAGGCATAGAGAGAATGAAGTGTTATGTCCAAGGCCACAAAGCATGCTTCCTCTCCAATGTGAACCTGTTTTACAAAAGTTAATGGTACTTGGGGTAGGGGGTGGGGAGTAGGAGTGGGGGCTCTGATCACTAGTTATAAGAGACTGTTTATATGTGTGTATGGGCAAAGCAGGGGGCATTCAGTGTACCCCCTTTTTTTTTTAAAGCAATTGGGGTTAAGTAACTTGCTCAAGGTTACACAGCCAGGTGTTTCTGGGTGGGTGCTAAGTGTCTGAGCCTGGATTTAATCCCCCAGGTCATCCTGACACTGGGGCCGGTGCTCTTACTCGCTGTGCTACCTGGCCGCCCCTATTCAGTGTACCCTTGCAGTTTGAAAAGTGGGGATGGGGGATGGCTTGTCAGTTTCTGTGGACTTAACAGACAAGTTTATCCAAAGGTAGGAAGATAATTCCAGGTCCCCCATCATCCTTACTTTACATACTGCTTACTCTTGATGTAGAATGTAGAGGATATTTTTTCTAGGTTTATTTGCATGCTTTCCAAAGCCCCTGAGGTAGGGAAATTCATTTTGTGCTCACACTTCAGTGACTTTCAGTTCTCATACCCGAGGGAGAGACACTGAAGTGAAAATTGTCTATTAATGTGAGCACTTCAGCATCTCTTGGGATCTGGTCTAACTCCAGGGCTCTGGGGTGTTGTCTTGGAGAGATAACTTGGGAATATAACCTTGGGAAAGAAAGGTATCCATTGACTGGAGATAAAAAGGACTTTCCTGACTTTGCTGTTACTGCAAACACAAATAGCACTGCCCTATCTCCCTGGCCTCCACTCCCTCTGTGTTTTTGTTGTTCAGTGATGCCCAACTCTTTGTGAACCCATGGACTCATAGTTTGCCAATACTGTCTGCAGGGCTTTCTTGGCAAAGATGTTGAAATGTTTTGCCATTTCTTTCTCAAGCAGCTTAAGGCAAATGGGGTTAAGTGACTTGCCCAGCGTCCCACAGGTAGTAAGTGTCTGAAGCCAAATATGAACTCAGGTCTTCCTGACTCCAGACCCAGCACTCTCTCCACTGAGCCACCTAGCTGCCTCAGAATCAAAACAATAAAGGAAAGGGAGGTCTCTGTCATGCTGGAATGCACTCCCTTCTCATCTCTACCTCCTGGCTTCCCCAGCTTCCTTTAAGTCCCAGATAAAATCCCACCTTTCATAGGAAGCCTTTCCCAGCCCCGCTTAATTTTACTACCCTCCCTCTGTAAATTTCTACTTTATCTGGACCATAGCTTGTATATGCATACTTGTTTACATGGTGTCTCCCTCATTAGATTGTAAGGACTATCTTTTATCTTTCTTTGCATCACCAGCATTTAGCCCAGAGCTTGGCACATAGTAGGCACTCACTAAATATTCAGTGACAGACTCACTGACTGAAGAAACAATTGACTTCTGTGATTAAATATTAGCCATCAGGCCTCCCCCACTCAGCCCCATGCTTGAGTTGTTTCTAGATTCAGTCTCCCCAAAACCTCCTTCCCTTCCCCATCCCACTCACCGATCTCTTCATACCGCATCACTGTGCCCAGATTGGCATTCTCATCTGGGGAAAGAAAGGAGATCAGCAGGAAGCTCCAGGGAGCAGCCCATCTTCAGGCCTGTCTATGGCACCTGATACACTTATCTGAATGTCTAGGGGATCTAGGAAAGACCCTGATATTAGGGAACAATCAAGGTGTAAAATAACTGGGTACCTCAGACCTAGCATGTCCCAAACTACTGAACCAATGACAGGCAAACAGAAAGAACCCCAGAAGGGTTTCTTTTCCTTTTCCCCTACAGGGAAGAGAGTGCCCACAAGAGTAATGCACATGGCATGGAAGAGGCAGCCCATAAAGAGTAATAAGGAGGCATCCTTCTCTTTTTAGGATAGAGACGGCAGGCAGATGACAGCTCTGGTGGTGTTGGGGCTAGGTTGCCTTTCCACCAGCTTGTGGCAGACCATAAGGACGCTTGGAAAGCTTTGGACATTTCTTTGTCTTTCTTAGGTGAATGCACCCTTGTGTACACACACACACACACACACACACACATACACACACACACATACACACACACACACACACACGGTCATCTGCCATTCTCCTCAACTATCAAATTCTATTTGAACCCACCCCAAGAGGTCTGAGGTTCGAAATCTGAGAAAGAAGAGAGAACACCCACAAAGAGCTAAGGGCATGAACACCCCAGGAGGGAAAATTTGACTTGTTCTGTCCACTGAGCTAAATAAATAAATGTTGGATTCTAAGAAAACAAGACTCACAGATGTCTCAGCTATCTACACCTGTTCTCAGTCCTTGGGTAACCAAGGTCCTCCCAGTAAACTTACAGTCTAGTTCAGGGGTGGGGAACCTGTAGCCTCAAGGCCGCATGTGGTCCTCTAGGTCCTCAAGTGTGGCCCTTTGACTGAATCCAAACTTTACAGAACAAATCCCCTTAATAAAAAGGATTTGTTATGTAAAACTTGGACTTGGTCCAAAGGCCAAACCCAAGGACCTAGGGGGCTACATGTGGCCTCAAGGCAGCAGGTTCCCCACCCCTGATCTTAGTTCTATTGGTTCTATAAGGGAAAAGTAAGACCCTCTGTTTCAACCCGTCTGTGGCAACACCTGATCTCAGACAGTATGATCGCAGCATCAAAAGTTGTGATGCTGTCTTGGTATCAAGAGTTCTGAGGGGCAGAACTCCTGTGCCTCCTTGGGGAGGCTTTCAGATATAAGTGGGGTCTATGGAGAGAAAACAGGTGGCCTCCAAATGAGGAAGGAGAGAAAAGGAACAGCATTGGAAGAAGAGGGAAGGCCCACCCAGGTAAGAGAGGAAAGCACAGAAAGGAGGTGGGGAGAAAAGGTTCTTTGCTACTTACCAACAAAAGTGAAACGCTCCACTGGTGGACGGACACAACAAATTCGGCTCAGACTTTCTCCCACCTTCCCCAAGATCTTTGCTGTGGAAGAAAGAAAGATAGAGACTTATCCCTGGAGACATCTAAGATGGTAACACACCAAGATTGGATTATGGGAAAAAGAAAGAAGAGGGAAAGGAGAAATACATCAAGAAAGTTCCCTTCCTTCTACTCCATTGGCACAGTGGATAGAGCACTGGGCCTAGAGTCAGGACTGAGTTCAAATAAGGTTCCAGACACTTGCTAGCTATGTGACCCTGGGCAAGTCACTTTACCTCTGTTTGCCTCCATCTCTTCACCTATAAAATGAGATAATTTAAGCATCCTATCTCACAGATTTGTTGTCAGAATTAAATGAGATATTTATAAAGAGCTTAGCACAGTGTCTGGGACATACTAGGTACTATATAAATGCTTATCTCCTTTTCAGGTACAGGAAACTTGAACTCAGAGGCATAGTTCTATGCATTATTTCTCAAGTATTGCACACCATCTGATACAGTGATGTCCATCCTACCTTGTGGCTAAGATATATTCATTTCATCTTCTGCAAAGCCCTAAATATTCCTTCCATGCAAGCTTTATAGACTCAGGTGACCAGACACCCTGGTTTGATTGAAATACTCCTATATAAATCCAATACAAATCTTGACAATTTGTATTGGATTTACAAGTATATTTTAAAAATGTTCCTGACCCCAGGTAGTATGGAGCAGTAGACAAAACAGTGGCTTAGGAATCAGGAAAATTGGTTCCTCTCCCAGTTCTCTCACTAAATAATTACTAGGATGGCCTTGGTCAGTTACCCTCCTCTCTGGCTCTCAAGGTTCCTTGAAGAAATGAAGAGATCGGGCAATCCTTAAAATGAAGAGATTGGACAAGATATATTCTTCATGTCTGTGAAGTTTCTAGGATTCTCTAATCAAGGCCAAACTGAATCATAATTATAAATGACCATATCTAAACTAAGTGATTAATAATATATTTCATAACGTAATTCGTTATTTTTTTTGGCTTGATATGCAGAAGCCTAGGATCCATTTCAGGGAGCTATCCTGCAAAAGGCACCCCCCTAAGCCCTAGGGGTTCCATGTTCCAGAGACAGTGACAGGTCCATCCCCTCCTTCTCCCTAATCGGGACTGAGATTTCCAAAAGCCTCTTCCTCAAGAGCAGAGTTTGGGGGCTCAGGCTTGGGGCTATGCATAAGGGAGAGGGCCTGAGTCTGCCCATCTTCTTCCTTATCACCCTAGCATTTATCTAGTATTAGCTGGTTGAAAATATGGTCACCATATCCTGGAGACAATAGAGAAGGTCCATTGGGCAAATGCTTTCTTTCACTCTGAACAAGACTTGAAAATCCCTATCAGAAAACTCAAGGGAGAGTCTACATAATCCCAAACAAATGCTCATGTACCCAGCCCCACATGTGTCTTTCTCAACCTAAGACATACTCTTAAATATAGACACATGAATGGGACACCCCTTCACAGGAGGTCTTTGAATGGAGGTCCCACAAGTCAAGATTCATGTTTTGGACAAGGATTGAATTAGATGGTCTTCCAGTATGGATAATTCACCAGTGTGGAAATCACTGGAAGCACTATGAAGCAAGGGGAACATGGATGGAGAGACCGAAAGAAACTCTTTTATTTTGAAGATTTCTAAGTTCATGATATCTAGTTACCAGAAGATAATCCATACTAATATCTAACTTACAGAAATACATGAAAATGATGATTTAAATGATCCAGTACCAACAGTGTTAGTACTCCAAAGAGAAATCATTCCCTTTTCTATTCTAGATGCAGATAAGCTTTCTTGCTTTTCCTCCATTCTCTGTACGTTCCAAGTTTGTGATTGTTTTCTTGGAATACTTTTAAATTTCAACATTCTTTCAAGGCCTCCCCATCTTAAGTGAGGACCTACCTGCAGTGGGCTTAGTGGGCACATTATTGTTCTGATAAATGGGCTGGTTTGTCTCATGTTGTGGCTGTCCAATCACCGGGGTCATGGAAGGTGTGTTGACATTAGAAAGGATGCAGCCGGTCACTCTCTAAAGAACAGGAAAAAACTGAGAGTCAAAATCATTATTAAAGAATTTGCTAATGAATGAGAAGGAATGGTACAGTGGGAAGGAGAACACTAGATATGGATTCAGAGAACCTGTGTTCAAATTTCACCAATATCACTTACTACCTATGCAATCTTAGATAAGTCATAATCTATTGGGGTCTCATTATCTTATCTGTAAAATCTGGGGGCTGGATTAAATTACTTTTAAGGTTCCTTTCAGCTTTAAATCTATGATTTTATACTCTATGAAGGAAAATGTTCATTTACCCATAATAATATAAATATATATATTATGTATGACATATAATAAATATTATATATCATATATAAATAAAATGTGTCTGTGTGCATACATACATATTTATATATACACACATGTATGTTATATATATATTTTGTGTGTGTGAACCAATTGTGACCCCTCTCCCCACAAGTCAGTTTCCAGACTACTACAACTAACCTTTTTTTTTTTTTTAAGCAATTGGGGTTAAGTAACTTACCCAAGGTTACATGGCCAGTTATTTTGTGTGGGTTTTAAGTATCTGAGGCTGGAACCAATCCCGGGTCTCCCGACTCTGGGGCCGGTGCTCTTACTCACCGCGCCACCTGGCCACCCCTACAACTAACCTTTATATAATGCTTTACAATCATTTAACAAGCATGTATTAAGCAATGAAGGTCAGGTACTATCCTAGGGGTTGGGGACAAAAAAAAAAAGCAAAAACATCCCTTGCCTTCAAGGAGCTTACATTCTAAGTGGGAGACACACATAATTTGGTGTGTTTAAGATACAGGCCAAGTAGATACTAGGCAACCTTAGAAAGGACAGTGCTAACAACTGGGTGGACCAAGGAAGGCCCCCTGAAAGAGGTGGCATTTGAACTGTATCAAAGGACAAGCAGGTGGAACCTCTAAGGGGGGGAGGTGAGGGAGGAAGACATTTCAAGCATGGGGAAAAAGTAGGAAAAAGGCATGGAGATGCTTTATGAGAGTTTATAAGGACTATAGAGTCCTTTTTCAAAGACAGCACCACAACATAGATAGTCCATAGATTATTATATTTTATAGATATGGTAACTAGACTTCAAAGAGGTGAAAAGATTTGCCCCAGGTCACCCATCTAGTAAGTGACAAAGCTGTGGCTTGAGCCTTGGACCCCTAATTAAAAGTCTAGTGCTGCTCTTCCTACACCATACTGCCCCTCAAGCCAGATTCGAGTTAGAACCTGGTAATAATTTCTCTGAGGGTGGCAATAATTTGTCCAAGCACATTCATGTATATATGTATGTATGTATTCCAAAACCAAATGCAAATAATTTTTGCATTATTGATTGTTTTATATTATGGTAGCTGTGTGGCATAGTGGATAGAATGCTAGGAAGACCTGAGTTCAAGCCTGACCTCAGACACCTACTAGTTGTGAAACTTAGGGCAAGTCCTTAGTCTGTCTACCTCAGTTTCCTCATCTGAAAGTGGAGATAATAATACCACCTACCTCCCATGGTTGTTGTGAGGGTCAAATGAGAAGATAATTGTAAAGTGTTTCACACAACACTTAGCACATAGTAGACTCTACAGATGTGCCAGCTATGATAATAATAATAACTTATTGTGTATAAGTTCATATTATATTATAATTTTTGTTATATTTATAATTACATGTGAATTATATAACAACAATTTCTGTAATCTGTGCTGGTTCTCAATTTCAGTAAATCGTTATTAAACACTCACTAGGTACAAGGTAGTATGGATATAAAGCAAAAAATGGAGAGTCCCTGTTGTCAGAGAACTTCCATTTAGTTGAGGGGATATAACATACACACAGATACAATCGGGGGGAATCTGAAGAGGGGGAGAGAGAGCACGTGCATCTGGGGATATGAAGGGAGGCTTCATGAGTTGGCGGTACACGAACTGAACGCTGAATGACTCTTAAAGGAGATTTGAAGAAGGAAGTAGATTCTGAGCATGGGAGATGGGTTGGGGTGATGAGGTAGAAGTCAGAAGGTCAAGTTGAGGAACTAGCTAGTGATCCTGTTTGGCTGAAACTTGTTGTTGGTGGGTTTTGTCCTTCTTGAATAGGACCAGTGACTTCAGGAGGATGATGTCTTGACTTGCAAGTGACTTGGACGTGAGGGAGGGCTGTGTAAAGTCACCAGCCTCACCCACTATCTCCTCTGGAGCTGTCTGGGTCCAGTGGCAATATATAGATCAGGATGACTGTGGATGCCCTCAGATGCAGTGGGAGACCTTGGTCTTTTTAAGCTAAAATCTCTCCCAGGTTTCAGTTTGTCCGAGGCAATGCCTATTCAGTGATTAAGTCTAGTTAAGTGGGGAGAGAGAGGGAGCCAAGCCAAGATGGCGGAGTAAAAGCAGGGACTCACTTGAGCTCTCTCTCAAACCCTTCCAAATACCTGTAAAAAAAATGACTCTAAACAAATTCTAGAGCAGCAGAGTCCACAAAATGACAGAGTGAAACAAATTTCCAGTCCAAGACAACCTAGAAGGTCAACAGGAAAGGTCTATTGCAACTGGCTGGGAGAGGAGCATAATCCAGTGTAAAACATGCCAGCACAGACTGGCCTGAAGCAGCCCTCAGGGGACTGAATTACTGGCAGCTGTTGTGGTTTCCAGACTTCTCAACCCACAAATACCAAAGACAACTTAGAAGGTCAGTAGGTAAGGTCTGCCAGTCCTGGGTGAGAGAGGAGCAAGGTCCAGTCCCAGGGCAGCAGCTGAGTTCTCAGCCCACGAACTGTAGGGGATCAAGTAGCTGATCAGAGGGGGATTGCAGTGATCTCTTTGTGGCTCTGAGACAGGATTCTCTTGCTTTGTCCATGTTGGATCTGGGTCACAGTCCTAGGTGGCGGTCCTGGGGTGAGGTGGTGGAAAGGGAATCCTCTTTACAATTCCAAGGCAGAAAAGAGTGCTTGTGGTCACTCACAGAACAGAGTATAGGCCAGCACAGGAGTAAACACCTCTCCTTTGATCATACTACTTTGGAAGAACTGAAAATTTACAGGTCCCTATCTCTGAAAACAGTTGCACAAAACCCTTAAAGCTTGGGACAGTATAACCTCCACATTTTAAAAACACTAGGTAAAAAAATGAAGCAAAAAAAAAATCCTCTTTTACCTAATTAAAAAAAAATCAATCTGGGAGGGGAAGACCTTCATGGTTTCTGGCCAAGACAGAAAGAGTTGCTATTTACAATAACTCTGAGTCATCAGGGCCCAAGCAATAACCAAGTGAGACTTGGGTTGGGACCTATTGTTGGCCAATCAGTGAAAGCCAGAGTGATGTGGGTTTAAGGCAGGTCAGGTAGCTCCATTTGAATCCCAATGGGCTTCATCAAAGCCTGGGGTTCCAACGCTATATTTCAAGAAATCATAAATGAAACTACATGGAGTAAAAGAGTTAATTGTCCCAATTTTTTTTTAATGATGGAATAAATAAATAGGGAAGAGAAAAAAAAGAAATCCAACTCCTAATAAACCCCAAGATAACTTGCAAAGGACTGAAACTTAATGTGTGTGACAAAGAGTAATGTGAAGTAAGTCTAGAGAGACAGGCTGGAGTGAGATTGTGGAAGACTGAGGAGCTTTCTTGTTGTGTTTCCCTAGAGACACTAGGGAACCACTAGAGCTTGCTGTTTGTACTTTGTTCTTGAAGAGGACCATGACATCAGGAAGATGATGCCATGACTTGCAAGTGAATTGGATTTAAGTGAGGGGGTGCTGTGTAAAGCTACCAGCCTCACTTTCTCCTCCAGAGCCATCTGGGTCCAGTGACCAGATATGGATCAGGACAAATGGAGAAGGCCCAGGATGCGGTGGGGATCTTGGCCTTTTCAAGCTAAGGTCTTGTAATGTAATGCCAAAAGAAGGCAACTTCCCAGGTTCAAAATACCAGCATAGGTGCTCTCTATTTTATTCAGTGACAAACCAAGAACAGAGAAGATCAAAACGTGACATCATTCAAAATACAGCATTTACTAAGTGTGATTAAATAATCTCCAAGTACTACCCCACCCCAGGATCTTCCAATCATTCTATCAATTACAAAGTCCCTGTTCTAAATACTTCTCCACCCCTAGGCTATACCTTAATTTGGTCCACCACAAAACCCCTCTTCTCAAATGGAGATTAGTTTCCAAACATAGGTAAAGTACCTTCATTTGTCAATCACAGAGCACAATAAGGTCAAAAGTTCCCTACCCCCAGGATCACAATTGAATCTACCCCAGAGTTACATCAAGTTTAAACACAGCACTTAATACCCAAATGGAGGTCTTTTCTTCATCTTGACAAGAGGCAAGTTCTCAGCAATCTTAGTTCCTGGGGAGACAAGGCTTAGCAAGGCCATAAGATACATTGCCAGTCCCTTCATGAATTTATCCTCTGTCTGTAGAACAGTCCTAGAACCCCTGAACACATTAGCAAAGCCCTCTCCCAGGATTTCTGTAAACATCCAACAAGAAAATCCTTCTTCAGGGCTTCCAAACCAACAGAAAGGTTCCCAGACCCCTGCAACAACAGCACTGTCCTTCACCAGTGGACAGTATTCACTCTGTCTGCAGGACAGTCTCAGGGCTTCTTAACCAAATGCCAGGTTCCAGGACTTCTTCAACAAAAGGACTGTCTTTCACCAGTGGACAAATCTGGCAAAACAACATCAAAACAGACAGACAAAGTACCAGCAAAACAGCCATGTCTCCTCAGTCCTTGGCAGCTCAGGGGGCAGGTCTCAAAAGTCCAGGGCAATTCAAAGCGGCCACCAGCAATTCTCTTAGTCTCTCTCTCTCCACGAGGTGCTGCTTCCAAAAAGATCTTCCGCCTCTCTCTAGTGTCTCTCCAAATCTACATCACCAGCTCCTCCCAGTTCAGGACTTTCTTTTCACATCAACAAGCCCATCCCACAGGTGGGATTAACAAACTCTGGGTTTTAACACAATCAGTTTGAAAACCAAGCCAATACAGGGGAATCTTTAATTGCCATTACTATCACAGGTCTTTAACAGGTCTCAATTTGACTGAGGCAATGCTCATACAAAGAAAGTTTGTGAAGAGTGATCTTAGTGGAAGGAGCACTGAATTGGTGATCAGGAGGCCTGGGTTCTAGTCTTGGCTCTCACATTAACTGGATGCAGTGTCTTAAAGAAGCCCACCCCTGCATCTAAACCTATACATTGCAGAGGAGATGTGGTACTCTACTGGTAGAGGAAGCTACATCATCTAGTAGTCCCCTATACCCAAGAAATTACCTATCTGGTCCCTCCCTATCCTATAACCCATCCAGGTGAGAGATTATTATATGTAGAAGATGTGAACTATGGTGGTGGGACTATGAGTAGAGAGAAGGGGATGTATAGGAGAGATGCTATGCAGGTAGAATTACC
The DNA here is from genome assembly GCF_028583685.1 of Petaurus breviceps papuanus. Classification (NCBI taxonomy): domain Eukaryota; kingdom Metazoa; phylum Chordata; class Mammalia; order Diprotodontia; family Petauridae; genus Petaurus; species Petaurus breviceps. The sequence continues at coordinate 3,228,474 of NW_027187372.1, forward strand.
AAAAGCTGGCAACTCATTAGATATAAAGGGTAGGGGACATGGAAGCTTCAAAGCTGGTGGTAACGAGATATAAGGAAGTCTGAAAGGACTGAGGGTTTCAGAAGGAAGATGATTAGTTCCATTTTGGACATAACAAATATATATTGCCTTTGGGATTGAGCAAAATCTATGTAAAGAGGATAAGAAGGGAAATTGTCAATTGGAGGGGACAATCTCTGCATCAAATATCTCTGATAAGGGACTGATATACAAGATATATAGGGAGCTAACATAAATATATAGGACCAAGAGCCCTTTCTCCAATGGATAAGAGAGCACAGGATATGAGCAAACAAATCTCAAAAGCACTACAAACTGTTAACACCATATATAAGATTGTTTCAAATCACTAATAAAAAGAAATGGAAATCATGACAAAAGATGGGGATAGAGATGCCACTGGGGCAAAGGCAGAGATTTCCAATAGGCAATAAAGAATTCAAGAGAGATATTAATGCTTGATAGATTTGGGTGTCATCTGCATAAAGATGCTAATTGGACCCATGGGAACAGATGAGATCACCAATGCATAGAGTGTAGGAAAGAAGAGAAGGCAAGACAGATCCTGGGAGCCACCCACAATCTGGGGGGTAGGATGGGAACTGGATGCTCATCCAACAAAGAAGAACTAAGAAAGAGTAGTAAGACAGGTAGAAAAATGCCTTTCTAGAAGTTTGGACAAGTGAGAGTTTATAACTATCTTTTTTTTTTGCTGACCCAGAACAATTTTTTTTAAATCTCTGATTGCAAGGGTAACTATTGATGAAATGGAAACTGAGAGACAAATTCATTCTTTTTATCCCCCTTCCTTGTAAGCCTTCCCTGGGAGGCTGCTGGCATGGTACAGTACAGTTCTTCTTTAGAGCAGGCCAGATCTTTTTAGGCTGGATGTCCAGGTTCCACCACCAGAAGATCCTAAGTAGTCCAGGGATTGGAAGTGACCTTTGGGGGGCATATCCTCCACATATATCCCTGAAAGAAGGATAGCTATTGAATCTTCCCAGACATATGGAAAAGTGAACATTTATCTAGTGCCTTCTGGGTGTTAGTTACCATGGGTGCCATCTTTGGGCCAAGGGTGGGACTCAACTCCAAACAGATCATGGAAGCATAAATTTAAAACTGGAAGGGACTTTGGGTCCTACATTTTACATAAACCGAGGAAACTGAAGCCCAGAGAAGCAAAGGTCAAAGGTCCAATGTCACAAAGAATGTACTTATGAGTTTGAGAGAAGTTTTGTGGTTCCAGATTTTCTTCAGGAAGAGGTCTCTGAAGAGAGAAAAAGACTATGGGAAGGAGGCAATATGTAGAGAAACCAGCATCTTGAATATGTCCCTAGTCCCAGTTTACTACCCCCAGGGGTTTCAGGGAATTTCCCCTTGGAGTGAGATCTGGGACTTTCCCAATTGAATTGAAATAACTTATTCCCAGTGGGAGAGGGTAGCTCATTCACTCTGTGTATTTTCCGATATATTCTCACCTGTATACTTTCTCTAATTTCTATATACTATCAGCTTGGATAGGTGGGTTCATTTAGTCTTCACTATAGGTGGTCTTTGTGGAGCTGGTATTTGGTGGGAAGTGAGTCAAGCCTTCCATAGAACCACTCCTTCTCTGCTAAGGGATAGTAATCAGAGCACAGCTTGAACCTAAAAATTATTTTCTCTAGACTAACAATATTTAGGGGGGCAGACAGATATAATTCTAGGCTGATACTCTTTCTTTGAAGAGAACAGAGGGTTAGCCTCTGGTGCTAATCTCCTGCTTACCCTCCTGACATTCATCAGTCTCCCTTGGAGAATGGTGGGGGGAGGAGACCATGGAGATACATTATATTCATGTCTCTGTGAACAAAATCTCAACAGATCTGTGTAGATACACATAACCTACCTACATGGGCAACACACTTACATATACCCCTACAAGGTAGTAATTTTCCAGGTGAGAGGAGGGAGCAACAGGGTCATATCATGCCTGATATTCTCCCTAATGACCTAAAACTACAGGAGCTTATCTACATAAGTCACATGAACCTGGGAATAGCTGCCTTTTTTTTTCTTTTTAAAAAATTAATCAGTCTAATATAAAGGGAAATTTGTTCTTTTCTCTAGCTCACTCCTTCCTGCTGCAATATTAGTCCCTTCTGGCTTGTTTTTCCCAGGAAAGATCAATCAGACACTGGATGGAAAAGGAAACGGTTCCCAGCTCTCTGTCCTTGCTCTGGACACCCAGGTCTACCCCCACTCTCATTCAAGCTCTTTATACATATTCAGTGTCTCACCAGTCCTGCTGCTGTGAAGCTACGGAGCCCAGCTGCCCTGGGCTCCTCTCCAAATGCAGGTGTGAACTATTAAGATCAGTCATTGTCTGTCTGTCAGGTGGGATTGTTTTGCCTAGCCAGGAGCTCTGGCTACATGCTATTAGCTGTAGAAGACAAGGAGATATGAGGAGACAGCTCACTGTTCTATCTAGGCAGGGGGCTGTCAGTGACCTACATTCTCCTGCCTACCTGTCACTGCTACAGCTGAGGCATTTGGACATTTCCTTAAGACTCCAACAGGAATTCAGCCTGGACTGATCCACCTGAGGTAGGGGTGGGGTGGGGAAAAGAAATGGTGCTGGGGAACCCCGGAAGCAGCTGGGATTGCTCTGTACCTGACTGCGAAGGAGAATTATTTGGTTTATCCTCAAATGAGCATCTCTGAGGTTTCAAACAGCTTTGTTATTCTGACTCTGTGACCCCATTTGGGGTTTTCTTGGAAGTGGAGTGGTTTAGCCATTTCCTCCTCCACCTCATTTGACAGATAGAGGAAACTGAGGCAAACAGAAATTAAGTGACTTGTCCACGTTCACACTAGAGTTAGTAAATATCAGAAACTGGATTTGAACTCAGATCTTCCAGACTCTAGGCCCAGCACTCTCTCCATTGCCACCAGCTGATTTTATCACTGACTCCTTCCAACAGCCCAGCCCCAAAGCAGGTGCAGAGCTAATCTGTAAAGATGCAAAAAACTGAGTTCAAATCCAGCCTTTGATACTTACTAGCTCTAGCGTGACCCTGGGCAAGTCTGTTTACCTCACTTTCTTCAATTGTAAAATGCAAATGATAATAGCACCCACCTTCCAGGATTGTTATGAGAATCAAACAAGGTGATATGTGTAAAAATACTTAGCACAGTGAAGGGCACATAGTAGGCCCTCTAGAAGTGCTTATTCCCTCCTCTCCACCACAACCATTGCAGAGCCCAGTGGGGTCTGCCAACAAGCCAGGTTCTGCCATGTAGCTCTAGCTCTCACTGCTGTCATGCTCCTTGCTTCCTCCCTTCCTTCCTCGTCAATCCCCATCCCTCCCTGAATTCGTCTTGTTGGACCAGAAAACCCACTTAAGGTCAGCCATGTGTATGCACGATCTACAGTAAGGGTTCTTAACTTGGGAGTCCATAAACTTGTTTGTTTTTTAAAATAGTTTGACAACTGTATTTCATATTAATTGGTTTCTTTTGTAATCCTATGTATTTTAATTTACACATTTAAAAACATTGTTCTGAGAAGGGGTCCTTGGGCTTCACCAGATTGCCAAAGGGCTTTGAGATGTGATCTGAGCTCCCCTGCCCTCCAGTCCTCATGACCCTCTGCCTAAAAGCATCAAGCATGCTCCAGGTTCCCTTAACGAAGTTAGCAAGTATTTATTGGTTGATTTTTCCCCCACCCTGTCCTCCATCCGATCTTGGGTCCAGGTGTGACTCTATTCCAAAAAGATGATGGGGAGCAGAGATTTAGAGTTGGAAGAGACTTGACAGGTCATTTAGTCCAACCCCCTCTTTTTATAGAGGAGGAAACTGTGGCAGAGGGAGGCAGAGGTAATAACTCAAATCTAATAAAAAGCAGGTACTGAAGCTGAATCCAGGTCTCTAACTCCAAATGAAGCATTCTTCCTTTGCTTCTTTGACCCAGTGACAATTTTAGAAATATCCAGGCATGCTGTGGAATAATAAAAGCCAAATAGTCCAGCCATTGAGATGTGGAAGGGAGAGCTTGGTTAATACAGTTCCCTGAATTTTTTTTTTTTTTTGCTTTTTGGAGGGGCAATTGGGGTTAAGTAATTTGCCCAAGGTCACATGGCTAGTAAATATTACCGTGTTTCCCCGATAATAAGACACTGTCTTATTATTTTTTTGGACAGAAAAACACCAGAGGGCTTATTTTCAGGGGAGGGCTTATTTTAATGAACATTGACAGCAATTTTAATAAACAGGTAAATGTGAACAAAAAAATGTACCTTTATCCAATAAGCAAATCACTGGGGAAGAACAGGATGACGCGCTCACTGCTGCAGCTCTGATTGGATGCAGCTCGGAGCACAGCGTGCGTTTCATGGGGGGGGGGAAGGGAACGGTGCATACAGAGGGTACCGTAATGTAGTGTGTAGCGCAGGCAGTAGCAATCTCAATAGGGCTTATTTTCGGGGGAGGGCTTATTTTAGAGGAATCTTACACAGTAAGGGGAGGGCTTATTTTTGGGATAGGTCTTATTATCGGGGAAACACGGTAAGTGTCTGAGGCTGGATTTGAACTCAGGTCCTCCTGACTTCAGTGCCGGTACTCTATTCACTGTGCCACCTAGCTGCCCCATCCCTGATTTCTTTATGGTCAATGGCAGCTAGTGGCCAAAAAGTGTGTGTGTGTGTGTGTGTGTGTGTGTGTGTGTGTGTGGTAACACAGCTAGCTCAGTGAAGCATCCTTCCCAACACAGTTATGATTGCCCAGAATTGTAGAATTGGAAGGGAATTCACTAGATCACAGATTTAGGACAAGAGGAGACCTTCAAGGACATCTAATCCAAGCCCCTCATTTTATCGATGAGGCCTCTATGACCCAGGGATGCTCAGTGACTTGCCTGAAGCCACATAGCCAATAATAAGTGACAGGAAGAATCTGAACCCAGATGACTCTAGGAACTATGTTCTTTCCACCATAACATACTGCCTTTCAGAAGTCTTCTAGTCCAGCTAAGGAGGTTGAGAAGATTTCACAAGGAAATGATGCCTGAAAGATTTGAGTAGAAGTGAAATGAAAGCATTTCAGGTAATAGGGGTATGTTACAGATACGTACAAAGGGAAGATCATAGAATTTTAAGTTCAGGGAATAACTGGATAGTCCATTTTGGCCAGGATAGAGAAGATGTGACAGGAAGAAAGGTGAAAGAAGGCAAGAAAGATATGTTGGAATCAAATCATATGAGGCTGAGGTATTTGCATTTTACCATGATAATGATAGGGAGCCACAAAAGGTTCCAATGGAGAGGCTTCTCCCCACAGTTCCTTCTCTGTCTGCCTTTTCTTCCTGTTCCCCAAACACCAGAAGTAGTAACAAGTCAGAAAGTAGAGGGAAGCTTCTGAATAAAGGTGTGAGTGTGATGAAAGATACTGAGTAATCTGGATAAACCAAGTCACATCTCTCTGGGCATGAGGTCTAGGATGAAAACAATATCTGAGCTTACCACAGCTCATTTCTTTCAAAGGGGAAAGAAGAGACACCAGATATATGTGAAACACTAAGATGGGGCAGGGTACAGGAATAGACTCTCTGTTCTTCTCTATTTCCACTAAAGAAAATTACTATTGAATCATCTATGAACTATGATCTGTGAACTATGAATATATGTATGAACTATAGCTCCCATTATAGGGGATAGGTTATGTTGATGTAAAGGGACTGGTTGTCCTGAAGAGGCAAGATAGTCCGGATTTTGATTGCCTGTTCTCTCTGGCAAGTCACGTTCCCCAAAATATCCTGTATTAACATATTGGGCTCCATTTTTTCTCTTCCCTTATGACTTTCTTCCCCTAATTTTCTCTTTCTCTTCCCCCTCCCATTCCCCACAGGGTCCTGCAAGTATGGTACCAATTTGACCCCAGCCCAGAGCTGTATTGTAGCTGGAAAGGAAGGGTGTGACTCAAAGTCTCTGAAGCAACCAAGGCTCGAGGTGATACACCTTCAAACCCCAGTTCCAGCCTCCTTTCTTTCCCTGGTCCTCAGCTCTCACCATATCCCAATCCATGGGATTTGTTTTGAAAAATAAAACAAAACAAAAAAAGTTTTTTTTCATGTCCTGTGCTAAAATTAAATCACTTCATGCCAATGACATCCTCCAGCCCCCTCCCCTCACCAGCCCAGGGGTCAAAGGACTTGGGTTCAAACCTGATTTCCGGCCAAGCATGGTGGCACATGGCTGTAATCTTGGCTACTGGAGGAGGCTGAGGGGGATGGATCCCTTGAGTTAAAAGAGTTCTGAGCAGTAGCTGGGCTCAAACTGATCAAATTTATGCAATGAATTCATCACTAATATGGTGAGTATCCCAACCCCCACCCAAGGAGGGCTGCCCCACTTCCCAATGAGGGGCCAACCAGTCCATGCCGATCAGTAATGGGGTTGGTCCATGAATGGCTGCTGCACTTTCAGCCATGGTGAGCTAGGGAGACACAATCTCAAAAACATAAAAAAAGTACAAACCCCTCCTCTGATGCTTACTACCCCTGAGACTTTGGGCAGGTCATTTGAATTCCCTGCATCTAGATTTCCTCAGAAGAAAAGTGAGGAGAATAAGAATAGATGGCCCTTGAGGACCCCTCCTGCGCCAGATTGTGGGTTCTGTCACTTGTGGTCTCATCTTACCTGCTGAGGCCTTATGATACTTGGCCCCTGCTGTGGGCCACAGTGGGCTCTGGAGCCCTGACCACTGCAGTGGCTCACCTTCATGAGGTCCCGGTGGTGTTCTAGCACGCTGCAGGTTGTCTGCCACGTGTCCTGATAGCACTCCCAGGGGTCCACTCTGCAAGAAATCGGAAGGAGGCTTTCTTTCATTTCTACTCCCAAAACTTCTCATCTTTTTCTGATGCCTACTTTTAGTCCTTAAAGTCAGCATTTCCATAATGACTTTTATATTAGCAACTGACTTAGAATCTAGGGAAGGAGGAGAGAGGAATGGGGAGACAGACAGATAGATAGCAGATAGAGGGGGGAGGAAGGGAGATGGGAGAGAGAGAGAAATAGAGAAAGAGGAGGGGAGAGAAAGGAGGAGGAAGAGAGAAGAGGAAGACTGAGGGAGGAGAGAGGACAGACAGAGACAGAAAAAGAGAGAGGAGATAAAGGAGAGGTAGAGACAGGGGAGAGAAAGAGGTATGGGGAGAGTGGAAGAGAAAGAAGGAGAGAAGGGGAGAGAGAGAGAGAGTGTGTGTGTAGGGAAGAAAGAAGGAGGGGGGAGGGGAAAAG
>NW_027187372.1:3235796-3307109 GCF_028583685.1 Petaurus breviceps papuanus
GGAGATAAAAAAGGAAGAGGGAGAGATAGAGATCGTAGAGGAAAGAGGGGTGGGGAGAGAGGGGCACAGAAAGGAGAGAGAGAGAGAGGGAGTAGTAAACTTAACAAGAGGGTTTATAAAAAGGGAAAATATGCTAGGATGAAATTCCTAGGAGTTTCATCACTCATATAAAACCAAGAGATCAGTCAAGATGGGGTTTGTTTTGTTTTTTTCTGCTTTGGTTTGGGGTTGTTTTTTTTCTTGTTGGTGGTTTTTTTGCTTTTTGTTTGTTTGTTTGTTTTTGGTGGGCTAACTCATTGCAATTCTCACCAAAGGAAGTTGTTCCCAGAGGAGAGCACCTGACATTTGTCTTTCTGTACCTTTCTAAGGACCCTGGCTTCTTGCTCTAGGCATGAGCCTTTAGGATTGAGCTCCTTGGTCCTCTCCCCACAGACACTGAGGAGTCTGGGGCCCAGAGGGAGCTGAGGACTTCCCAAGGACGGCAGAACTCCCAAGCATTTCCCCTTCCCCTGCTTGCCAGGTTGTGAAGTGAGCAGGGATCATCTGGGTGCGATGGCCTGACACAGCACTGACTTAATTGCAAACCTAATGAGCTGCTAAATTGGGATGTTTCTCAAACGTTTTCTTAGTGGCTGAGGATTTTACCCCTCCCCACCTGAGGTTTCCAGAGATGTGATCTCGCTAATTAAAAACGCTTAGAGAGGATGCACACACCAAAGGCCCCCCTTCACACACACCCAAGGGGGCACACACATAAACACACACACACACACACACACATCCCTGCTAGCTCTTCTAGGCATATGCATAGAGATGTGGACATGTGCAGACACCAAAACCACAGGAAAGCCGACTCCCCCACTGAGCCACCTCCAGGCAGCCTCCCTGCTGGAGCCAGAGACTGGATTTCATTTCCTTGGCACTTTGGGGCTGGACATCTGTCTCTATGGCTCTGCCCCGCCCTATTGATCTCAGTGCATCTAAATCTGTCAGCATCAGACAACTATTTCACAAGCCTGAGTCTAGATTTTTTCCCCCTGCTAAACTACAAACCATTAATGTGCCTTTTCCTCCATTGACTGGGGCTCCTAGGCAGAGTGCTAGAAGTTGGTGTGGCTGATTTCTCCCTGTGTGGCTCACTCATGGGCATTCTCCATGACAGACACTGAGTCAAGGCTTCTCTGAGACTACATCCTCATTTGCATCCTATCTGTCTTCCCTGGTTCTTCAGAGCTTAAATAAGAAACTCTGAAAGCTCTTGAACTTTTCAGATGTAAAGGCCTGACATGGAGTTAAAGGATTCTTATGGGGAGAGAAGTTAGGGAGTAAGGCTTACATTCAAATTCTACTCTAGAAAAAGAATAGCTCTGGGACTCTGGGCCAGTCACTTAACCTCTCTGTGGTCCCAGGCAAGCCTTTAAGACTAAATTACAGGAGTTGCCAGTCCATGTCAGTAGAAGGGGTTTCCATTCTGGAACCCAGTTCTCTATACTGATAAATCACAGGTCTAAACTCCAAGAAGTAAAATAAAAAGACAAGGTACTGATCTATATTGGTGAAGGAAGCTCTTCCCCCATAGCACTGACAAAATAACAGGTCAGCTCCAGAGATAGGAAAGACAGACAGACAGATACATACATACATACCAATACATACATATATGTATGTGCTTAAGCATGTATGTATATGCATGCGTATATATACATAAATATACATATACATATACACACTTATGTGATCATTTTATGTCTTTTCTCTTCACCAATCTCATTCCCAACAAACTCCCTCTTCTTACTTTCTTCCCATTGAGTTTAGTTTCCCATCACTCTCCTTTCCTTTTCCAGAAACTTATAGGTACAATTTATTTTTACTTTCACTGGGAGAGGAACTGCGAAATAAATAGCCTACCATTATGAGAAGGCCCATCTTCTCATGCAAATTATAACTATGGAAACTTTTTTTGGTGCACAATTAGCATAATTGGTGGAAGCTTTCTGTAATTATATACTGTGAGCTTAACAGATAATAGTGTCTCTCCTCTTAGCCAGAGATCTATGCATTGTGATTGTCTGTTAAAGGAGAAAGGGGTGAGGCCAATGGCTATTCTCCCCAAACCTTGTACCTCCAGTCCAGAAAGGCCAGTTCTGAGCCCCTGAGGATCCATAACCAATTCTCCTTTAGAAAAATACCATAGCCACGACCCCCAACCCTGAATGGCAGCCAATTCTGGCCCAGAGAAGCCTACCTGAAGATTGCCTGGTATCCCTGATCCAGAGCCCTTGGGTGACCTTGACAGTTCTATACAGAAGTCAGCCTAGGATCTTGGGGTCACAATATACAGGCAATACCCAACAACCTTATATAATTTTCAGGGATCCAGACCATGGGAAAATGGCAAGTTCTATGGGTATTGAGGACACAGCCAATGGTTGGAATGAATGGATTTGATTACTCTTCTCGTTTAAGGTCCCTGAACAGCCTAAATAGAAGAATTCAGTGTCTATCTGTCTGTCTTGTCTTCTCTCTCTTTCTCTCTCTCTGACACCCTTTGCTACCCGCCATATTTCATCCCTGCTGAAGGACATCAATCAGGTCTACCTTACCTGATCCAGTCAGAAGACTGAACAGCCAGTTGGCACATGATCAGTCGATGTCGGCTAGACACCAGGCCCTGGGAAAGGAACAGAGCAATTATTAGAAAACTGCCCTATTAATCAATCAATCAAATGCTTCATATGCATCAGGCCACAGGGCTAAGTGCCAGGGATACAAAGGAAAGGTGAAAAAAAAAAAGTCCCTGCTCTCAAGGAGCTTATCTTCTTGGGGGGGGGGGGAGCAGAAATGTACTTAGATTGGTACCTACAAGACACATACAGAGTAGGAGGTTAACCTGAGAGGGGAAGGCATTTGCATCTAGGACAGATTTGGAAAAGGCAGCCTTCAGAGAGGGGCGTCTGAGCTGAATCTTGAAGGAAGGTATTCGAGGTAAGAACAGAGAGCATTTTGGGCATGGGGGACATGTCCTACCCTCATGCTATTTCCTCCAGAGCTCACCTACTTTTCTTTCCCAAAATATAAGACCTCCCTCATGCATTATTACATTTGGTCCCAAATCATATCAACCAAGAGGATGCTCTTCCAGAACTAAGGATCTTGTTGAACTTCCTCCATCACCAATATCCATTTATTTGTATACTTCATTGGGCCTAGGATAGGAGTGAAATAAGGAAGAAGCAGAGGAAGTCCAGTAGAATACCTATCCCCTGGATAAAAATCCCAGAATCCCACCCTTTAGTTAATATTTATTCAGCAAGTATACTCTGTACCCAACACAAAGAAGATAACTAACAAACACCTCTTTGTTCCCCAGTTCAATCTTGGCCATTGTCTGGCTCTGCATCAGACAGATCAGATGGTGACAATGGGATTGGAAGGGAGAAGGGAACCAGGGAGGAGGAGCATCATGAGAGCTCAAAGGAATCTCAGTTTTACTCCTTAAAAAAAAACAAACCAAAAAAACCCAAACCCTGGGATCTTTCTGGGACACAGCAGGGAGGAACAAAGATATGCCTCCTAAGCTGGATTTCAGGAAAGCCAGGGCCCAACCCCCAGAGCTTTCATGTCTGCAGAGAGGAAGCTAACCCCTATACTGCTGGCTCTCCCCCAAAACTGTTACATTTGCCTCAGGTTTGGAAGCCACCCCAACTTCTGCTCACCAGGTGCACCGGGCCCTTGTCTAATTAAAACTGACTCAGCTTGGCACCATGAAGCTGACGCCTCATCTCCAAGAGGGGTTGGCATCTGCTTTCTCCCAGCTGGCCCCATTACCTTTTCAATCAAGTTCTACTGCAGTTCAGAGATGAGGACTGTGATGGGAGTTCCCATGTTTTTACTCTTCACAAAACCTTAATTATTGTGCCAGCTCTTTCTGTCAGAAGCAGAGCAAGAAAAACAGGCCAAAGGAGATAGAACCCACCTGTTTTCCATAGGAGTCGTGGACAGGAGAAACGATTCCACCGATCACGATAAACCTTCCAGTCTTGTGCAAATAATCCCTGGCTCTTTCTAAAGAAGAGAAAAGGTGATTGCAATGGAAATAAATACTTTTGGTTCCTAGAGTCCAAGAATCATTCATATTTTCTTCTTTTTAAACATCATATTCCAATATTTTTGAATACAACTTTTATGATTCCAGTACTTACCACAGTACCCGACACATAGTAGGTTCTTAATAAATGTTTATTGATCCTTATTAATTATTTATTATCCAAAAAGGTTAGAGAGCAGGGTTTCCAGTCCCCCAAGCAAAAGTATTTGGAACTAAGTGTCATTAAAGGCATCTTTAAGGTATTCCATTATGGGAATGGGTAGCTTGCTGGCATAGTGGATAGAATGCCAGGTCTGTAGTCAAGAAAGCCTGAGTTCAAATCTGGCCTCAGTCACTTATTATCTGTGCAACCCTGGGCAAGTCACTTCAACCTGTTTGCCTTGGTTTTCTCATTTCTAAAGTAAGCTGGAGAGGGAAATGGCAATCTACTCCAGTATCTCTGCCAAGAAAATCTCAAACGGGGTCATGAAGTGTTGGATATAACTGAACAACAACGAAATTATGGGAATATGTTGCAGCTCAGAGGAAATTTAATACAAGTATCTTTTGAAAAATTATTAGTCTCTATTATTGGAAGTTATCTTAAGTTATTGCATAAATTCCCGTATAACAGAATGACAAAAAGACCTGTATTAAGCATATTGATTGCTCATCATTAAATTAGATAGATGAGAAAACTCACCTAAAATAAATTTTTAAGGACTTTTGAAGATAGTTAATAGTCAAAAAAGGAAACCACTATTTTTGTAGTTTGGGGAAGAAAATTTAAAAGAATTTTGCAATTTCACAAAGGAAATGTAGCCTACTTTTCCACTCCCCTTCAACTTCAGATCAATTCATTGTCTATCTACAATGCCCATCCATATATTGGTAGATGGAGTCTATTGTTATCCAGGGTCTGGATACTCTATGCACAGCTCCACCTAACTGAATTATTAAATTCAGAATTTTTAAAAGAAAGAAAATATAAAGGAAAAGGAAATAAAGGACACTTCTCGGGTTCACTTTGGACTCCAGATGGTAAAAGTTGAAGTACTTCCCAGAGCTACAATAAACTTAGATGAAATATTTTATCCCAGAACTCTGATATCCAATGAGGGTATACTTCTTCCTTAGATAATATGTTTCCATGTTTCCTATCTGGCAACTATCCTTCCGTTTCTGTCAAAGGCATGGAACATATCCCCAAAACCACAAGCCCTTTTTCCCCACCAACTTGAGGGATTGGGACATCTAGAGGGTGGGCTGCTCCTGCCCAGTGCTGATGCTTCCAAAATACCAGCCCCATTGTCTGTCCCCTTTCTCTCTATTTTCTTCCCCCAAATGAATTTGCTCCCAGTACAATTTTGACTGTCTTAGGACTCTGATCCTTCCCAAGCCTTTCATGACAAGAAGCCTTTGTGACACGAGGAAATTTCACAGACCTTAAAGAATAATAGAAATTCAGCATTGAAAAGGATGTTATAGATTATCAAATCCACCTTGGTTCTGAAACAATTCACAATATTCCACGATCTCCTCAAAAAGTGGCTATTCAGTCTTCGCTCTATAACCTTTAAGTGATGGGGAACTCACTCCCTCTAGAGGTCTATGCATACTTGTGAATTATATCAAAGCATACCCAGAAAGTTTCCCCTTTCCTTGCAAAAGACTAACCTTTATTTCTGCCCCAAGAAGAAAAGCTAAAAGAGGAAGATAGTAAATTTCCAATTTCCTAAAGGAGGAAGATGCAGATTCTATTCCTTGACCTCTATGAACAAAGCATGTTTCCCAGGGACAAGGTCCAGTGTGTCAGAATCACAGAATACAAGGAAAAGAATAAGATGAGAATTGGCTGGAAAGTTAGGGAAACTCCAAAAAATACATGCAAATAAGCAGGACACATATGTTAGCATAAAGTAGAAATCTTAACATGGCTTTGGTCTTTAAGGAAATAGGCAGAGAGAAAGTGACACATAGTAGCAAAAATGTTTGAAAAAATGCTAGAAGAGGTATAACAAACACAAAAAAGATCCTGACAGACTAGAAAACAGGGCTAAATTAAATAATATGAAGTGTTGTTGTTCTATTGTGTCCAACTCCTTGTGACTGCATGGATTATGGGGTTTTCTTGGCAAAGATACTAGAGTGGTTTGACTTTGCCTTCTCCAGCAGTTTAAGATAGATAGGGTTAAGTGACATGCCCAAGGTCACATGGCTAAGTGTTTGAAGATGGATTTGAACTCAGGTCTTCCTGATTCCAGCCCCAGTGCTCTATTCACTGAGCCCTCTAGTTGCTTCAAATATAAAATGTAATGGTGATAAATATAGAAATCAATTTCATAAATGAAAGAAGAGAGAGGAATAGCTAGATAGCAGTTGATCTGAAAAAAAATTTGGAGGTTTCATTGGATCGCAAGCTCAATAAATGAATAGTGTGACATAGCAGTGGGAAAAACCAATTTAATCTTGGGATTTATCAAAAGCTAGAGGTGATTGTCCTACTGTATTCTGCCCTAGTCAGACCACATCTGAAGTATTGTGTTCAGGGCCAACTTGTCATATGTTCCAAAGGGCATCGAGAAACTGGAAGCATCCGGAATGAGAAACCAGCACAGTGAAAGACCTTGGGCTGATACCACAGGAGAATCAGTTGAAGGAAGTGGGTTCGTCTAGACTAGAGAAGAGAAGATGTAGGTAGGGTATCAAAGCTATGGTGCAAGTATTTGAAGGCATGTCACATGACAGACATTCCATTTGGCACCAGAAAACAGAACTAAAAGCCATAGATGGAAGATGCAAAGAGGCAAATGTAACTTTTTTTTTTTTCTGGGAGTTTATTTATCCTATAGCGGATGGACTGTTTTGGGAGGTGGTGTACTATCCATTACTGGGTATCTTTAAGCAATGGGTGAACTTGTGATCTATGATGCAGAACAGATTCTTTTATAGCATGAATTGGACCAGAAGATCACCAAAGTCTCTTCTGATTCTGAAATTCTGTGATTCTGGGTACCCATCAAAGTAGCCTGGCTGAACAAATTGTGACACGTCAATGCAACAGAATATTGTTGCTCTGGAAGAAAAGATGAATAGGAGGGACTCAGAGAAACAGATGAAGACTTATATGCAGAACAAAATAACCAGAACTACATACCCATTAACAATAATAATGTAAACGGAAACAGCACTAAAGTGTAGTCAATTCAGAATTAGATGGAATGACCTTTCTCGGTCTGGAAGAACAGATGATAAAATGAGTTTTTCTCTGCTCTTTCTAGAAAGATTTGGGATTGCAAGGGTGGAATGTTGTATATGATGTCAGGAAATTGTTTTGTGGGTTAGCTTAGTTTAATTATTTTTCTTTGCTGTCAGGGAAGGTTCAGTGGTGACAAGAGAGGGGTGTGTGTGTGGGGGGGGGGATGGAGGTAGGGGAATCCCAGGGAAATGACTGGAATCTGAAACAAAATAACTGAGTGAATAACTGCACCAATAACTTTTTAAACAGCACAGAGCTGGACCAAAGTAGAAAAGACCATGTCATTTACTGTATACTTACTTCACTTCCTCTTAAAAAGAAATTCTGAAAGCATGAAGTCTACAGGTGGGGGGGGGGGTTATATGTCATACAAAGTGGGGTTAATGGTTTGTTTGCCAGCTAAGAAGGATCTTGAAATTATTTCTATCTATTTCTCCCCACTGCCACAACTCACTGAGCTCCTCTTTTTTGTCTTATGGCCATTGTTTGGGAGTAGCTCCCACAGGGGTTGGGTTATCCCAAAATTTGGGGCCTCCCAGGACATTTTTGTAAGTCTTTTTGAAAGCCATGGAATAGCAGGGGTCACCTCTGTGGTTCTGCTTGGGGGTAGGAAGTAGGACTGGTTAAAATTAAACAGGATGGCAGGGCTTCCAAGTCTGGGTCTTCTCCATGTTTGTCAGTTCTAGAGTGGGGAAGGAGCCAACTTCAGTTGTTTGTTTTTTAATGTTCAATTCTGAGTCAATTTCTGGGTGGTCGAACTGCTTTATTCCTCTCCTCTTAATGAAGACGACCCCAAGGCCCTCAACTCAGCTACACTGATTTTTCCAAGCTATACCTCAGGCTCTAGGCAGAAATTCAAACTCACAGATCAGGACAGACTATGAATCAGAGGAAATGTAGCCTCCTGTCGATCTGAGCTAGGATGTGGTCAGTGCAGCCTGCCTAGGGATGAGAGAACTCCAAGGGACTGTCCATTAATAAAAATGCATAAGACAGACATGCCCTGTCTGGCTCCTGGCAACACAGTAAGCTTGGTTGCCATGTGTAATCAACTTCCTCCTTCTGGGGAGTTATTCGAGGCAGCACTGTGGTTCACACACCAGAACTAACTCCATTTTTTTTCTTTTCAGTGGGAATTAAGAATGACCCCTTCCAAATCCATTCACTGCTGGAGTTCTATTCCCTCCTTCATTTTCATTATTTGTGGAAAATGATCAGGTTTAGATTTGCAAACATTCTAAGTTATATGGAAATTAAACTCTGGAAAATTAAAGGACCTGCACAGCAGCCAAAGAAACTAAATGAGTCTGGGCAAGGTTAGTTTAGTCAATGGGGGTCAGAGTGCAGAAATTCCTATGATTTTCTTGCCAAACTAAGCATTTGTTCATTCATTCATCCATCCATCCATCCATCCATTTTTTTGTATTTTTTTATTGTAGCTTCTATGTCCAAAGTTCTCGGCCAGGGATTATGGGGTGTAATGGCAATGCAAATTTAAAGATCTTCCCTGCCCCTAGGCTAAAGTGCACCTGGAGACTGGGGTGGGAGGCTTGTTTTTCAGTTGATACTTTTTGATTGGCCAGTGGGTCCAAAAGGTTGTTACATTCTCTGAGCCAGGAGAAGGCTATATAAGCCCTAATGTGTAGCTTTGTTTTGGGACTCACTTTGAGAAGTGTTCTGTGATTTGATCTGAATTCTGGGAAGCCTTTGTTGAGAGTCCCCCGGCTTTGAAAAACCCAGAATGTGGAAACCCAGATGTTGACTGGGTATGGATGTAATGGTTGGACAGTTTGGAAATCTGTCTACTTGATGTTTCTGTCTTAATAATTATGCCTGTATACTTTGAGGTTCAGGGTGCTGACCTTTTCTCCTGAACAAGGTAAACGATATATGTCTGACTGATTAAAGTAAGCTTGTTAACCCATTTTGAGTTGCTTTCCTTTAACAAAGCAGAGCCAAGAACCTGTATGGGCAGCAAACCCTGAGGACGCTTGGGGTGCTTGCTGCAACATGGGGGGATAGTGATAATAGGCAGAGGAACACAATCTATGATTTCCATGGTTCAGGGAATTCTGGGATGAGGAAGCTCCCTCTATCAAGGTCAGTTGATACTTCTCTAGGACTCAGATGCTTCAAGAGTTGCCTAAGGCTCTGAGAAGTGACCTATCTGGGGTCACAAGGCCAAGATGTCTCAGAGGCAGGATTTGAACCCTGGTCTCCCTGACTTTGAGGCCAGCTCAGGATCCATCGTACCACACTTACACTTCTCCATGTTGCTAATCATAGCTCCCATTTCGATAGCACCTCAAGGTCTACAAAGCACTTTGCATCCAACACTTAGCCCTAAACCTGGCCTGCCATCTTAGAAGAGTATGTTGTTGGCTTCTGATCTGCTCTACAATGCCCCCCCAATTACCAACACTAACCATCACCAAACATACCTTGGAGTCTGTGAACATACTTTATTTCTCTAAATTATTCAAATGAGAAATAGTGAGAGGAGATAGTGGAGAGAGTAGGAAGGTCATTGAGCAAGAAATAATTACAATATAAAGACAAGGGGTGGCCAGGTGGCTCAGCGAGTAAGAGCACCGGCTCCAGTGTCGGGATGACCTGGGGATCGAATTTGGGCTCAGACACTTAGCACCCACCCAGAAACACCTGGCCGTGTAACCTTGAGCAAGTTACTTAACCCCAATTGCTTTAAGAAAAACTAAAAAAAAAAAAAGATATAAAGACAAAAGGAATTTTTAAAACTCAAAGAATAAAAGGAAAGATGGGGAAAGGGGAAAACAGCTCAATACTTGCAACATTTCTCGTTTAGATGAAAGAGTTCACAACCCTTGCAAATCACACATGCCACATATGCTTTTACAAATGCATTCATACCTGGTATGTAATGTTACATATACAACATTTATGCAAAGTAAATTCACATGCAATAAATTCACATACCCTCCATCACTTGGTGATCCTCCCCGGCATGCTGCATGCTACCATGTCCCAGAAGCTATATATTCCACATAGGTGACATCCTCACCCATTATCAAAGGTGTATCATATGTTACCTTATTCACTGGCCAAATGGTCCAGACACTTCTGCTGTAACTTTCTGCCACTTCTGAATGCTCTGTCTCCTATTATTTATATCAGAGAAGCAGTTTTTAAATGCACTCACTAGTAGCCCAAGTTTTGTGCCTGTGGATGCCTGAGGGCTATTGGAGTCAGGAGCTAGGGAAGTGTAGACTGAGGAAGAGAATACTTCCGAAAAATACTGTCGCTTTCTTCAGAAAGTTGTAGGACTGTCATATAGACCAGGGATTAGACTTACTCTGACTGGACCAAGAAGGCAGAAGCAGGTAGGATCTGTAGATTAAAAAAGCACTGGGACCTGTTGCTTGTTAGTTGTGTGATATGCAAGTCATTTTTATTTTCTGGGGAACCATTTTCTTTTTTTGTCAAATGAAAGGGGTTGGACCAGATAATCTCTAAAGGTTCCTTCTAGCTGAAAATCAATGATCAAATCTGACCTTCTGCAAGTCTTTTTGGTCTCACTTCTAATCCATTCTGAGAGCCTTCTCTCTGAGATTATCTTTCATCTGGGGGCCATCTTCAGTTGTACTGATCTATATCTTGTCACTGAACCCAGATGGCTCTGGAGGAGATAGTGAGGCTACTTTGCACAGCCCTCCCTCACTTAAATCCAATTCACTTGCAAGTCATGGCATCAACTTCCTGATGTCATGGTCCTCTTTGAAAATGTAGGACAAATAACAAGTAAGCAATTTTTCATGTACTTTGAAATTATCTTGAATGTAAAATTTTCTGCATGCAATCTCCCCAATTAGAATGCAAGCTCCCTGAGGGCAGGGGTCATGTTTTTGCCCTTTTTTGTATCCCCAGCACTTAGCACAGTACCTGGCACAGAGTAAACACTTAATAAGTATTTGTTGACTATCTCATGATGGCCACACTAACCAGGAATAGTGGGTGTAGTGAGCTCAGCACAAATCTAGCTCTTTGGATGATGAACGGAATGATTCATCCTCATAGATGCAAGACAACATCTTCATTGCTATTATCTTTGCTGCCCATCAGCAGAGCACAGGAGTTGAGCAGATTTCCCCCCAGGGAGAGCCAGTTTGTACTTTCTTTCTTAAGACCCTCTTCCTGGCATAGGACTGATTTGAATTAGGTTTACTTTGTGAAGGTTTGCAAAACAGTTTCTTGAGGGTGAGGGATAGATAGGCCATGCTTACAGAACAGGCATTCTTCTGAGTGTAACACTGACCAGCATGGATAGGGATTACATTGGAAACCTCTCATTTATGAGGCTCATATTCTAACCAGCTGAGCTATCCTAGCCCCCATCCCACCCAACTCTCTGAAAGGCCTTCTGTAGCGTCACCCATCACAGGATCACCCTCTTTATGTTAGATTCCCTGAATTCCCCAGGAAGAGAAAGTAATGCCTCCTGGATTTCCTCCCAATTGTCCCCCAGCTGCTGTTAGTAACATTAAACAGACAATTAGGGAGAAAAAAGAGTGGCACATTAATTCTCTCATTACTGAGGATCACATGGGCCATCACCTGTCCCTAGCTTGAGAGAATTTGGCTCTCCTCGTCTTAGCAGCTGGGGGATGATTTATGACCTTCAGTTACACAACTGTCACTTTTGACAGCCCTCTCAGAGGATGGGAAGGGAGGAAAATCAATCAGAGTAGCTCTCTCCAGGAAAAAACTGTCTCCCCCTCCCCTCTCTAAACCCTCCCAATAGTCCTTAGTCCTCCACAGAGCTCATCCATTGTGACAAGATTTGCTATTTGGAGCTCCAGAATATTGAAATGGTAAAAAAACAAAAAGAAATAAATAGCGTGTTTTTCCTCAGAGACTCGTTAAATATTTGAGTTGATCATTTTAGAAGCCAACAAACTGTGACAAAGTTTGAATAAGTAAGTGGATATGTGGATGGATGGTTGGATGCAGACTGGGGGTAGGGGAAGGGACAGAATGATAAGAAAATCTGCTGTAGCTTCCTTGCATAATAGAACGTGCACCAGTCTCAGGTGGGGGCTTCACCTCCATTTAAATGCCTTATTTAGAAGCTCAGTTTAAAAAAAAACCTCCTACTGAGCTAAAGTTCATCACAACATGTCTACATCCAAAGAGATTAAAGATAGATAGAGAAGCCCCCACTTTTATCAAAATCTTCATAGCATCGCTGTTTCTGGCAGCAAAAACCAGGAAACAAAGAAAATGTCCATTGGTTGGGATTGACCAAAAGCTGTGATAAGTAGATATAAATAGAAACAACAAATATGAGGAATTCAGAGAACTGTGGGAAGACTGGAATGAAATGATATAGAACAGAGAGAATGGAATCTACAATGTCTACAATAATGTAAATGAAAAGAAGTTAAGTCAGAAAACATTAAGTGCTTACTATATGCTGCAACAATTATAAGGATCAGTCTTGGTCCTGGGAAATAAATAATGAAATGTCATTCTCTCCTTTTAATAGAGAGGTATAGGCCTATGGGTGCAAGATGTTCCATATGCTGTCAGAAAGTTACCGCACGGGTTGTTTACTTAATTGTCTTTCCTTGTTCTAAGGAAGGATCACTCGTTTTTTGGTGCATAGGGAATCAGGAAATCAGGAAATAACTGCCTTGTGAACAAAAGACATCAGTAAAATTTATTTAAACAAAATTCACCACATCAGAGATTTCTTTCCAAGAGAGGAATTCAGATTTTTTAAATATGATGCGTTTGGGAAATAGGTAATATTGCCATGTGTGTCTGTGCATAAATGCATGCAGGAATATAAGAAATTCTATTTTTGCTTATGGAGATGGCATAGTAATACAATGGTGATAATTCTATTTTTGTTTCTGGTGGAAATTTTCCTTTTAAAGACTGTCATGGACAAGTTCTGCTTCCTCTTGTTCTTTCTTCTCTAGACATTTTTATTTTTTCCTTTAAGAGTCCATGGAAAAATCCTAATGGAACCCTTCAGGGTCCCCCAGAGTAAAATGGTTCCATTATGTTTCTCTAGATAATCTCAGTGGAAGGAGAAGTGGCTAAGCCACTGTGAAAACAGGGAAGAGGGAATTAGATCACCAAAAGAATTTCAACCTGACTCATTTCAGGCTGTGATATAAATATTGGAAAGGTCGATTTAAAAAATAATTTTATATTTACCTCATTAGTCTCTCTTTAAGGACCCACAACTAAATAACAACAAACTTTTCAAGAGTATTGTAGAAACTGTGGACATATCACTGCAGGTTGCAAAAATGTGGTACCTACCAAATACCAAGAAAGACATGATCATAGGGCCAGATAATACAGCAGAAGCTTGCTATCCTTCATAAACTACGAGGCAACAAATCCCCATTCCAGACCTCAACATCTCCTTGAGAATTCACCATTTAAGCTATAATAAAACTAGAACATCATCACAGATAAAATTATTACCAATGATCACTCCGCAAAAGAATACTAGCCCACAAAAATGTAAGAATATTTTAATAGATGTTATTATACAGAACACTCATATCCTCCAAACCACATGGGAAGAAAAACTTCTAAAACATAGAGACCTAGCCACTGTGAAGAAACAATACCATGTGGGAATAGGAAGAAGTGCCTATCATTCACTTCATACTATTGTCCCCCAAGATACTTTCAGTGAGTCTACAGAAAAAGGGCCTGCATCCTAATACTTTTATTCAGTCACGAAAGTTAGTCACTGTATCTGCCTGCAAAGTAATTACCCCAACACTAAACACAGAAGAAGAATAGGATAGTGTCTTGAACCCAGACCATTTCTATCTGAGGTGCATAAAACATAAAGATGAGAATAATGACGTGATGATGATGATATCTATTAATACTTCAACATTTGCAAAGTACTTTGTTCTCATATTATCAGACCAATAGGTACTATAGGTATTATTATCCCCAAATTGTAGATGTGGAAACTGAGGCTCAGAAAGCTCAAGTGATTTTCCCATTACCACATAGCTAATAAATTGCAGGGTTAAGATTTGAACCCAAGTCTTCTTGACTCCAAGTTCTGTTCTCTTTCCATTGCATTGTACTGTCTTTCTGAAACAAAACCAGCAACACACAATGCCCTTAGAAAATAACATAGTAGACATCGTTCAGGTTAAGGCACTTATCCTGTTCTAGGCAAGCATGCAACTTTTTGGAGGTGGGCACAGGGGTTGATGATTTAGATGGGGAAGAGATCTGCAGTTTGCCAAGCAAGGTAAGAATATCAAGAGGAAGAAATTCTATTTTGTTAGCACTTTATTAAATTATTAATGACCCTTTGTCATTCCTCAAGGCTTAATTATCCTACCCTCCCTGGAAAAGAGTCAATTATACTCACATGATGCCTGCCCCTCTCTCTGTGGGTGAGCCCATCTCTGGAGACAAAGATTCTAGAGTAATAACTCAGTCCTGAGCTCCCTGAGTCTTCAAGAAGAGCCTGGTGAGAAGTTCTGAGTAACTTTTGGAAAGTCAAGATGAAGAAGGACAGTTAGGTGACTGCCAACTACAGCTGAGCTGCCAAGGGTGTATATGATAAATGAGAAGGAGCTTCAAATTCGGGAGATGTCAGCTTTGTCCCCAGCTTTCTGGTATTGATCGAGCCAGAGATTAAATACATTTGTGCTGTGGTAAATGGAGCTGTTTCAAGTAATTTCATTTATCTTCAGGAATCAACCAGAGCCCGTGGTGACATATCTAGCCTATGGACACCTGTCTGTCTTATTGTAAAGCTTTCTTTTTCTGAATTGACATAACATAATAATCATAGAGGTCACTAGTATTTCAATGATGAGGACCTAGGCACAAAACACTCAGAGATTGCACATACGCATTTATACCAGAGCTATAAATATGGGAGGGCCACAGGGCTTTGCCCCAAGTGGAAAATTTAGAGGGTACCAGCAACATTTCCCCTACTCATCTAACTCATGGTGGTCTTATTCAGGGAATATTTCCTTTACCTTTAGCAGTGAAAAAATTTCCTACCGTCCTGGGGTAGGCTCCCTTCCTTTCAACCCCCAAACAGCAAATACATATAGTGGTTTATAGACTGATTGGCCTTGTTCCCCCTCTTGCTACTGGGAACAGAATTTGCTGATTATGGCTCTGGCATTCACATATAGTGTACTTTCTTTGATCTATTTTAACAGAAGGGAATAATACAAAGATGAGAAAATGTTGGAAAGACGGTATAGGGAAAAGTCAGTCTGGAGGAGGGGATGTGAGATGGTTGACAACTTTTCTAGGATTAGCTAGAAAATAACGCGCATCTATGAAGCTGAATCAGGGACTTAATGAGGGAAACCCATCAAGCTTGATGAAATTAAAGAATGAATGCAAGAGCATGCCTCTTTCGGATTTTGACTCTGAAGTTTTGGAAGGGTGTGTTCATTTACAGGTGAAAGGGCAGGATTGACCAAGGAGTGGGGTGGGGGAGGGGGACACCTGCCCCAATTCTTTTCTCCACCCACTCACAAACGCGCGGCAAATAGGAAAGACTAACAACTTAAAATCTGAGTAGCCAATCTTGCAGCGAATCCAGTTGTAGAATTAGTAGGGGAAGAAAAGGACCCAGCTTTTAGGGAAGTGTATCTCTTGGAAAGTGCATCAAGGGGTAGAACGGTATGTGTGTTTCTCCTCTCTCTCCCCCATAAGCAATGCGGTTTTGCCGCAGAAGCATACGGCATTATCCCGTGAGGAGCAAAGTCCAGCTGCAGAGTCCAGCCAGTAAGAGGAGTCAAGAGACCAGTGCCTATCGCTGGTCCCAAGACGTAGATTCTGATACTTTCCCCAAAGTGCGTAGCGGTACTTGGGGGGGGGTGGGGGGGGGGGAGGGAATTTCAGAAGGGCCTGTGTGACCTTGGATAAGTCTCTTTACTTCATTTCCCTTCTCTATAAAGTAGGTCCTACCTATAGGGCAGGGGTCTTACCCTTGGTCTGTAAATTAAAAAAAAAAGTTATCATTATATTTCTCTCTCTCTCTCTCTTTTTTTTTTTAAGCAATTGGGGTTAAGTAACTTGCTCAAGGTTACACGGCCAGGTGTTTCTGGGTGGGTGCTAAGTGTCTGAGCCTGGGATTCGATCTCCAGCTCATCCCAACACTGGAGCCGGTGCTCTTACTCGCTGTGCTACCTGGCCGCCCCTATCATTATATTTCAATAGAATTGGCTTCCTTTGCAATCCTATGCATTTTATTTCATAATAATATCTAGCATTTCTATGGTGCTTCAAGGTTTGCAGAGGACATTTCAAATATTACCTCATTTGATCCTCACAACAATCCTGGAAGGTAGGTGCTCTAATTACAGATTTACAGATGAGGAACAAACTGGCAGAAGGTAATTGACTTGTCCAGGTTCACATAGCTATTAAGCCTCTAAGACTAGATTTATATAGACTCAAGTCATCTAGGCTCTATAAACAATGCCCCTTAGCCACCCTTGAAAGACATTTAAAAAGCATTTTTCCTACCTTTACCAGACTGCCAAAGAGAGGTTAATAACCCACAAAAAGCCAGCAGCCCCTGCACACAGTTGGTGCTATTCAAATGCTCATTGACCGACCAACATAGGGCAAGGATGGGGAGCCTGTGGCCTCGAGGCCACATGTGGCCATCTAGGTCCTCAAGTGCAGCCCTTTGACTAAATCCAAACTCCTTACCCCTGGACTAGGGGATTTAAAAATCTAATAAAGAGAAGAAAAATTACTCTGAAAAAGAAAACCATGTTATTAAAAAATATGGTATTTCAGTAAAATATTGTTAGGAAAGATAATCAGAGAATTTTAGAGTCAGAAGAATCACAGAGGTCAAATTCAATTGCAATTCAAATCCTGATTCCCATGGACAGCATCCCTATGGGGTGTTTAGACAGCTGATGATTGCATTTACTTTTTTAGCCCCTATGTCACATGTTCTCTTTATCTTAATCATGCTATTTTTAAACTGTAGGTTTCATAATCAAATTAATCCACCTAATCCTCAATAATTTCTTCTATTTGTTTTTTAGAGTGCATTTTTATGTATTCTGGCAATATTTATATCTACACATATTGTCTGCACCATTAGCATATAAGTTCCTTGAGGCAAAGCCCTTTTTACCTTTATCTTTGTATCCCCAGCACTTAGCATACTGCCTGACCCATAGCATATTCTTAGTAAATGCTTATTGATTAATTGATGGTAATATTTTTGGATGATTTATCAAATTTTAAAATCTGGAAAACTAAGTTTTCCTCAATTTTTTAAGCACCCTTTGCTATTCTTGCCAATTTACTCTTCTTTGTAAATTTTGCAATTTTTAAATCCAGTTTTCATAAAGAAACCAAATGACATTTTCTTGGTGCTGTTTAAACCTATAAATTTAATTTGGGGATTGTCTTTTTTTATTATCTTGATCTGACCTGTTCATAAACTTGAATGTCCCTCAAATTACTTAGCTGTCTTATATCTGTCATTGCATTTTTAATAGATGTCTTTAAAAGGGTTGTGTGTCTAGGCAAATTCATTCCTAAATATTTAATTTTGTTGTGAATGGATGTTCCTTTAAATATAGTATTTTCTTGGTATGTCTTGATAGATTATCAGCATATAAGTGATTTTTGTGAATTTATGTTGTATCTGCATGCTAGCTGAACTCAATATCAATTTTTGGTTAGGCTGATATTTTTAGGCATACTATCATTTTATCTACAAATACAGTATTTTGATTTTTCCATTTCCAGTGTTAATCTCATGAATATAGGAATTCTCAATCTAGAGTCTATGAACTTTAAAAGAAAGAAATTTAGATAACTGCATTTCAATATAATTGTCTCTCTTTGTAATTCTATGTATTTTATTTTATCCATCTAAAAACATCATTCTGAGAAGGAATTCATAGATTCACCAAATTGCCAAAGGGGTCCATAACAGAAAAAAAAAGGTTTAAAGGCTCTATACTCCAACATAGAATATAAGAACCTTTGCTGATAGCTAGATGGCTCAGTGCACTGGGCCTCAAGTCAGGAAGTCCTGAATTCAAATTTTACCTCAGACACTAGATATGTAACCCAACAATTTTGCCTCAGTTTCCTCAGTTGTAAAATGAAGACATTAATAGCGCCTTCCTCTCAGGGTTGTTGTCAAGATCAAATGAGCTAATATTTGTAATGCATTTTGCAAACCTTAGAGCGCTATAAAAATGCTAGCTATTATTATAGTTAATACCTTTTTCTATCTTATTAACATTACTAACATAATAGTATGACAGGTAAACGTGGGCACCTTTGTTTCAAAGAAGTCTGAGTAGATATTTTTATCATGTTATGGAAAAACTAACTTATTTCTATCCTCCTTGACCATGTTTTTAGAATTGTAGATGAATTCTGGATTGCATCAAAAGCCTTTCTCACATCTATTAATATGATTATATGAATTTAAAAAAAATTTACCATAACATATTATTTTCATGGTTTTTTCTAATATTGAACCAGATTATTATAATTGTTACAAATCCTACTTGGCCATGACAGGCAATTTAAAAAACATATTGCTGTATTCTATTAACTAGTATTTGATTTAGTGATTTTATATCCATCTTGATTAAGGAAATCAATTTATAGTTTTATTTTTTAGTGTTGTTTTTGTAAAGTTTCAAAATCAATACCAAATTTTATCCTTATAAAAAGTATTGGATAGTCCTCTGCTTTTTCTTGGACTTATATATGTAACACAAGGATTGTTTATTCTTTAAAAACTTGAAAAAATTTAGCCATTAACCTGTCTAGGCCAATATTTTTAGAAGTCTAATTTACAGAAGAATTGCTTTATTTTCTACTCTAAGATCAATCTACATACATTTATCTCTATCTTCTTGTGCTACTATTTTCCATTTATATTTTATGAATAATCATTAATTTTATTTAAGTACTCTAATTAGCATATAATTATAAATATTCCCTGATAATATCCTTAATTTCTTTGTGATTATAGCTTTATATTTTCATTTCTAATTTTGGTGATTTGTGTTGTTTCTCCTTTTCTTCCTTTGCTAATGGTTTATAAAGTTTATTGGTCTTTCTCAAAAATCAGTTCTAGGCTTTATTAATTTAATTTCTTTTAAAGTTTTCAACTCTATACAATTTGTTCAACTTTATTGGCTTTCTTTTTTTAAACTTTGGTTTGTTTTTTCCTTTGTTCCTTAGGCAGTGTCTTTAGCTACAAATTAACTGAAGTGGTTTCTACCTTTCCCTCTTATTGCTGTCAGCACTAAATTGTTTGCTCTAAGAATGGTTTTGGCTTCAGCCTGTAGATTGTGATATGTTCTATTAGTATTGTTGCCAACTTTTTTTTTTTTAACATTCTTGTGGGTTTTTTGCTTTCTTTTTTAAGTCATTTTTTTGCACACACACATACACACACACACTTTTTTAAAGCTTCCATGTGGGTGTGATCAGGCTGTAACACATTACAAATGAGAAGTTACTCAGAAGCGTCATAAAGAATATCCTCAAAGAAATGTAAGACTGGGAGAAAAACAGATGGGCTGATCATATATCAAGAACAGGAGATAACTGGACAGCCTGACTATCCCATTAGGTTTGATGCAACATCAGGGAAATTTAAGAAAGGAACTCAGCATGTTGGGTGGAAACCCTGTTGCAAAATTGTGGAAGAACATGAAAGGGCATTATAAAGGAATAATAAACTTGAATGGGTTAAATTCAGCAACATTAGAGGAAATACCCACATCAGTGATATCATGGATCAATTGAAGTAGCCTTCTATCTTTTAGTCATGTTGTTTATTTCAAATTTGATGCATCATGATCTAAAAATATGTTAGGTTTAATTCCTGCCTTTTTGAAATTAAGAGCTTCTTTGTTAGCATTGATATGCTCAGTATTACAGATTGTTCCACTTCTGCATGATCAGAATGTATATTTCTTCTTTCTTCCACTTAGTTCTCTTCATGTAGCTGCCTTTTCTAGCTTATTAAATAAGCAATTCAGATTTGGAATTTCTTTATTGTTTATCTTTTTACTGGTTGTCATATTCTTAAAATGAAGTATTGAGGTCCTCTTCTATCATTATATTTATAATGTTAATATTTCTCAATACTGTTAACTGTTGAATTATTTTGTGCACATAAAAAATGGTTAAGTATTACTTATCTATTGTTTCTTCAGTGGTCAGCTGAGTGACAGCAGGAGCAAGTGTACTAGGAATTAGTGAATCAATAGAAATGAACCTAATAGGAATGGCAGAGTGACTTCTATCAGAGGCAGCTGGATGATGCAGTGGGGATGGAGTCAGGAAGATCTGAGCTCAAATCTGGCCCTCAGACACTCACTAGTCATGTTTGCTGTGTTCAAACCTAAGTCATCTTCTAAATCCATTGTCCAATGCTATTTTCAGTAAGATCATTATTCTACTATAACTGATCTATATTGGTAGAAGGAATTTCCTCACTGGGAATTCTACATGCCAATTAAATTACAAGTCCAGGCTAAATATAAATATATACACTCATGCATACATATATATGTGTCTATGTGTGTGTGTGTGTGTGTGTGTGTAATCTTTGTATTTTTGCTAATCATACTATATGTTTGTATATCAAAGTTGTATTTGTATCTCAAATTTGTTTTCATTCAGTTATAAACTTTTATATCCCTTAATTCATGACCTCAGCTTTAGAAAATAGTAGACTTAAAGTAAAAATGTATTTGGAGTTTCTCCCTGACTGCTTACATGGGATCTTTTCCTATATAGGTTTTTACTGATAAATTCTCTGAGGTCTTGCTAACTTTTGAATAGTTATCTTTTTTATTTTTTAAATGGTTATCTTTCGCTTTTGAATGATTATTCTTTGAGATTAACGTGCTCAAATGTGAAAGATGAAAAATTCTTACACCTAATTTTGGACCTTCAAGACTTGCCTATTTTTTTCTCTGTATTATTACTGAGTATGAGGTATTTTTTAATAGGCAATTCCTTTTTCTCTTTTAAAATTTTAAGGATCTCTATTTATCTTGATACTTTTAAAATGTAATAATTTATCTGAGACATATTTCAATTTCTCTACATGTAGAGTCTTCTGACTTCTTTCATACTTGGCCAGTTGGAAAAATTTGCTCTTATTAGTTCTTCACATGGAGTATAACTTCCCCCCTTTTCTTCTCCTTAGGAATCCCAATTAATATGTTTTGAACATCTTGTTCTATATTCCAAGTCTGTTACTTTGTACTACAAATCTATTCATTGCTTTAAAAAATTTATTGCTATCTTTTGTTTTTACATTGCCCTTATTTCCCAATATTTTGCTGAAACTATCTCAATTAGTCTATTTGCTCACTGCTTAGGATTTTAAAAATAAATCATTATGTCATTTGCAAATAAGAATGGTTTTATTACTACTCTGCCTATCTTTGTTCCTTTAAATTCTCTTTCTTGTCTTATTGGCATTGCTAGAATTCCTGGAAATATATCAAATAATAGCAGGGAGCATGGGCATCCTTGCTTTACTCCTCTATTTACTGGGAAAGCTTCTAATGTTTATCATAAGTCTCCATGGCTTATGATGCTTGCTTTTAACCATGTGTTGCTTTTTTAAGATCCATTACTCTGGGTATGTTCTTCCATTTTGTTTTCATTATCCATTGATCTGTATTTGCCTCCCTTTATTCTAACTTTTGCTACTCCTCTGATGATTTTAGATTTTCTGTGTTGCTTTGTATTTTTTCCTAATTGTTACTGTATCTCATCCCACACTTTTTTTCTGACTAAATAAGATTCTTCTTATGATTTTTAAAAAACATATTATCCAATTTGTTTTATTCTTTGGCATTTCTTACCTTGCTGCTAGAAGTGCTTCAGTATACATTTCTGTACAAATTTTATTTCCTGGATCTTCTATTTTATATAATTTATTGGTGGAGGTAGCTTTTCCTTTAGGTTTGTTCATCAGCTAATAGATTGTTTTCCTGTCCTAGTTTATGGGATTTCTTCATTATTTCTTTTTGTTCTATTTCCTTTCCCCAAATCTGTTCAGGTGTAGTAGTGTTTGAAGGAGTGGTTGAGGCAGGGCCAGCTGGCAGGGCCTCTGGGTGGTAAGAACCTACAGTTATCAAAACTTAAAAGAAAAAAAAAACCTGGCCATCTGGCTTCTAGGATAAAAATACCATCTTAGCCATTCAAACTCTGGCATTTGGTAAACATACTGAGGTTTTCTAGTTGGAAGTAGACCTTAGCAATAGGAATTTCAAGGTGTCAGTGACTGGGAGGGGGCCTAAGCTTCAGTAGCTAGGAGAGGACCTCAGTGAAATTTCATGGCAAGCATGGCAAGGTCCTTCTGTCTGTGAGGCTGGCCTCAACAATAGGACCCTCCATGGGTCTGTTGGGAAATAGTCTGTTCTCAAAGGCAGAGACAGTGGGAGAACAGAGGATTTCATTTGAGAAGGGGGCTGGGGCAACCTTCCTGGATGGAAATAACAGCCCTGGCCACACAGTTGAGATGACAGCAGGACCCAGTATAGTAGGAATTAGTAGTGAATAAATAGAAATTCACCTAATGGGAATGGCAGTGTCCTCTATCAGAGGCAGCTGGGTGATGCAGTGGGGTTGGGGTCAGGAAGATCTGAGCTCAGATCAGGCCCTCAGACACTTAGTAGTCATGTGGCCCTGAGCAAATCATTAAAACTGGTTTGCCTCAGTTTCTTCAACTGTAAAATGGGGGTGATACTAATAGTACCTACCTCCCAAGGCTGTCATAAGTAACAAATGAGATAATATTTGTAAAGTGTCTGGCATATAGAAGATGTTTAATTTTGTTTCCTTCCTTCCTCCCACCCCTCTTCTGTTGTTTCCTTGAGAATTTATGATTTCATTCATTTTTACTTTGCCCAGCCTTTTGTTTTTTGGAGGGTATTATTGAGGGGATCTCATTAAAGCTGGTTCCTTGGTTTTTATTTATTTTATTATCTTATTAAAAGTCTTTATCTTTGTGTTTTTAACTGATGCTACCATGTCTTGCTTCTGGCAGTTACTAGCTGTGTGATCAAGGTTAAGTCAATCAACTTCTCTGAGACTCAGGCAAATCTCTAAAGGAGGGCAGGGCAATTGGGGCTAAGTGACTTGCCCAAGGATTTGAACTCAGGTCCTCCTGACTCCAGGGCCAGTAATCTATTCACTGCACCACCTAGCCGCCCCCAAATCTCTAAAAGTATTAAGTTATAGATGGGTAGTTATCTGTCAGTGAAGGTAACTCCCACACCCATGATACTTGGTATATAGAAAGTGCTCTTAAAAAAAGACCTTTCTTTCAATTGTTCATTCTACAAAATCCTCTATCCTTGCCATATTATCATGTCCCTAAAGGAATAGATTCACCCTTTTTTTCTCACCACTTTCTAGCACTGCCAACTATTCCTTAGTTTGTCATATTCCTAAAACAACAGGAGGGATGTTTTGTGAACTGTCAACCTTCACCCGAGGCAGGCTTCAAGCTCTGTATATAGGATATCAAAGAAACAGACATGGTTTGGGGATCTTCCCCACCCTAACGGAGGAGAACAGTGAAAAGGTGGCTCAAATTAGATAAGAATGAAGGCCTCTAATTAAGGCCTTCGGTGCTTACCATTCGAGTTCCCAAGCATCTAAGCTTCAGGGGCTTAACCACAGCATCTGAGACTTCTGTGACCTCTTAGTCAGCTTTCTTTACTACCCCCCAAGTCTTAAGCTGCCCTTGAAATCCTCTTACAAGCTGCAGCTGGTGCAGAATATGACCCAGTCCATCTGCTTAGAGGCTTGCACCTGCAGCAGCTAGCTAGGCCTTCCCTCCTGAGCCCTAACAGGAGTCTGTCTGCTTCAGTATTATGCCTTTATTAGACCCCTCATCTCAGTTAAGCTCATACCTTTTTTTCAAATCCTTCCAAATAACCTGCCTTGGGGCCATTTTGGTCATTCCGTCTCCCTTGCTGACTTTTTAAGAAAGCTAGTGTGTGATTAGATTTAATAAGACCTCAGAAAGTACAATAGTCTCTGATTTTTCTCTCCTTTTAATTTTTAAATTTTCTTTTACTGATGCCATCCCCCTTTTTTTTTTGCTTTTTTGGAGGGCAGTTGGGGTTAAGTGACTTGCCCAAAGTCACACGGCTAGTTTTTGTGTTAAGTGTCTGAGGCCGGATCCGAACTCAGGTCCTCCTGACTCCAGGGCCAGTGCTCTATTCACTGCGCCACCTTGCTGCCCCACCATCCTCTTTTCTATCACACTCATTTCTGATTCTCTTCCCCTCTCCCTGACCCCCACAAGGTTTCCCTTCTAACAAAGATTATAAAAGAAAAAAAATTTAGTAAGACTAAAGGTGCATCACTCCAGTCTCACTGAATATGCGATATTCCACATTTACAGATGACAAAAGGAGGCTCCGTGAGGCTAAGATATTTGCTCAAAGATGTAAGACATCTACATCACATACAGGATTCTGCATCACAAGTCTTCTGGTTCCAGAGACAGTATGCTTTCCACTGTGCCAGGCTTGGTCATTATAACTAAATAACAGGGAATTTCATTACATTCTTTTTGTTGACATCATTATAGTCACTACGTATATTCTCCTATTTTTCACCATTTTTTTTTTGAGACATTTGGGGTTATGACTTGCCCAGGGTCATACAGCTAGTAAGTGTCTGAAGCCAGATTTAAACTCAGACCATGTTGACTCCAGGGTCAGCGCTCTATCTACTGCACTACCTAGCTGCCCCCTCTTTTTTTTAAACATGCAAAATCACTAGAGGAAACATAGTGAGCTGAAGATACAGGATGCCAAGCACAGAGATCAGTCAGTCAAAGGGAGGAGGGTCAAGGTCAGAAACATAACATGGAAATGGGAATAGGAAGAGCACAGGATTTGGCCTCAAAGAAGGTCTGTTTTTCCAGCAAAAACTCTAGGTAAGCAAAAGATGACCAGGTTTCAGCTGAAGAATCCCTCTGAAGGGCTCTGTAAGCCATAAAATTCTCTTGGAAGGTGAATTGTTATTTCTAGTAACATGCAACGTTTCAGGGTTGCAAATTAACCTTGGAAAGACCCTGAGAATTTGTCATGATGGGATAGGACCAGTTGTTGTTCAGTTATGTCCAATTCTTCATGACCCCATTTGGGGTTTCCTTGGCAAAGATACTGGAGTGGTTTGTTATTTCCTTCTCCAGACCATTTTACAGATGAGGAAACAGGGTTAAGTGACTCACCCAGGGTCACACAGCTAATTTGTGTCTGAGGCCAGATTAGAATTTAGGAAGATGAGTCTTTCTGGTTCTAGGTCTGACATTTCATCTACTTTGCCACCTGGCTGTCTTGGTTATGCCAGGAAATTAAACTGTATGTTATGCTTCCCAACTTGAGTGTTCAGGTATTGAGAAGACACATACTGGTTGGGGGAGGGGGGTGCTACCCTCCAAGGCTTCTAGAAAACTCTTGCTCCCACTCTACCCCTGTGCAGGCCCCTTCTGAGGAGGGGTCACATATGACATTTCTCCTACTTGCTGATTCATGTTTTCCTGTTTAACTCCCAAATCAGAACCCACTTAGCACTATTTAGAGAAATCTACTTCCTAGGACATAATGTGATCACTTGTGGAGAATAATCTAACTGAAGTTCATTGAAGGGAAATAGGAAGGTGGAGCCAGTCTTTTAAGCTGACACATGTGACTAATTGTTTCAGATCCTTGGTTAAACTTGGCTTTCCTTGACAGAGTGTTGGAATCAGCTCTAACTGGAGAGCCTATCAGAGGTCAAATGCCTCACATTTCCAGTGTGAGCATTTATATCTCAGAAATAGGGAATCTCTTACAGATCAGAGCTCGCTCATTGTTTGATTGGCTGTTCAGATCTATGTATTTGACTAGACATTTATGTAGCACCTACTATGTACAACGTGGCACAATGAGCACTGAGAAGATGAAGACAAAGTAATTTGTCCTTGAGATGCATACTTTCTCCTGGGGAGACATAACGTGGACACATAGAGATAAAGACAAATGTATATGAGATAATACAAATGAGCTTCAGGAGAGTGTGTGTACTAATAATATGGGGAAGTCAGCAAAGGGAAAGGGAAGGGGAGGAGAAGGGAATAAGCATGTATATTGTACCTGCTGTGTACCGGGCACTATATTAAGTGCTTTGCAACCGTCATCTCATTTGATCCTTATGGCAAACTTGTGAGGTAAAAAATGCTATCATTCTACCAAGAGGTAGGAAGACTCATCTTCATGAGTTCAAATCCAGCCTCAGACACTTACTAGTTGTGTGATCCTGGACAAGTCACATTACCCTATTTGCCTCAGTTTCCTCATCTGTAAAATGAGATGGAGAAGGAAATGGCGAACCACTCCAGTATTTTTGCCAAGAAAACCCCAAATGGGGTTACAAAGAGTCTGACATGACGGAATGTGACTGAACAACAACAAAACAGGGAGGAGGAGGGAACGTTAACAACTAGGGACATCGGGATAGGCCTCTCAAAGGAAATGTCACCTGAGCAAAAATATGAAGGGCAGAGAGTGCTGCAGCACATCTGTGCAAAGGGATGGAAACAGGAAAGATCACCGTCGCTGGGGATCCAGTAGGTCCCCTGGACTTAAGCACAAAGTGGGCTAATGGAAGCAGTGAATGATCAGCTTGGAAAGCTAGACTGGGGGGGACTTGAAATGCCAGGCAGGCATTTGTGTTTCATCCCAGATGTAAGGGTAGGTCCTCGAGCAGGGGAGTGTCATGGGCAGGCCTGGGCTATAGGAAGCTTCATTTGGCATCTATGTGGAGGATGGGATGGAAGGAGGAGTGTCTGAGAAAAGGGAGATTGATGGAGAGGCCACGTCGTATTCCAGGGGAGGAGTGATAAGGACCTGAATGAGCTAGACCAAGTAAGCAGAGAGAAGGGGACAGGTGCAAGAGATTTGGGAGAGATAGAATTAACATGACTTGGCAGCTAATTAGATATGGGTGTGGGTGAGGTTAAATGGTTAAAGATGACTGACCCCTAATTGTCAGCTGGGTGACTGAAAGAATAGAAATTGGGAAAATTAGGAGAAAGGGTGGATTTAGGGGGAAAGGGATGAGATGAAGCATTTACATAGCACATACTGTGTTCCAGGCACTGTGTTAAGGGCCTTTTACAAATATTATCTTATTTTATCCTAACAGCAATCCTGCAAGGTAGGTACTGGAATTGTGTTCATTATACAGTTATGTAGACTGAGGCAAAGAGAGTGGTTTCTGTTTTTGTTTTTGAAGGAAACAGTTGGGACAAAATGTGAGTCTGGGGTATCTATGAGACATTCAGGAGATGTCCAACTTGTTGGATATGTGGGACCAGAACTCAGGACAGGGATAAAGCCTGGATCTATAGATTTGAGAGTCACCCGAATAATCAGTCAATAAGCATTTATTAAGTACCTACTATATACCAGGCACTTTGCCAAGCACTGGTGAGATAGACAGGCCAATGACAGTCCCTGATCTTGAGGAGCTCACAATCTAATGGTGGAAATTACATGCAAATAATTATGTACAGATAAAATATATACAGGATAAACTGAAGATAACAGAAAGAAGGTCCTAGAAGCTGGGCTTTTAACTGGGACTTGGAGGAATCTATAGAAGCTGATGAATGAATGCTTATGTACCCACCATCCAAAGGACCATTGGCTTGCTCAGCAATAACCCTCCATAGCAATCACTGCTGTAAATTGTGTCATCTTGAAAGCCAGCGGGCTTGACATAGCATGAACAAAGGGCACGTCCATATTGGTTCCATTTATGGCCCAAACATTTTGTCAATAAATATTTATTGAACATCTACCATGTGCTCAGTGTTCTATTATTCTACAGTGCCAACCTTATGTTCAATATTCAAATATTCTCAAAATCCCATTCCCAGTTTAAAATGTGACCTTTTCACATGTATAAAGAGGGGGAAAGGCAGGGCAATTGGGGTTAAGTGACTTGCCCAAGGTCACACAGCTAGTAAGTGTTAAGTGTCTGAAGCTGGATTTGAACTCAGGTTCTTCTGACTCCAGGGCTGGTGCTCTATTCACTGTGCCACCTAGTCACCCCTATATGGCCATTTTAAATCCTCGATTGTATATTTCCTGTTTTCTCTAAGTTTATCCTCTGGGGATTTAATAATTTCATTAATTTATTCATTTATTCTTTCAACAAACATCTGCTGAGCACAATGTCCTATAATATAGCAAGGGATGGGGGTGGCTGCAGATGATGTAAAAACTAAGACATAGTCTCCACCCTCAGGGAGCTTACAATCTAGTACTTTTTGATAGACATAAGTTGCCTCCCTCCACCTTTCCAGTCTTCTTATACCTTACAATTTATGCCCCTTTCCCACCTCCCCATACTCTGTGATCCATACACTAACTTCCTTTCTGTTCCTTGAACAAGACACTCTTTATCTCCCGACTCCATGTGTTTTTGCTGGTTGTTCCACATGCCTAGAATTCACTTCTTCCACATCTCTGCCTTCTGGCTTCCTTCAAATCCCATCTATAATCCCATCATTGACAAAAGACCTTTCCCAATCTCCCTTAATGTTAATACCTTCCCTCTGGGACTACCCTCAATTAATCCTGTGTATACATACATGCATGCATGCATATATACACAATACACATACATGCATACATACACGTGTGTGTAGATATAGATATATGTATTGCGCATAGTTTTTTTTCCTCCTTTTTGAGTTGTCTTCTCCATTAGACTCTCAGTTCCTTGAGATCAGGGACTGTCTTTTGCCTCTCTCTGCATCCCCAGTGTTTAGCACAATGCCTGGCACGCAGTAGATGCTTAATGAGTGTTTATTGACAGGCTGGTGATAGATTTAAAAAAAAAAAGAACATCAGAAGTTCACATTGATTTTGCTCAATTACATTCCAGGCAATGCTATCCTCTACTTATGATTTGGATCCACATCTTGTTTTTATTTGAATTTCAGAAGGATGAAGTGAGATTATTAAACAGTCTCTGCAACTGCCACTGAATCATTATTGATAGTCACCTCTTGAGGTAATGGGTTAGCTTTTGGAAATTTCCCCCAGGTACTTCTCCTGGGTCCTGAAGAGTTGCCTTCTTTTAGGTAGAGTAAGGGGAAGGCAGAGGATGGAAAGGAGGATCCATATGTAGGCAAGTTTTTTCCTATTTAATCTAAATAAAACAAATCACAGTCTCATTGGCCAAATGATATTCTAGTTACCAAGTGAATTAAGCAACCAGATGAAATTCTAAGTACCCAAGAGCTTTAGCCTGTGATTCAGAAAGAATTTGTGTCTTCAGCAGCCACCTAGAATGGGCTGGAAAAGAGGGATTGGTCTGTGTGCTTGTGCTTTTGGTCAGTTTATGTTGCCCCCTCAAGGCAGTCTGTTTATTGCAAGAACTTTGTGGTGCTACTGGCCCCAGTCACCAGAAGCCAGGAATGACTATGACGTCAGAAACCCACAATCCCCTGACCCAATGGCCTCTATGCCCACACGCTCCAGTTCCCAGGGACATTCCTCCCTAGAATCTGGAATTCATTTCAAGAGAGGTCACAGGCAGGCATGTGAACAATGAGGCATCTTTGTGGTGGAGGCAGGGAGAGCTTGTCTGAACTGCTCTCTTCCTTACTCCCACCATGTCTCTGAAGTCACTGATCATTTTATGGCTGGGAGAAGAGGAGAGTAGGGGTCTTTGAGGATTTAGAAAAGAAGAATGGCACTGAGACCTTACTTTCCCACCCAGTCTTGGATCTGAAAGAAAACCATTTTCTCCCACATACTTTCCTCCTCAGTTATTTTTCTTTTCCTATCCATGGAGATCATTTGCCAAGCCAAATTTTGCCTCCAATTTACCTTCACAGTCACATGCAGACCTGCTTCCCAATCTGGTCCACAGAGCTGGTAGTCTCTGAACTAAAGAGATCACTGGCCCCAAATATGCTCTGCTGTCTCAATTTATGAGCAGGAAGTCTGAGCCTATGAACTTTTACTTGGGTTACCAAGTAAAGTACAGGGCCAACTGTAAGGAAAACTGGATAGTAACTGCTCATATTTATAGGACTCTTTACCATTCAAAAAATGCTTTCCTCAGAACATCCAAGGGAGATGGAGAGTGTATTATTATCCCCATTTTACAGATGAGCAAACAGGTTGGTATCTGATTTGTAAGATTTCAGGAGGAAATGACAGTGACTAGTGACAGTGAAGATCATAGGATTTTATAGTTGGAAGGGCCCTTAGAGATCATCAATCTAATCATCTCCTTGATAGAGGAGGCCCAAAGAGATGAATAACTTTCCCAAGGTCAGGGGGAAGAGTCCCTCATAAGAAAGGGGGAATTAAATTGCTTTAAATCTTTAGAAACCAGGCCAGCTCTGAGAGAGCCATTCCTGACCAGTTCTGGTAGGTGGAAACCAGAGAAATCAACTCCTACTCTCTGAGAAAGGAAA
The DNA here is from genome assembly GCF_028583685.1 of Petaurus breviceps papuanus. Taxonomy (NCBI): domain Eukaryota; kingdom Metazoa; phylum Chordata; class Mammalia; order Diprotodontia; family Petauridae; genus Petaurus; species Petaurus breviceps. Next base: position 3,266,676 of record NW_027187372.1, read on the forward strand.
TTCCCTAAAGTGGAGGGTCAGAATCCCATGAGGCCACAATGCAGAACCTTGGAAAAGCGTCTCTGGGAGCTGGGAAGGAAGAGCCAGAGGCAGGGATTAAAAATGCTATTGCCCTACAGTTCCCTTCCCTCTCTTCTCTCCCCAGCCCCTTCTTCTTAGAAACTAATACCCCATCTTTCCCTCAGGGTGAACCTGAGGCCACTGCCTCCATCCGATGAAGACTTGGAGAAACACAGCCTTAACCAGAGCTGGGATGTTCCCTGGTTCTTCCAGGGCTTCAACTTTGCCACATCTTCTAAAACCTGATTCAGATAGAACTAGACTAGCATGAACTGCCCTGAAGGGAGACCCTGTAACCAGGGCCATGATCTGAGCAGGTGCCTGTCCTGTACCTAGAAGCTGATCCCTGCAGAAGGGAAGAGGGGAAGACCAAGGAATCTCCCACATGCTCAAAAATGTGTTCTCATTACACACATACACGTGTGAACAGACCCATGTGTATATATGCTCATAGACTCCCACATACACCATCTTGGATTGTTGCATAAGGGACAAGGCCAAAGGCCTGGGAATCAGGAGGTTCTTCAAGATCTAGCCTTGGCTCAGCCAAGTGTCTCATTTGCCTCAGTGTCCTCATTTGTAAAAACATAGATAATAGTATCTGTACTACATTTCTCCAAGGCTGTTGTCTCAGGGAGGAGAAAGGGGATGGGAGGGGAGGGACAGATAGAATTTGGAACTCAAAACTTTTAAAAATATATATTAAAAGTTGTTTTAACATGTAATTGGAGGAAAATATATGTGTGTGTCTATATATATATATGTGGGAATATATGTGTCTATATATTTACATACATACACACACAGACTCAGAGGAAATTGTAAGGGCACCAAGGGTTGGAACAGCTAGGTGGTACAGTGGATAGAACACCAACCCTGGAGTCAGGAGGGCTTAAGTTCAAATCTGACTTCAGACACTTGACAGTTACTAGCTATGTGACCCTGGGCAAGTCACTTAACCCCAATTGCCTTGCCAAAAAAAAAAAAGTTCCAGCTCTCCTACTGACTAGCTCTGTGACCTTAAGCAAGTCTCATCCCCTTCTCTGGACTCAGTTATTTCATCTGTAAAATGAGTAAGTCAGACTAGTTGATTTCTTTTTTTTTTTTTAAGCAACCGGGGTTAAGTAACTTGCTCAAGATTACACGGCCAGTTATTTCTGGGTGTGGTGCTGAGTATCTGAGCCCAGATTTGATCCAGGTCATCCCGACACTGGAGCCCGTGCTCTTACTCACTGAGACACCTGGCCGCCCCTAGATTAGTTGATTTCTAAGATCTCTCTAAGACAGTCTGTGATTTATAGGTCTTAGAACTGCCTGAGGCATAAATAAAATTACTAACATGTCCATTCTCTTTGATCCAGAGATTCCATTACTAAGCATATGCCAGGGAGGTTGCTGATTTAAAAAAAAATGTTTCCATATACATCAAAGTATTAATAACAGTGCCTTTTGTGGTAGCAAAGAACTAGAAACAAAGTAGGTGGTCATTGATTTGGGGAACAGCTAAATAAATTGTGGTGTGTGAAGAAATGACAATTCTAATGGATAGCAGTAGCTTTAAGGTTGACAAAGTGCTTTTAAAATATTATCTCATTTGATTCTCATAGCGACTCTGGGAGGTATTATCATTTTACAGATGAGGAAACTGAGGCAAGAAGAGGTTAAGTGGTTTGCCCAGGATCATATGGCAAGTCATTTTTCTGAATCCAGATTTGAACTGGGATATCTTCCTGAATCCAGAGAAGCCTGGTCATACTGAAATATGAACTGATACAAATTGAAATAAGCAGAGTCAAGAAAACCATATGCTGCAACAATGTAACAAGTAATAAGGGAGCTGCAAAATTTCAGCGCAAACATTCTCTCAAGAAAGGGATATATGAAGACATATCCACCAACTCCTTTTGGTTCCATGGATGTGGAATGTTGCACATATTTCCAGATTTTTTTCATGGTATTGATTGGTTTTCCTGATTCCCCCCCCTTTTTTCTTTAAAAAATATTCTTTATTCCATGGAAAGGCTCTTTGGGAGGGGGAGGGGGAAAGGAAAGAAGGAGAATATTGGGAAAAGTTTAGGTGATGGACAAAGAAATTATCTTAAAGAAAGAAAAGAAAAAAGGGTCAGGACTCTTCCTCTCTCCCCAGCCTGAGATCATAAGGACATCTAGAATAAAGTAGGGCTTTTCAATACCTTTTTACACTGCCCATTCAATTGATGGTCCATTCCTCTTCCCAGCATTCCCCTGGAACCCTCTGCTCCTTTGATCTCACAGAGTCCTTTGCTTAGACTTCACTTGTACATGTATAAGGTATTATTTACATTGTGGTTCAACATCTATCATCTATATGATACCTAAGGCCTCATTTTTTGTGTGTGTTTTGCTAGAATTTCAAAGCACAGAGTCAGAGCCTCCCATCCAGTTTGTCTAAATATGGGGTACACTGATGTAATCCCATAGACAAAGGATAAAGGGGATATACATGCTTTGGATGCTCACCAGCACCTCAGGTCTTGATATCAGGACTACTCCCCAGAGAAGTGAATGCATCCCAGGGTCCAGGTAATTGACTGTGCCCAGAACTCTGGCAGGCGAGGGTGGCTCTGGGCTTGTGCTGTTTTCTACTGAGGCAGACAAAGGGTGCACACACACCACTGATCTAGAGAAAGTGGAGCCCAGCCATTAGATATACTGGTCATGACCAGGCCAGGAAAGGATAAGCCTGGAACTGGAGAATTGTTTTGTGGCCCGGGGCTGCACTTAATGGGCTCATCAGTCATTCTAACTCTTTCCGTCTCCAAGTCTCCTCTCTTTCCTCTGAGGTCAGGGATCCAGTCTGACCAGACTCCAATACCTTCCTTACCTCCCTCTTAGGGTAGATGTGATGAGAGTGCTTTGTAAACCTTAGATGCTATGTAAATATATTCTCTTCTTATTAATTAATTAATTGTCTCAAGGCAGAGACAACATATTATCAGAGGCCATGTGGTATAATAGACAGAGCTGGACTTTAAATTAGAAAAACATGAATCTTAAGCCTACTTCAGATACTTACTGGCTGAGTTACCCTGGGCAAGTCACGTAACCTTTATGAGCCTCAGTTACCCCATCTGTAAAATAAGGATGATTTAAAAAAAAAAAAAGGATACTGCTTCACAGGGTTGTTGTAAGATTGGAATGCTATAATATGTTTTAAGTGCCTCTAGCAGGCTTTACAAATGTTAGCTTTTAGTATCTAATCTTTGCATCTCCCCTAGTGCCATACCATGCCCATAGGCACTCAAATAAATATTTATTCAGTAAGTGACCATTTAGCAACCCCCAGATTAGGCTGTTTCAGGCTCTGGAACTGAGGGTGCACCTTTGATGTATGCCTTATCTCTTTCCAGGCCATTCATTCCAACAAAAGCAGTAGAGCAAATAGTAAACACTGGCCATTTCTTTCTCTTTGCTATTTAAGACTTGAAAGGGGTGAGAAAAAAAAAAGGGACATGTAAATGCCTTCTTCCCCCATCTCCCTCCTCTCTTGCACATTTAAAACTGTCTAGGACTCGAGGCAGATAGTGTAACGGGTACATTTAAAAGTAACAGAGCCTACATGGATATGAAGATTCCATACCCCAAGTCTGATATCAAACAGTGACTGGCACCTGAATCAGCCCTGCCAAGGACCTCTAGGGGCGTTTTGATTGTTTTATGTATACCTTAACTATTTGGCCATTAGGAATGCATTACTGTCACCTTTCCTGCCAACCCTAAAATACCCACAGATTGACAATAAACTGAGTTTGTCTATCTGTAGTCACATTGCCTTATTTGAGGGCACACCCAAGTGGGAGCTAAAGCCACCAACCAGAGAAAATGCAAATGCATAGGCACAGATGAAGGGAACAGAAGTCAAGTCCATTAACCAGCAGATTTCCCTTTCTTGCTGGGGAAGTAACCTTAAAAATGACCAGTAAGCACTTTGGACTCTGACTCCTTCCTGCTTGGCTGCATTCTAATGAGAAAAAAGAGACAATGCTGTAAGGGGGGAGTTTTCTGGCCCTCCCCAATCTAAGGCTCACATGAGCCCTAGTGAATATAAAACTTATTCTTTTATTTTGGGTTGAGGAGATCAAAGATGTCAACAACCTTGGGAGATTTGAAAGGTCAGGAGACTGTGCTACCCAAGATTCGGAAGTAGGATCCATGCCAGTATTTATAGCAAACCAGTCCAACATTGACACTTCTCCCCCTTCCCAGCAGGAACCACCAAGAAGCAACCTTCAGGGCTTGATACTGCAACAATGTTGAATTAGAGCTTGAATTTGGTAGGACGGATGTTATGCAGAAATTACATTAAGTCTGAGTAAACCCCCCAGAGACTGAGAGGTATAAGAGAAAATTGGCCCACTAGGTATTCAGGGGAAAATATTTGTACTTCTCTTCTTGCTATATGTCCAAAGTAAGTATTCATCTGTAAAGTCAATTGATGTTAATTGGTTAAATGGAACTAGAATATTAATCACTGGCAACTAATATTGGGGTGAACACACCAGAATGGTAACCAAATTTGATAGCATTAAAGTCTCAGTTCTAGAAGTGTGGTCTGAAGACCCTTCTGGATCCCTGAGACCTTTTCAGGTAGTCCAAAAGGTCAAAACTATTGTTTTTTTGGAGGTGGGAAGGCACACAGCTAGTAAGTGTTAAGTGTCGGAGGCCAAATTTGAACTCAGGTCCTCCCGACTCCAAGGCCAGTGCTCTATTCACTGCACCATCTAGCTGCCCCAGTCAAAACTATTTCTCATAAGATATTATTTGCCTATTAAAATATTCCTCCTTTTCCAGCTACTTATCTGTGTCAACCTGATTTTCTTCACATATTTCAACTAAAACAACATATTGCAGCAGATCAAATACAGAAGCAGAAAGGAGACTCCATCTGTCTTCTACAATTAATGAGATTTTTAAAAATAATGTAAAACAATGCCACTCATTTCACTATTTTTTTGTTTTGAAAATATACTTATTTTCACAAAACATTTGTTGCTATGTAATATTTTTATTATTTTTATTTTAATGGATTAATAAATATTTAAAATTTTTATCATTTTTAATCTCTGATGTGGTAAATATAAATAGATATAACCCACATAGGCAAAAGCTCATTGGGAGCTTCAATAATTTTTAAGAGTGTAAAGGGTCAAAAGACCAAGAAGTTGGGGGGCAGCTAGGTAGCACAGTGAATAGAGCACCGGCTCTGGAGTCAGGAGGACCTGAATTCAAATCCAACCTCACACACTTGACACGTTAGCTGTGTGACCTTGGGCAAGTCACTTAACCCCAATTGCCTTGCCTTCACCCCTCCAAATTATATATATATATACATATATATATAAAAATAAATAAGACCAAGAAGTTTGAGAACTGTTACATTACAGAAAAAAAAAACCCTCTAACTCGTCAGGGGTACTCTTAGAACCATTAGCAGGAGAGGTAGCCAACTTCTTTGTGGGAGAGTGAGGTCAGACTATCACAACATGTAGGGGATCATCCAGGATTAAATTAGGCCTTTCACAAATGTGAGATTGAAGAGGTTTGGGGGTTCTGGGACCCCAAGAATGCCAAGGCAGAGTTTCCTGGAATGAATTCGCACACTCAAGCCTTCTCTTAGCCAAGTGACAAAAAGGTTATTGTAACACTTGAGCAAAAGTGGGCAAAGGGTCCTTAGGCAACCTGCAAGCTAGTGAGGAAGTTTTTGGGGCTTATATGCAAGAGACAATGAAAGGATGCCAAGGATTCTAATTAGGTAATCTAGGGGTCCAGATGTCTTTAGGAGCTATAGATGGGAAAATTCAGTGAGTTTTGCAGATAGCTTTGTTGATATCAGACATTGAGGGAGCTGTCAGAAGCATGGACCTTGGGGATCTGGTTTGAGGGAGAGTCCTTGCACCAGCCAGGGACAAAAAACCTTGGGTCAGGCGCCCCTGTGTCTGTTCTGATAAGAGAATGTGTTCTGCAGCAAGGGAAAATTTTCTCACAGGACAAGGGCCTATTGAGATATTGGGAGGCTTCCAGAGACATGATTGTAGGGCTTTTTGGGGTCTAGATCCCACTATCCTATCATTCTTCCCTCAAACAAATGGGACCCAAAACCTTTTGGGGTAAGGGGCGAAGGTTCCCTGCCTCATGAGAGTCCCATTCAAGGGGCTAGATTTCAGAACCTGGACAATCCCAGGTCAAATGGGTTGGGGGCCTTTGACAAAGGTTGATATGCAGCCAATAAACTGCCTTTTGACTCAAAGACAGACTTGAGTGTGTGAATTCATTCCAGGAAGCTCTGCCTTGTCATTCTTAGGGTCCTAGCACCCACAAACTTCTTCAGGATCTCCTGGATAGATTCTCCACCTAGCATTTTCATTATTGGAATCCAATAAAGAAAAAAATGGCAATTTTCTTCTTTTATTTTCAGTTAAAATTATGGTTATTCCTCCTTACCCCAAGATATGTATTTCCTTTACAAGTCAGTTTCATTTGAAACTATTTTTGCAAACTATTACATTGATAGATTTCTTTGAAAGTTTAAGTACAATTACTTGCTTGGTTATTGAATCATGTACAATAACTGATATTAAGACTAATATGAGAAGTATGGACTTTTCATCACTAAAATGCTGTTACCTAGTTGAGAAATGTTCCCTTTTTTTAAAGACCTAGTCTACTTATATTATTGTGGGATATTTATGTCTTATAAATTCATAGGGTAAGAGTTGCTTACCAAGAAAATCCAAGTAATTAACACTTAAGTGTTTAATCCTTTTTTCTTGGTAGCTTCATCCTTGTTTGGGGTTTATTTGACCTTGCTTACTATATTCTCTTACTGAACCTACATGCACTTTTATTGGATAAGTCTGGAATTCAAGTAGGAGTGCCCTTGAAGGGACAGGGATCCCTCTGGGGAAATTTCAGATTCCCTTTGCAATAAGGACTCAGAGGAAATTTGCCTAGATCTCTATGGGGGTGCCCATGGTACAAGGATCTGTAGAGAAATTTTGGTGTGCGCTCTGTAGAAAAAGATGCTTGGAAACTGCCCAGACCTTGTTGGATGACCTTACATACTGAAGTAATCATGGAGGAGTTTTCACCTAAGAGAGTTTAGTTTCTCATCCACCTGTGAAGGGATAAATTCCAGGCGACCAAAGGTCCTAAATTACTCAAGGGAGAGCTCCATGTAAAGTCTAGTGAGCTCTGTAGGGACCAAGTTTTCTTCTGCTATAGGAAACCAATTTTCTTTTATTTTCTCTTTTAGTTTTAAGACTTTTTTTTTTAGAGATATTGGACTTTACAACTGGAATGCTCACAGTAATATATGAACTAGGGACTTCTTCCCCTGCCCTTGTTCACGTGTGCCTTCTTCAGAACCTACTCATCCAATTTAATAGTCAACAAGACATAGTGGATTTGGAGCCGAGTGACCTTAATTAAAATTCTGGTTCTGTCACAGAAATATAAATATATAGATATATGTATGTATATTATTTGGGCAAATCATTTAACCTCTTGATCTCAATGTCTTCATCTATAGGTGATGTGGGCTTAAAACCTGGAAAAATTCTGCCAACTACTTAATAAAGGCCAGAATGTGGCCAAGAAAGAGGGGATAAATGACTTTGCTACCTAGGCTTAGCATTTGTTTTCAGGTAATGCTTTCCTTTCTTATTCATTTGCATGAAGAATTTTTGGAGCTCTGGACCCAGGGAGCACATAGCAGTTCCTTGGCAAAGTCCTCTCTAAAACGCTGTTGACTGAAAGCAGATGAGCAATTAAAAATCAAGTAAAAAGCTGGAAGGAATTTCTAGTCCTAAATCAGAGATAGGTCTCTGATGGAGACTCAGGATTAGAAAACCTGAGTCCCAAAGTAAGGAATAAATATGGGTTTAAAATATAATTAAGGGACAGTTAGGTGTCACAGTGAATAGAGTACTGGCCCTGGAGTCAGGAGGACCTGAGTTCAAATCTGGCCTCATACACTTGACACATTTACTAGCTGTGTGATCTTGGGCAAGTCATTTAATCCCAACTGCCTTGCCTATATTCATGTATGTGTGTGTGTGTGTGTATATATATATATCTATATATAAAACATATATGTGTATGTATGTATGCATATGGTAAAGAATTTTCTGGAAAGGAGATGTCCATTCCAGTCAAGGCTCGCAGAAAAAAAGATAAACCCCTTTGAATGGGTGGAAAACCTATAGATGCTCTTTCCTAGTTTAGTTCCTAAGTGTATTAAGGTTTTACTTTTCTAAAAGAGTGATGCCGGGGCGTTTAGGTGGTAAAGTGAGTAGAGTGCTGGCCCTGGAGTCAGGAGGACCTGAGTTCGGATCTGGCCTCAGACACTTAACGCACACAAACAAAAAACCTAGCTGTGTGACGACTGTGGGCAAGTTACTCAAACCCAATTGCCCTCCAAAAAGCAAAAAAAAAAAAAAAGAGTGATGCCAAAAAAATTCCTGGACTTTAAGCTAAAAGAACAAAGGCAGAGTCTACTTCTTTTTGTGGAGAATGGATGAGATCTTGACTGAGAACTCCAGCTGAAGCCAGAAGCAAAGAGGAGCTTCATAACCTCATGCCCAGTGGAGAGGTGACCACTACGAGACCAAAAAAAGCAATGTCAAGCAACAGCCATATGAGAACATTGGGGACTAAAATAACATTCATTAATTACCTACTAAGGGTAAAGAACTTCCCCTTAAGGAGCTTACATTTTACAAACTAAGTTGAGATGGAGGAGAGAGACAGAGAGACAGAGAGAGAGAGAGAGAAAACTGAACAGAATGGCTTCACATAAGATATGGCACTGAAATTGTAACTTGAAGTAAGCTAAGGATTTCTGGAAGCAAAGGTGAGAGACTGTATTCCAAGGATAAGAGACAGCTGATATACAAACGTACGGAGGTAGGAAGAGAAGAAAGGGAACAAACATTTATTAAGCACCTACTATGTGCCGTGTACTTTGCTAAGTACTTAAAAAAATATTAGGTCATCTTATCATAAGATAAAACATTGGTTTTGGGGGAAAGCTAGCAAGCCAGTTTGCCTAGAGTGTTGAATTTGTGAAGAGAAGTAATATGGAATATCTCTGGAAAGGTAAGTCGGAGTTAAATGTAGAGGACTCTAAATGCAAGACTTGGAAGTTTATATTTCATACTAGAGATAACAGGGAACCACTAAAGGTTTATGAGGAGAGAAAGTGACAGGGTCAGAGTCTTAGGAGTATCAATTTGGCAGCTGTGCAGAAGACAGACTAGGGAGAGAGAAAGACTGGAAACAGGGAGCCCAATTAGGAGGCTCTTTAAATAGTCAGGTAAGAGATGGTGGGCATGTGAACCAAGAGAAAAGACAAATATGATAGATGGTGTGGAGTCAACAAAACTTGGCAATTGCTTTGATATGGGAGGATGGAGGGAATGAGGGATAAGAGAGAGCGCGAAGAGGCCAACCAATTTAACCAATGTTAAGCCATTATACTTAATATTTCCATTGTTGCCTATATGGTCAATGCTTTTGCTTTCTGAGACTTATCTTGCTTTTAATACCTAACATATTTAAACAGGATATGCTATAAAGTCTTGTGTTGGCATGACTTGCTTTATGTCTTACTTTTTTATACTAGACTGAGCTCCCAGCTGAATACACAATGAGAGTTTGAATGCAGGAGAGGAAGGAAGAGTAGCCCTGCCAGCCTTAGCATCTTCCCACACCACTGGTTGCTGCCCTCCTAATGATTCCCCAGAGGGAGAACCAAAGGGATATGTGACAGCTATGGGAAGTGGAACACAGGGAGGTGTTTATTTCTTGGGAAGATACTGATCAACATGGTCCCACAGAGCAGCAGGAGAAAAGCACACTGATTGGCTTGAAGTCAGAGGCATCTCTCCCAACATTCCTATCATGTGGAAGGTGCTGCTCAGAAAGGGACAGAGCAGCCATGAGTTCAAGATGCCTTTGAAATGGTCCCACACAAAGGAATCTTGGTCTTCTTAAAATGGTAGAGTAACAAGGCACCTTAGAAATCCAGTTGACTAAGACTGCAAACTATTTCTGATAAGTAGATATTTTTCACTACCCCCAGAATCTTAAGTTCACCTTGAGAGGATGTGTAGCATAATAAAAAAGATGTAACGACCTGAGTTCAAAGCTCAGCTCTGCCATTTACTAGACTGCTGAGTCAAGTAGCAGATAGAGTACTGGACCTGGAGTCAGGAAGACATTCAAGTCTAGCCTCAGATACTTACTGTCTGTGTGATCCTAAGCAAATCATTTAATCTCTATCTGCCAGTCTATAAAATGGGGATAATAATAGCATTTGCCTCCGAGGGCTGTTGCAAGGATAAAACGATAATATATTTGTAAAACACTGCGTATCTTAAAGCACTACATAAATGCTATTTATTATTATTATCACTACTAGTTATGTGACCTTGGACAAGTCATTTGTTCATATTCTACCTGCCTCCTTGGGGCCATCTCCTTTCATCCTGATCTATATCTTACCACTGGACCCAGATGGCTCCAGAGAAGAAAGTGAGGTTGGTGATTTTGCACAGTCCTCCTTCACCTAAATCCAATTCACTTGAAAGTGAATCACCTTCCTGATGTCATGGTCCTCTTTGAGAACAAAAGACAAACAACAATCTGCCTCCTAAAGGCTGTCGTGTGCAATGGTCTTTGTAACCATAAGATACTAGATAAAACAAATTGCTGTGGTGGTTATTATTACTTACTGTGGGAATTAGGGAAGGCGGCAAGGAGGTTGATGGGGAAGCTCCTGGGAAGGGATTCTGGGGGGGGGGAGGGGGGGATGTTGTGCTGGCATGTGGAGCAGGAGAGAGGATGCCACTGCTGATAGCAGTCCCCCCAAAACATTCCAGACAAGTATTTGCCTCACCTCTGCTCAAAGACCTCCAATGAAGGGGAAATGCTAGATAGCCCATTCCACTTTCAGATGACTCCAATTGCTCATTGCCCCCACCCCACCAAATTAAGCCTTCATTGGCCATTTGGCAATGTCTGCTCATTGCTCCTGGGTTTTATACTTCTAGAATGGGAGTTTTGGGTTCCATACCATCACAGAGTCCCAGCATTGGAAGGGACCTTAAAAACTGAACAATCCAGCCCTTACCTGGGTCAAAGTCCCTCTATGATATCTCCAAGTCTTCCTCCAGCCTCCCCTTGCCTATGGGAGTCACCCTTGACTTCTAGACAAAGAGCTCACCACCTCCTAAGATGACCCCTTTCTTGCCCCCTACTCTCTCTTCCATTGGAAGCACTGTCAACTAACAAATGCAGACCAGCATCCTTGAGCACTTGGGGCAGACACCTATTCTTATACTTTACCAGGATGAAAAATGGAAAAAACAGCAACTTATAAGCTCTTCTTCAGGCTGCTTTAATGCAGAGATGATTCGATTGAATAAATAGGCTCTGAAAATCTCCAAGGAAGGCTTCCAAAGAAGTACAAGGCATTATATATGGGCTGGAGCCTCAAAATAAAATTATATTTTATCTCCTATTATCCCTTTAGAGGAGTTTACTCATACCCAGCTTGTCTGCCAAATAATTGGGCCCATTGTTGTCACTTTAAAAAATAAAATAAAATGGAATTTTGAATTGCTTTGAATCTGAAAAGCGCTAAAAAAAATCAAATTAAATCATGTGTTGTATCCTTGTCACTTCTGTAGTTGAGATAATTTTGACTGCCATTGTTATTTTGTAGCATCATGTGACTCACTTGGAACATAGGACCACTTAGTCTGACCAGTTTCCATATCACACAGGAAGGAATTACATTTCTTCCACCCCTTCCCCCAGGAAAATGTAGTCATTGAAGACAGGGATTTTCTGCATTTATATTTGTATCACCAAACCAGGACAGTGTCTTAGACTTTTTTTTTCTTTTGCTCCATACTTGTGACTTCTTTGGTTCTAAGAACTCTCTCCTGAGGAATATCTTCTACCAAGTGGAGATCTGAGCCTGCTCTGAAACTTCCAGTCTCAGGGGGTTTCAGTGGGCCTGAATAGGTTGAGAGACCTACTTGGGGTCACATGATCAGTATGAATCAGAGGCAAAACCTGAACCCAGGTCCTGACTCTGAGGCCTGGCTCTCTGTTCATTGCCCTAGGCTACCTTGACTTTGCAAAAAGTATTGTTGAGTCATTTTCAGTCATGTCAGACTCTCCATGACCCCATTTAGAGTTTTCTTGGCAGACATACTAGAATGGTTTGCCATTTCCTTCTCCAACTCATTTTACTAAGGCAAAGTTAAGTGACTTGACCAGGGTCACCCAGCTAGTAAGTGTCTGAGGCTGGATTTGAACTCAGGTTCTCCTGAGTGGGGAGCTCTATCCACTGTACCACCTAGCTGCCCATTTGCAAAAAGTAGGTGTATAATAAATGTGATTTGGAGTGAATCCCATTTAGCCTTCTTTACTCTCTGGCCTTTCAACCTCTCTTGAGATGTCTCTGCCTTCCTGTAGCTTCCTTGTCTAATTGCCTAGAGTCCAATGTGATGGAGAATCCTTCCTGTGTGTGAAAAGGCAAAAACCAGATTTGTCCAAAGTTATCATCATCCTGGGGCATTTCCCATTCTGGGGCTAGTCAGGGTTCCTCTCCCTGACTCAGTTACTTAAAAGGTGGCCTGACAGACACAAAGCTTTGATGGAATATTTCCAGAGCAATGGAAAATACTTTGAATATTGGAACTCCTGCCAGGGACCTGATATGAATCAATGGAGGGGAGAAGCATTCGGTGTCCTCATACACCCCTGCGCTCCCCATCATTGGCTGCCTAAGTTGTCAATCAGCATCAGAGTAGCCAGTGACAGCATAGTTACCAGTGACTAAATTAGCACCCACTCATAGCTCAGTCACTCAGTCCGCCAGTGATATTGGTGGAAGGGGTGGGTGGGAGTCTTTCTTTTCCAGCTACATTTTTATATGTTCTATAACTACTTCTGGATTTCCATTAGGACCAAATTCCTGTAGGTGGGCCTGCCTGTCCAACACTGTAATTTTTTTCCTGTATAGACCCATTAGTAGGTTTCTTGATGTGACAGGGATATTTAAAAATCATTTGGGCAGCTCTCTGAGGAAGGACACCAGGGAACTTAAACTAAAAATAATCCTTTCAGTACTCATTTTCTCTTATATTTCACTGAATATTTCACTGTTGATTTTCTTCCTTTCTTTTCATCTTACTCCCACCCTGCACTTTCCTCTGGGCTTCCAAGAGGCTGGCATAGAACACTTGGGTTTTGGTTTGTTGTGACATCAGTTCAGACATCTTTTCTGGTCCTTCATCAGCATCAGCTCCTCTAGGGGTATTGGGAGCAACCAGTCACTCCTACAGGTAGGAAGCTGGGAGGCCAGGCAATATAAGCAGCAGGCCTTCTCTAGGGGTAGGGATGGGAGTAGAGGCATTGAGAGTGAAAGACCATGCAGTGCTCAGCCAGGGAATCTGGCTACCAAACAGCAATGGACCTTATGAGTTCCTGGAAAGAATGAATCACTAGATCACACAGACCTTTCCAAGGAAACACCATGTCTTGGCCCTACCACAGGAATAAGGGACAAGCTTTGCTCCCTTTGGCTAAGGCCTGAAGCTGAGTTACTCAGCATCAGACTCTGGAGTCCAAAGCACAAGTTTCAGAAAGGCCCTTTTCTGTGTTTTATTCAGTCATGTCCAACTCTTCACAACCCGTTTGGGGTTTTCTTGGCAAAGGTACCAGAGTGGTTTGCTATTTCCTTCTTTAGCTCATTTTATAAATGAGGAAACTAAGGCAAACAGGGTTAAGTGATTTACCCAAGGTCATGCAGCTAGTAAGTGTCTGAGGTCAGATTTGAACTCAAGAAGAGGAGTCTTCCTGATTCCAGGCACTCTAGCCACTGCACCACCTAGGAGCCCCACCCTTTATTAATTGCAAATTAACACATCTCTCTCTCAGAGAGGCCAGGAGCTCTGGATTTGGAGTGAGAGGACTTGAGTTCAAATTCCAGCTTTGCCACTTGCTAGTTGTATGACTGTAGACAAGTCATTCAACTTTTCTGGGCCTCTGCTGCTTCATCTGTAAAATGAGGGAATTGGACTTGACAGGCTCCAAGGTCCCTTCCTATGATCATAGAATCACAGAAAATGAGAGTGATAAGGGTCCTCAGCAACTATTTAATCCATGAACAAAGGAATTCCTATTACAATGTCCCCAGCATGTGCCCATCCAGGTTCTACTTGAAGATTTTCATGAAAGGAGAAGCCACCATCTTTCAGGGCAGCACATTCCACTTTGGAGCAGCACCTCTAATCCTCAGGAACTTTTTTTGCCATCAAGTCTAAAATGGTGCCAGTTGCCTTTGGGACTGTATTTCTACCAATCATGAGATGGTGGTTGTCCATGCTCTGATTCTATATTACACTGAGTTTGCAAAGGCAACCCAATAGGAAGTATTGTTTAAAAAAAAAAAAAAAGAAAACAAAACCTTTGTCAGCCCATTTGCCCTGGTTCTGCCCTCTGGGGCCAAACAGAACAAATTATAGTATCTCCTCCACATGGCAGCCCTTCAAAAACTTGAGCACAGCTATCATGTCCCCTCAAGGTTTCTCCAGACCAAACACTCCCAGTTCCTTCATCTGATACTCATGTGCCATGAATTTAATAAGGCCCTTCACCATCTGGGTTGCTCTCCTCTGTACACCCTTTAACTTATCAATGTCCTTCTTAAACATGGAGCCCAGAACTGAATATAATACTCCTGATGAAGACTGACAAGGGTAGATAGAGTATAGTGGGATTATCACCTGCCTGTTCCTGGAAGCTATGTCAGTCCTGATATAACCCAAGATTTCATTAGCATTTTTGGCTGCCATATCCCTCTGCTGACTCATTGAGTTTTCAATCCACCAAACGCCTCAAATCTTTTTTTCAGAACACCTGCCATTCTTGACACACCTCTCCTATCTTAGTGTTGTGGAGTTGATTTAATTTTGTACCCAAATGCAAGACTATGGTTCTTCCAAATCCTCTCCCAACCCCACCTTTTAGGATTCCTGGAACAGAGATTGTCCCTGGCTCTAATTCCTTGAAATGACTAGGCACTTTTTTGAATGTGAAAGAGATCATTCCCAGTCATTGACCAGCACCCAGGCAGGTTGGGGCAAGCCTAATGTCAGCCCTTTCTAGTGGGCATGATTTCTTTATTATCTGTTACTCCAGCAATACTTCAACCAGCATTTTTTCCCCATCCTCTAGGGCAGGGGCTCATAACTCTTTCTGTGTGATGGACTCATTGGTGAAGCCTATAGACTTCTCAGAATAATGTTTTTAAATAGTTGAAAGAACTACTCAATTTCAATTAGAGGTTAGTGAATGTAAAGATTTAACTTGTTTTCCCATCCAAGTTTACACACCCCATCTATCCATGGACTCCTTGGTAGATTGTTAACCCCATGTTAAAAACTCATGCTCTAGGACAACTGGGATTATATTTGGCTACCCTAATTCTATTCCACCAAGACAGCTTTTGCCCTAGACAAGCGATGATATAATTTCAGGGTTTCTTTTGTAAATCTTGATCATTTATTCAGATGAATTAAACCATAAAATTGAATACTTTAATCTGATTAAAATGAAGAGGTCACCAGAAGGCTATTAAGGAATGGTTGGAGTGGTGAGACTTTCAGATATTAAGGCAGGTCACAGGTGAAACTCTGGGGAAGGCCCCTTGGCCCCTTAATTCATACCATTAGAGTGCCTGCCAATTTGACTGACAAAGGTTTTGTTTTGTTTTGTTTTTAAACAATACTTCCTATTCGGTTGCCTTTGCAAACTCAGAGTGATATAGAATCAGAGCATGGACAGCCACTATCTTATTCAGGAGTTGTCTTTTGGGAAGAACTGAATCCTTCTCCTCTCTCCCTTCTTTCATTCCTTAGCAGTCACATGATTGGTAGAAATCCAGTCCCAAAGGCAACTGGGATCCTGGAATTGAGGGATAGCCCAGTTAATTTAAAGGCACCTTGAGAATTCTTGATGAACACCACAGAGCTGTCTTTGAGTTGAAAGGGAACTCAGAGATTCCCCTAGTCCAATTTGTTTACTTTAGAGAGGAAGAAATTTAGGCCTTGGATTGGATTTGGCCTAAGTCTCACAGCTAGCACATGCCAGAGCTTAGATTTCAACTGGGAATTCCAGGTGTCCTCATCACGGTTCTTTCCACAAGACAATTTCTCACTCAAGATATTGACATCAAGAGACCAAAAATTTTTTATGAGAAAGAGTCAGGGCAAAGGCTTAGAAATCTTTAGCATTTTTTATAGGGCCATAGATTTAGAAGTGAAAAGGATCTCAGAGACCATAGAATCCAACCCCTTTGTTTCACAGATGAAGAAATGAAGGGCTAGCCAGATCTAGCTATTTGCCCCACAAATATCTGAGGCAGGGTTTGAACTCGGGTATTCCTGAATTCAAGTCCATCACTCTATTTTCCACACCTGCTACATCTCAATTTAGAAGTTCAGCCATGCTGTCATGATTGGGAAAAGAGAAACCTGAAGCTCAGGAGAAGGATGCTGCCAGATCCTGAGGCTCACCCCCAACCAAGGTGAAGCAAAGAAGACTTCCTCTTTTCTCCCTCCCTCCATACAGATCTGCAAGGTGGAAAGGGTGTAGGATTTGTAGTTATCAGTTTTTGACACTAATTCTGCTACCTACTATTTTCAGCAATTCAATTCCCTGGTCCTCTGTTTCTTCATATGTAAAATGGGGCCAGAGAGGAGGCAGGGAGAAGTTGACCAGATGACCTCTAAGGTCCCTTCTCTGTGTGAACTTCTTTCCCCCTTCAAGGCTGACCTTAGAAGTTAATTTTAACTAAATTTCTTCTGCTGTACGAATATTAGTGGACAGAAAGGATGAATTGTGCAATTTGTCTAAATGCAAATTAATGGTCCCATGCTCTTATCTGAGACCCCTGGTGCACACACCTAGAGGTAGCCCTGGGCCCTCACAGCACCACTGGGCCTGACCCTGGTTGAATTTCAGAATCTTTAGTGACTGTACATTCTGAGGATTTCAGGGGACTCTAGGGCAGCCCATGAGAGACACAAGAGATGTTAATGCTCAAGGTGTGAAGAAAAGGAGGTGCCCTAGAGAGGGTGAGACAGTTTAGGATATTGCTGACAAGCTTCAGATACAAAATCCAAAAAATCCACTCCACCAAAATACCCACATACATTTTATTTTGTTCTTTTAATCAAGGATTCTTGACCTGGGATTTATGAATAGATTTCAGGGGATTTGTGAATTTTGATGGGAAAAAAAAATTACATTTTTTATTTTTACTAAACACCAATTGAAATGTAGCATTCCCCTCAATTATTCAATTTTTGAAAAATTTAAAAGCACCATTATTCTGAGATAGGCTTTGCTAAACTTCCAGAGGGGTCCGGGACACCCCAAAAGGTTAAGAATCTTTGCTTTAAGAGTTCATCTTTGGCAGCAAGGGTTAGTAGAGGGGAAGAGGATTCACTGTGGATTAACAATTCCCCTCCTCCTGACATCTCTCCAAGCCTCTGGAGTCAAGAATGTAGGGGAAGGTTCAGCCCTCCTCCCAGGGTCCTCGGCTTCAAGCCCATGGCTCAGTGATTTCTTCAACTCACCCAGGTCTCCATTCAGCCCAACAGTTTGACCCAGGCCTTCCCTCTTCTTCTTCCTTCCCTTTACACTTTCCATCTCTCCCCTGAGGTTCATTCAGGTCCCAGCCCTGATTCTGAGACTAAAGCCAAAAATCCAATCCTCCCTAGAACCCTTTCTAGCATCTTCTCGCCCCATTGCTGATGATGGGTCCAATAGAATATGCTAAGTTGGGGTGGGAAGAAGGGAGAGGACGGGGTGTGTCTTTGTATGAGAAGAGGAAGAGTGCCCCAAGGAGGACAGATATCCATTGCAGCTGTGGTCATGAAAAAATGTATCAAAGAAAAGAAGATGGATCACTATGGAGTTCTGCCAAAGCCTGGCTTCTAATTCATTGAGGGGAAGAGGGGTCAGAGACCAGAAGGGATGGGACAAGAGAAAGAGGGAGAAAGACTGGAAAAGAATGAAGGAGCAGCTGAGAAGTCAGAGCACGATGAAGGCAAAGGAGATAGAGATGGTTTAGGAGGTAGAGGGACCCCCAGAGACTCACTGGGAGGCTGGATCTCTGAGGGGTGGGTCAAAGGGAATGAAGAAGGCTGGAATGTAAGCAGGGCTTTCTTTTCGGACCCTCCCTTCCTTTCTGGAGGGTGCTCTGATCTGTTCTGTTTGGGGGATGACTCAGATGTCCCCAATGTATCAGGCTTGTGACTAAACCTTCCTGCGAGGCAGGATCCACAATCCTTTTTTAATAGCATTTTCCCTTTGGCCTTCCTCTCATCTGTAACTGTATCTGTTCCACTGGGTCATTATGTTCCCTTGATTCCTCCCCCACCCCTCCCACCATAACTTAGCTTCTAGCTCACATCTCTGGAGGATCATGGGATCATAAATTTAGAGCTGGTCTTATAAGCTATCTATTCTAGCTGTCATTTTACAGCTGAGTAAATTGAGGCCCAGAGAGATTAAGACTAACCAAAGCTCATGCAAACTAAAAGTGACAGACTTGAGACTTCAACCCAGGTCCTTGGATTCCAAATCCACCATCTTTTTTTATGAGCCCAGTTGAGTTTGAATACTCAGACATAGTAGGTGCCCCTTCACCTCCCCAAGCTGGGCCTATGTCTCTCTTCCTAAGGCATAAATACCTTGTAAAGAGTTCACAACAGAAAAGAGGCCCCTTCTCTGTCATGTTGTTTATTTTTCAATTAACAAAGAATAAGCAGATGGACAATTTCTAAAATATACCCAGAGCTGTTATACTTGGGAATGCTCCCTGCCTTATCTCATAGCATCAATTTTTTAATTGGCCAGGACAAATAAAGTTTTATCTTGTCTAGCTGTCTCTTTTGCCTTACTATAACCCAGGATGCACTGCAGGGTTAAATGAGACGAGAAAGGCTATGATATTAATCATGGAAAATCTGCATGTTACAAAGGACTGAATGCTGGAAAAATGGAAGAAAGCACTTAGTCATGGAGACAGCATGCAAAGGCAGAGAGAAGCAGGGGTCAAGTAAAAGGAAAATAGAAGAGGCTTGAAATGAGACTGAGGATCTCTGCAAAAGAGGCTAAGACAAGACAAGAGCATTGTCTCTCCAGGGCCACCCAGCACCCACCGCTCCCTGAGTAGACTGTGCCTGTGTGACCTGTGGAGGTGAACCCGAATGCATGTCATAGCATCAGACCACCTGTGTTGAAAGAGGTGCATCTACAAGGGTGTCTAGCCACCTCCCCACCCACAGGAGCCAACCTGAAGCGACTCATACAATCCCAGAGAAAACATCCCAGAGAATCCATCTAATTCTTAAGGACCACCACTGGAGCAGAAGATTTCCTTTTGATGCCTAACCATTCCCCAGCTTGGGAATCTTCACTGTTAGCGAATTCTTAGCACCACACTACATCTCTCCACCTCACCACAGGCCTGTTCCCTCTTGTTCTGTCTGCAGCAGATATGGAAAATAGTCTACTCCAGACCCCCAGTGAAACATCTCTGCTTGAAAGATGTAATTATCCTAAGTCACCCCTCAGCCAAATAGATGCACCATGGGTGGGGCTGTACACATATTTATGGAGTATGAGAGTCTGTACAGTAAATAAATGTAAGAATACATCTGTGTGCCCTTAGTAACCTGGGGGGGGGGGGGGAGACAGAGAAAAGACAGAGAGACAGGAAAGGGGAAGGAGGAGGGACAGGGAGGGAAGGATAGAGGGGGAAGGAGAGGGAGACAGGGGGAGGGAGAATGGGGGACAGAGAGTGAAGGAAGGGGGAATGGAATAGGGGACAGAGGAGGAAAGTTAAGGGGAGGAGGACAGGGAGAGGAAGGAAGGAGAAAGATAAGGAGGGGGATGGAGAGAGGAGAGGGGGAGGGGAGAGGAAAGGGAAGGGAAGAAAGACAGAGACAGAGACAAAGAGTGCCTGAACTGGGAGAAAATAATGACTGAGAAACTGAAAGAAAGCCCTCAACCAGCCATCCAGGCATCACTGACTTGGGATGAAAGAGGGGTCGCACCAGTTCGCAGGGCTGCCAGCCAGTTCACAGCAGTATGCCCTGGGGATTCCTAGGCAGACACTGTTCCAAGAGAACAGTGGGAAATGGTCTCTCTTGCCCTCGGTGTTCTGGATCTTCCCCTGGGCACAAAAGGATGGAACTGGTGGTGGGATGCCCAGCAGGGCTGAAGCTCTTGGCTTTCCCATGAGGCATTTCGAGGGCGGCTTGGCACTTGGGGCTTCTCTTGGCTGTCTTGATAAATGTGCCACTGCTAACTTATTAATGCTGCCATTATCCCTGCTGTTTCCGGCCATAGATTCCTTGCATAACAGCCTTGCACATTTCTGGGGCTTTGCAATACAGTTGTATTGTTCTCCTTGAGTGGTAAAGAGAGGGAGGTGGGTGTCAGGAAGGAAGGAGTGAAGGATGGAAGTATGTAGAAGGGTGGGAGTCAGGGGTGAGAGACATTTGCTTACTCTATTTCAAACTGGGTGAAGGGGAAACAGGGACTGATTCCTTTCAAGTAAGTTACCCATTTCTCCACCAAGACACATGGCCTCTGAGGGAAACAATTGTCACTTACCAGGTCTTTGAAAATGGTCTGTCCATAATCCCATGACCCTCTTTCTTTCCTTTCAACACAGATTCCTCAGGCTGCTATTTTTTTTTTTTTGAGTGTGGGGTGTGTTCTTTCCTAGACTGCCCTAAGTGTTCATTTCCACTAGATTTCACCTGTATACAAACATTTGAGGGTTTAGGGATACATAAGCCTGCTTTACCTGAACTCCAGCCTCCTGGGGACAGTTCTGGGCTCCACATCTCCCCAAAAGTGAGAGATGTCAGAGTCACTTAGTAGGGCAGTACGCTCTGAAGATTTCATCAAGCTTGAGTCAGCTGACCACAAGATACAGAAAGTAATGAAACCTAATACATGGAAAGAGGATCCCTGAGAACAGAGTGGGGAACCTGCAGCCTCAAGAACATGATGTGTCCCTCTAGGTCCTCAAGTGCAGCCCTTTGACTGAATCCAAACTTCACAGAACAAATCCCCTTAATAAAAGGTTTTGCTCTGTAAAGCTTGGACTCAGTCAAAAGGCTGCACCCAAGGACCTAGAAGGCCACAAGTTCCCCATCCCTGATCTAGTTCAACCCCTTCATTTTACAGATGAGGACATTTAAGCTTCAGGTAAAGTGTGTGAATGTGTGTGGGGAGGGGGTAAGGGGAATGGCATGGACAGTTTCTCTTCTTTAAGGTTTATAGTCTTTCACATCAGCTGAAGCATAGTAAATTCTTCCCCAACAAAATTACCTACAAAGAACCTATGAAGGAAGATGCTATCTGCATCCACAGAAAGAACTTCCAAAGAAAGAACATCCAGAAGTATGTATAGAATGAATTTACATATATATGTATGTATGTGTGCACATATATGTATATATATATAATATGTGTGTCTAATGGTAACCATCTCTAAGGTAGGGGGAGGAAAGAAAAAAAAGAAAAGAAAAGAAATTTACATGATAATTTCATTACATATTTACAGGAAGCAAGTTGTACATAATAGATTTGTAGTTTCATTTGCAATCATCTTTTTAAAAATTCTGTTATAGAAATATTTGTTTTATTTCATAAAAAATAAAGTATTTTTTTTAAAAAAGGTTTATAGACTAATAATTAGTAGCAATAGGGTTTAGGAAGTCAGAGGGTTTGTGGAAATGGATTGTGGGTCTGGAATGGCACCCATACAGGGGATTCCAGTGAATTTCTGTCCTTCATCATCAGCTGTCTATTAGGCATCTCCTTCTAGATGGCTCACAGTTTTCTCTAACCCAACATATCCAAAATAGAACTCATTATTTTCCCTCTCAAAATCCTCCCTTCTTCCAAACATCCTTATTTCTGTGGAGGGCTTCCTTCTAGTCATCTGGCTCATGACCTTGGAATCATCTGTCAACTCCTTCCTCTCCCTCATCCCTCCCCACCTCCCACCTATCAAATCAGCTTCCAAGTATTATCACTTCTACCTCCTTCTCTGGCAAACTCCCTGACATCTGTCTCCTTCTCTCTACTCACACAGTCATCAGTCTGATTCAGGCCGTCCTCACCTCTCACCCAGACCATTGCACAACATCCTAATTGGTCTCTTCTTCAGGTCTCTCTCCTCTCTAATTCACCCTTCACACAAGCTGCCAACGTTATGTTCCTGGAAGAAAGGTTTGACCATGTACTCTCCTGATCAATAAACTCCAGGGGCTCCTAATTAACCTCTAGGATCAAATACAAATTACTCTGGTTGGCATTTAAAGCCTTTTGCGATCTGGCTCCAATCTACCTTTCCAACCTTCTCATACATTACCCTGCTTCATGAACACTATGATCCAGTCAGAGTAGCCTGCTAGCTCTTCTTACGCATTATATTACCTCCTATCTCTATAGATGGGTCATCCTTCATACCTGAATGTGATACCTATTCACCTGTTGTTCAATTGTTTTGGTCATGTCTGACTCTTCATTACCCCATTTTGAAGTTTTCTTGGCAGGGATACTGGAGTGGTTTCCTCCTCCAGTTCAATTTACAGATGAGGAAACTGAGGCAAATAGGATTGTCACTTAACAGCTAGTAAGTGTCTGAGGCCAGATTTGAACTCAGGAAGATGAGTCTTCCTGACTTCAGACCTGGCATTTTATCTATTTCATCACATAGCTGCCTATATATGAAGACGATCTATGTTCTATTATATTTTTATTTAGTTTGCTAACATATTTCCCAATTACATTTCAGTCTGGTTCAGGCAGCACTCGGGGGCAAATCAGTTTGCAGGTGGAACATTTGACACCTCCCATATAATACAATTCTTTCATTTCTTTTTTTTTGGAGGGGGGAAGGTAGGGCAATTGGGGTTAAGTGACTTGCCCAAACTTTCATTTTACACATAAGGACAATGAAGCCTAGAGAGGAAACAAAAACTAAATAGTTTCAAACTAAGAAACCACAAAAGCATGGATGGAGGACAACTGGGTCTCATATGAGCCCTGATCAACCATGTCACTTTCCTTTCTGTTAATTTCATCCCCCATCCCTCAACTTCCAAATCTCTGCTTATGCTTTTGCTCTAACCAAGAATATCCTTTGTATCTTCCTACCCAAATCCCATTCATCAGACCCTGGCTCTAATCTCACATCTTCAATGAAACCTTTCCAAATTCCTCCAGCTTACTTCTGAGAATTTCTAACTCCTTATAATCTGTACCAAACATTCTGTTTAATCATATACTCTCTTGCAACATTTTCTAATTGTTTCACATATGTGTGTCTTATCACTCTAATAACAAAATAATACCTGATTTTTATACAGTGCTATAAGTATAGTTTTACTACATTATGTTATTTAAACTTCACAACAACCGTCTGAAGTAGATTTTACTGGTATTATTATCCTCATTTACTAGGTGAGGAAACTGAGTCTCAGAAGGGTTAAGTGATTTGCCTATGGTCATTCAGTTACACAGAGCCAGAAGCAGGACTTAAACCTTGGTCTCTCTTGATTCCAAACCCAGCAATCTACCTTCTATCCACCAATGAAATGATAAGCTCCTTAAAAGCAGGGTACTATGTTTTATAGATGGATTGATAGATAGAGATATATATTAAATATAGATATATAGAAAGATATAGATATAGATGCATATATATGGAATAGCACCTTAAACAGTATTTAAAGGCACATATAGGCTGTTAGGTGGCACAGTGGATATGATGCCAATGTTGGTATTAGGAGGATCTGAGTTCAAATCCAACCTCACTTACTAGCTGTGTGACCCTGGGCAAGTCACTTGACCCTGTTTGCCTCAGTCCCTCAATGGGTAAAGTGAGCTGGAGAGCAAAATGGCAAACCACTCTAATATCTTTGCCAAGAAAACCCCAGATGGGTCACAAAGAGTTTGAAAGGACTCAACAACAACACACATAACATCAAGTTGATAATTTTTATCTTTCTGCTGATCACATTCTTGTTGAACAAAATCTATTACATAAGTTCATTGAGCTACAGCTGGAGTTGGTCCATAAAAATCAAGAAACATTTTTTAAGCACGTGCCATGTACCAGGCACCATCCTAGGTATTATGGGGTAAAAATGCAAAAATTAGATCGATATTACTCTCTAGGGGCTTCTGTTCTACCATAGAGAAGAAAACTGTGCCCCAGAGGGTTAAATGGCTTGCCCTGTGCCACAAAGGGACAAAGTGGCAAAGGTGGGATTTAACTAGAAATCTAGGGTTCTTTCTTCTAGACAGACCACTACCGACTTCATCAGATTGGGATGAGAAATGGATTGTAAACTTCAGCTGTTATTATTATCTACAGAATAGTCAAACTCAGTAGGTTTTCAGCAGAAATCCCCTATTCAGAAGCTGAGAATTGAGTCAGAGTCTGGGTTAGAAGAGGGGGAGGTGACAATCTAGCAACTAAGAAAATAAGGAAACTTCAAGAAGAGTGGGAAAGTCCAGAAATGCCCTAACTTTGCAAGATTTGATGGATACTCCTACATGATGGGTAAAATTCGTGGGAGCTACTGTAGCTGTCTGCATCCGTGCTGCACCCCCTGGTGGTGGGTGTTAGGGGCTGCTCCCTCAATATCTGGGAACCTTTGCACTAACTAGCCTGATGATATCAGATCTCCCGGTTGATGCTAGATTGGGAACCAGACAGCTGATGCACTGGTTTTCATCTTTGCTCCATTCCTTTGCTAGTAGACAGTATTGCCTCCTGAGTGGGGCTTTGTAAGAACCTTTGGGAAGAAAGCAAGTGCAGTGTAATATAAGGAGGCTTATTTGAGTGCCACCCCTGTGCTGGGCGTCCTGGAGGAGGACGGATGAGACTGACTCTCTGCCTGGGAGGACCTCACAGCCTAAAATCTCTGTCCTCTTTGCTCTTGGGGAAATTACAACACACCCTGAAATCACCATCTTAGCTTGAAAGGTGATTTCCTCTAATATGATAAACTCTGTTCCCTGGTAACAGACTTGAAAATTTTAGGGGATCATTTCAGATTACCTTTCCATTTGTGGTTTTTGCTTTGTTTTGTTCTACCAGCTCCAGAGATCTAGCATAGTTAGAAGAGTAGATATCATTAAATTTCACTGAAACCGAATAATAGGTAGCCAGCCATTTCCCGCCTAAGTTCCTTTGTCCACGCTATGTTCCCAGAACTAGAAAGCTTTCTCTTCTCAGCTTCACCTTAAGGAGGTCCTAGCTCTCTTCTCTTTCTAAAAGAGTTTAGAAGAAACTTTTCAGGATTCCTTCAGATGTTTGGTTTTTTCCCCACCTCTTCTAAAATCCCTTTATATTTATTTGGGATTGTGTGCTATCATCCTCCCAAAGCCTGGCTTGAAGGCAAAGACAGCTTCCCTATGTCTCATCACTCAGCTTAGTCAATCCTAATATATAGTAGGCACTTAATAAATGCTTGTTGAACTGAATTATTGACATTGGGAAAGAGGAAGATGAGTATTCTAATGTATCTTATGTTGGTCAGACTTGGTCTGCAGCTTTATGTCCAATGATGCATTTTAAGA
Organism: Petaurus breviceps papuanus; assembly: GCF_028583685.1. NCBI lineage: Eukaryota > Metazoa > Chordata > Mammalia > Diprotodontia > Petauridae > Petaurus > Petaurus breviceps. Next base: position 3,292,476 of record NW_027187372.1, read on the forward strand.
GGAATGATGACAGACTAGTGGGGCGGGTAGAAAGGAGGCTGACCAGGTTAGTGAGGAAACTTTAAACCGTAGACTATGAGAAAGGTATAAAGAAACTGAGTAATGCTTATCCTGAATAAGTAAATACAGCTCCTGGACTTTGAGTCAGAGAAAATGGATTGAAATTATGACTCTGCCACTTACGACCTGTTCAAGTTTGTATAAGTCACTTAAGCTCCCTATGCCTCAGTTTCCCATTCTGCAAAATGAAGGGGTTAAAAGGAAGGAAACAAGTACTTAAGTGCCTACTATATGTACTTAAAACCTCTATGTATTTACCAAGTGCCCACTATGTACACTGTGCCAAGAGCTTTATAAATATTATGCCATTTGATTTTCATAACAACCTTGGGACCTAGGTGCTATTATTATTCCCATTTTACAATTGAGGAAACTAAAGCTGGAAGAGGTTAAATGACTTGCCCAGTGTTACACAACTAGTAAATTTGATTGGATTTGAACTCAGGTCTTCATAAATCTAGACCCAGCACTCAATCCACTAGCTAGACTAAATTATCCTGGCTTGAACTAGATTATCTTTAAAGTTCCCCCTAATTCTTACTCTCTGATCCATGCCATAGTAGCTGTCTACAAGCATCTGAAGGGCTAGTGTGTGTAAGAGAGATTAACTTTATTCTGTGTAGCATGAAGAATGACTATTTATATGGGGGAGTTATAGAAACATAGATATTAGCAGAAGTTGGACCAGTGGGTAGATGGCAAAGAGGTAGATTTGTACTGAATAGAAAGAACTTTTACATGCTTTGAGTTGTCCAAAGTAAAAATGGGATGCCTTGCCAAGCAATGAGTCAACCAGCTTTGATTAAGCACCTGCTGGATGCCAGGTACTATGAATATAAAGACAAAATGAAGTATCCTCTGCCCTCAGTGAACTTACATTCTACCATGGGAGTCAACACTCGCACTTATTATAAGTATATGTAAAGTAAATACAAGCTATTGTGATTGTGGGGAGGCACTAGGGGCTCTATGGAGATGTCATTTGAACTAAGCTTTGAAGGTCTCTAGAGATTATAGGAGGAGTATAGGAGAGGAGAGAGTGCATTCAAGCCACGGGGGCAGCCTCTGAAAAGATGGATTGTCATATGTGAAAAACAGCTAGGCCAGTATGGCTGGACCTATGTATGTAAAGGAAAGCAATATATAGTAAGGCTGGAAAGATAGGGTGGAGCTCAGCTGTGAAGGGCTTTAAGGAAAGGCATTTATATTTGATCCTAGAGGCAATAGAAAGCCATTGGATTATTGACTTTCTCTACTTTCATTTATTGTTCAAGAGAGTGACATGGTCAGACTTGTGCTTTAGCAATATCATTTTGGCATCTGTGCAGAGGATAAATTGTACCAGGGAGGGATCTGAGGCAGGGGAATCAGAGGCAGCTAGGTGACTGTGGATAGAGTGCTGGGCCTGAAGTCAGGAAAATGTGACTTCAAATCTGATCTCGGACAGTGGTACTAGTTAGTTGTGTGACCCTGGGCAAGTTACCTAATCTCGGTCTGCCTCAGTTTCCTCAACTGTAAAATGGAGATCATAATAATAGCTACCTCTCAGGATCAAAGGAAATAGATGTATCACTTAGCAGAGTGCCTGGCATACAGGAAGGGCTTGTTCCTTCCCCTATTGGAAGAGTTCAGATGAGAGAGAAGGGCATGAACTAGTGGTAGCTAAATAACTAGAAAGAAAGGGACATATGTGAAATGTCACAAGGTAGTAAGTTTCCCATCACTAAAAGTATTCAAACAGAGGCTGCGTACCTGCTTGTCAGAAGTGCAGTATAGGAAATACCTTTGTTGGATGAAAAATTGTTCTGGCTTTTTAACTCTGGAGTTTGTCTCTTCTGGTTGGAAGTCTCCTTTATTCCTCAGAACACAAAGCTAGTAGAGTAGGGGACCACCATTTGAAAATTGCCATCAATATTTGAAAATTGCCATCAATTTTCAGGTTATTGAAATGATATTTCTAGGTGTAGTAGAGCAAAAATGTACCTGAACTCTGCCTCTGCTGACAGTGATTACTCATTTCTGCCTTTGCTTTTAAATTGTTAATAGCTTAGGAACCACGCACCATAAATGCTCCCAATTCACTTGCACTAATACTGTGATGGAAAACCATTTTAGCATCTTGCATGGGGAGTGGGGGAGGGGGAGAGAGGACATTTTCCAAAGGCTTGAATTACCAAGCGCAGTAATTTAAGAGATGCTGGTGATGCCAGTATGTTTATAGAGACCTGTACTGTCCTCACAGGTTTATCTGCCTGGAAAATGTAGGTGTTGTGGGTGTTTTAAGTACAAAGGATGTTTTTAGATTTGTCAGAGGGACCCAAAGAATAAGCACATCATTCCCTTATTACTGATTCCAGCAAATAGATTGACCCTCTTGCAGAAAACCAAGTGTAAGAAAACCTATCAAAATGGAAATGCCATTGCAAGATGCAGAAGCAATTTTGAAAAAGCATAATTCTAAATGGAGACAGGCGTTTTTACCTCCTCTGAAGACATGATGGAGTGCTTCAGGGTGTGTGTGTGTGTGTGTGTGTGTGTGTGTGTGTGTGTGTGTGTGTGTTTAATCTGAACCAGAATGAAGCCCTAGCCTAAGGTCAGACCCTCTCAGAGAGCCAGTGACCATGAGGGCTTATGGTGCAACCAACACTTTTGACCCCAACCAGAAGGAACACCAATGACTTCCCAAAGGGACATGGAATTATGGACTAAGGAAAGCTTCCCATGTTATCTTATTTGATTTTCACAATATCCCTGGGAAATAGGAACTATTACAATCCTCTTTTGTTAAGTGAGGAAACTGAGGTTGCTGGTCAAGTGACTTGCCTATCTAAATTAGCATCTGAGACAATTCACATTGTGACTTTCCTGACTCCCAAAACCAGCACTCTGTATGCTGCATGCCCAATTAGTTACCTCAGTAGCTAGATTACAAGGAAAACTTCCTAAATGTGAGAGTAGTCCAACAGTAGAACAGACTGAGTCAAGAGATAATGGGCTCTTCTTCACAGATCTTTAAGCAAATACTAGATGACCACTTCAGATGTCTGCTCTCGAGAAGATTACTGTTGAAGTCCAGGTAGGCCTAGATGGTCTCTGAAGGCCCATCCAGTTCTTAAGATTTCGTGAAATGCAAATACCCCTAAGAAGGGTAATACAGTAATCAGTCAATAAGGCTGAGTTAAGCTATTACTATGTGCTAGACACTGTGATAATAAGCATGGAGGATATACAAAGAAAAACAAAAACAAAAACAAAACAAAGAAAAACCGAAACCACCATCAGTGCTCTCAGGAAGCCCACATTCTAATGGAGAAGATAGCATGTAAATAACTGTGTATACAAAATATAAACAGAGAACACGAAAAGTAATCTCAGAGGGTTCATCATTTTCATCCCATGGATAAGAATGGGTTTATTTCTACTAATTTTGGTTACTAATTTTGGTCGCACAGAAAAGAATGTGAATCCTAGACATCTGAGGGTAAGACCCTTGAGGGCAGAGACTGCTTTTTTTCTTCTTTGTGTTCCAGTGTCTGGAAAACAGTAAGAATTTAATATATTATTGTTGGTTGGCTGATTGAGGAAGCAATAAAGAGTAATCTTGGACGAGGTAAGGGCACAGAAAAGGAGGCTGGAGTTATAGAAGGCAAAGTGCGCCCTATTTCCTGGTATTGCTGAATTCTTGCTCCTATGATGCCAAGCCCACCATGAGGAGCTAAAGCTAGTTTCTAAGGGCTACTCTTTCTCACCCCATCCCTTCTAAAATGCCAAAATTACAGGATGCTTTAGGCCACGGGACAAATAAGTGATTGCCCTCTGGGATAGTCTGATCTGACTTTGGTTTATGAGGTAATTTGTTTTAGCTTAAACTAAGCTAGGCAAAGGGATGAGTGCCCAAGACTCTACCTCAGGGAGTCTTTGTTTCAGTCAATTCTAATTTAGAGATTGTTCAATGCTTTTAAAGCCCCTGCTTGGCGAAATCTGCCGGCTCTTTGCCTTTAGATTTTGAAGGCAGAGATACTATCTCTTAAATTAAAAAAAAAAATGTTTTATTGATGTTTTCTTTTTACTTTGATGTCATTTCCCAATGACTCCTAGCTATGCAACATAGCTTTCCCGGGGAACAAAGAATTACAATTAAGCAAATCAAGATATTGGCCATGACCAATAACATCTCCATACCTATAGTCTACCACCTCTCGGCCAAGAGACAAAAGGCATGCTTCACCATCACTGCATGGATCAGAGTTCTTCAGTCTTTCAGAGTTGCTTTCTTTTACTTGGGGTAGGCAGCAAATTACAGTGAACAGTACAAATTTTAGAATTAAAGAATCTGGAGTCTGCCTCTGACTCTTACTATCTGTCAGACTATAGGTCACAATCTCCCAGGTCTTCAGCTCAGTTTCCTCAGCTGTAAAATGAAGGCGCTGGACTAGATGGCTTCTGAGGTTCTTTCCAGCCCTAGACTTATGATCTTATGACATTATGTGGTGATTGTGCAAATTATATACATATGTACATATACATATATAATTCTTATGTATAGTTTACTGATTCTGCATCAGCTTCTTGTATCTTCTTCCCACTTCTGCTACAACTCTCACGCAGCTAACAGGGTACCATGCATACAAATAAAATAGATGTTTAAGTGAGAGGCTCAGTCCTTGCCCTTCTGGGTGGCCAATCCATAAGTCCCTGAGCTGATGTCTGTCTACCTTGAAGAGATAGCATTCATTAATATTTTGAACAAGCTAAGATTCACAAGTGAAAGGTGATGTTAAGGCAAAGTACTTTTAGCAATTAAGTTGCTGAAAGTAAAAACATTCAAAAGAGGAGCTATGCTTTCAGGATTGGGTGAGGTTAAATTACAGAGTAGAAAAAGCCCAGTCCTTGATACCATTATACCCTAAAGACATTAAAGAAAGAGGGGAAAGACCCATATGTACAAAAACATTTATAACAGCTCTTTTAAAAAAAAATAATAGTAATGAAATAAAAACATTAAGGAGTGCCTATCTATTAGAGAATGATAGAACAAACGATTGTGTGTGAATAGAACACTATTATGCTATAGGACATGATGAAAAGGATGGTTTCTGAGAAGCCTGGGAAGACTTATATGAACTGATAAAGATAAAAGGGAGCAGAACCAAGAAAATCACTTATATAATAGTGACATTGTAAAGACAAACAATTTTGAAACACTTCCGAACTCTGATCCATTCAGTGACCACCCATGTTTCCAAAGGTCCAAGATGAAACATGCTAACAGAGGATGGGACTCAAGATGCAGAGTGAGGCACACATTTTTCGATATGCCCAACGTGGTAATTTGTTTTGTTTTACTATGAATATTTGCTGTAGAGGTATGGTTTTCTTTTTAATGGAGTGAAGGTGGGAGGGAGAGAAAATGTTAGTGGGGTGATACAGTGAATAGAGCAACTGCCTTGGAGTCAGGAGGATCTGAGTTCAAATCTGACCTCAGACACTTAACACACACAAAACTAGCCAATTGACCTTGGGCAAGTCACATAACCCCAACTGCCTACCTTCCCCCCTCCAAAAAAAAGCAAAAAAATAAATAAATGCTTGTTAATTGAACTATTAAATTAGATTACTTTTTCTTTTTAAGAATAGGCCTGGTCATATTCAGTCTCTCATGCTGAAATCCCAGCCTAGAGTCCCAGAAAATCCCCCCAAAATCCTAACAGTTGCTCTGGCTAATGTCTGTTGTGGGGGTTACATTTCAGTAGTAGCCTCAGCAACACAAGTCAGTACTTCTGGCAGATATATCCACATAAAACCAGAAATGAACGTTGGAGGTGATTGGTAATATTTCTGCAGTTAGGGATGGCCCTAGCCTCTGCCAGGTAAGGAAGGTTTTCTGAAACACCTGCTTGGCCCAAATTCTCTAGCTCTAAGAGAACTCTCCGTTCAAACACGTTGAAAGGTATTTACCCAACTCAAGCCAAGAGTCAGTCTGTGCAATGATAAACTGGGCCTTGGAAACACTGCCTGAGGAGAAGAGACTTGGTACCTCCTTATATAGCAAATGAGCTAATGCCCAGGGAACCAGAACAATTATGCCCAACAGATGTCTTTCCTGATCCCAATCAGACCACACCCAACTTTATAAGTAGGGGAGGGTTAATCAGCTTCTGACTGATAAGATCAAATGTTGGGCCTGGAGCCAGTAGATTCGAATTTTCTGTCAATTCTTCCATCTCTAAGGACAATTCTGGAAAAGTCATTTCCTCATAATGTGCCATACAATAAGGACCAGTAGATTATAAATTTCTTGAGAGCAGGACCTTGACATTTAGGAAGCACTCAATATATGCTTGTTGAAAAACTGAAATTGAATTTATTCATACTAAAATATTATCCTATCTCCCCAGGATGCTGTCTGTGTTCTTGGGCTTGAGACACTTTCCATTTATAGCTACTGCTTTTATTTTCATCGGGAATACTTGGAGAAAATGTTCAGAACCACACTGAGAGGCTGTAACATTTAAATACTTGATTTCCCCTCACCCCTAAGAAGTACTTTATGCCTGGATATACTCTGACCAAATCAGGTAATTATTTAAAAGTTGCATTTCTTTACCATGATCCTCAGTCCCTCTCCTACCCCCAAAGGAATTTAAATTAGCCAGCATCCCTGTTTCAAATTCATTGGGTTCCTCTAAAGGAGTTCAGGGAGGCTGGAAGCAGATAGATCACATACAAAAGTTTGCTTTGGCTACCTAATTCATGCCCCGAAGACCTTATTTATCTGAATCTCTCAACTCAACTAGTATTTCTTAGTCACTATCTACCAGATAGGAGTGGTGCTAAGCACAGGGAATGCAAATACAAGTAAAAAAAAAAGACGGTCCCTGCCCTGGAGGAGTTTAGGTTCCAATGGGGGAAAGAAATATAAAAGAAAGATTGAGGTGGGGGTTGTGGGTGGGGATTACCCCACCTTAAAGAAAAAAGAAAAGCCTTCCTTAAAATGGAGGTTCTGTTCTTTTTTTGTTTTGTTTTTCTTTCTCATGGTTCCTCCCATTCGTCCTAATTCAACATGACTAATAGGAAAATATGTTTAATAGGAATGTATATCAGATTTTATGCCATCTTGGGGAGGGGGAGAAAATTTAAAACTTATGGAAGTGGATGTTGAAAACTAAAAATAAATAAATTAACTTTTTTAAAAAATGGAGATTCTGGGAAGAGTCATCCAATAGATGAGAGAGACTGCAGGGGCAGAGTATTTCCAATATGAGAATTGCTAGGCTGGAGGAACTCATTGAGAAAGACTTTCATAAGACATTTTCTTCAATCTTTGAGGCAAACTAGGAACTGCCACCCTGAAGCCTTTTGATTTACTAGGCCAGGGAAGGAGGCATCTCTTGTTGTCGTGAAGAGAACCTAGGGAAAGTCTTTTGACCTGTCATGAATTGTGATGGGTACGTGAGGGTCTGGTAGAATAGGACTCAAGGAACAGGGCAGTGGCGGCCCTGACCTACCCCAGCTTGAATTCTGGTGTCTGAAACCCTGATGAGCCTGAGGAGCTAAGAAAGAAGGCCCCATAGATCCCCCTGTGAAAACGCCAGAGGCGTGTTTGGGGTGTGACTTCCTCTTCTGGGCACTGTTGTTCCTAGATGACAGAAACTCATCCTGCTTCCATGTGAGACTGCATCACAGAAGACCTACATGGGAGTAAATTACCTCTTATCCATGATGGCTCTGGGCCCAGGTCCTTTTCCTTCTTTATCTATCTTAAACTGATTTAGCAAGGTTTTTTTGTTTTGTTTGTTTTTGGAGGGGCAGTTGGGGTTAAGTGACTTGCCCAAGGTCACAAAGCTAGTAAGTGTTAAGTGTCTGAGATTGGATTTGAACTCAGGTCCTCCTGATTCTATTCACTCTATTATGCTCTATTCATTGCTCCACCCAGCCTCCCCCATTTAGCAGAACAGAGCATCATCTTGGGAGTGAGTAAACCTAGGATCTCATCCTGAGTCTAGTCCTGTTAGACTTTTACTTTGAATATGAATTTTGGTGTTGTGGAAAGAGCCCTGGGTCTGGAATCAGATGACGGGTTCGAATCCTAATTTTTTCATTTACTGGGCATGTGACCTTACACAAATCATCTGACCAACTGAACCTCAGAATCCAGCTCTAAAGCTTATGGTCCTAGGAGACCTCCTCCTGCAGTTTTTCCTTTCTCATCTGGAAAACAACATCCAACATCAACATCCAGTGATTGTAACTGCTTGTTAGATCTCAATTTCCCAGCCATATGTGCAGAAGATAAAAAAAACAAAACAAAACAGGAAAAACAACAAACAAAAGTTAGACAAGCCTGATGGATGTTCTGAAGGATTTTAAAGATCTTTAATGATTTTATTCTTTGTAAATCTGGAAAGCTTTCTCAAGTCATTTGTCCTACCCAGAGTTCAGATTTTAGCCAAGAGGCTTAGGCATCTATAATGCAGTAATAATGCCTTTCCATTTGGGGGAAATCATTTCTCCAAAGGTATTAAAGTATTAATCCTCTAATCCTCCTAACACCTCAGTGAAGAGGACTGACGTCAAGGTTGATTATTATGCATTATTCTAGAGGCATTGATTTGCCTTAAGCTGCCCCTGGAGGGGCCTGCCTAAGACGGGGAATCTCCTTCCACAGTCAAACCTCCCTTTGGAGAAGGAAAAAATTGCTAGTAAACTCAGCTTCTCATTGCTGCAGACTGTGTGCACCACTTGCAGACAAAGACAGTTCATCAGAGATCTGTTCAAACGGGAAAGACAAGAGCTAATATAAATGGAGTAATAGCCCCGTGGACTCATTTTATTTGCAGTTTGAAGATAATGTAGTTGGCAAGTCCTCTTGTTCCCCTCCCAGTCCCAACCCATGCCTCCTTCAGGAGGTAACCTCACCTCACCTCACCTCACCAAGGTAGGTTTCACTGAGAAATAAATTCTCCTTCAGAATGGTTCTGTATCCTCATTCTTTACTCATACCTTCCCATTGCATGTCTGCTCAATCAGATTGTGAGCTCCTTGGAAGCAGGGACTGTTTTTGCCCTGGTACATAGCAAGCATTTAAAAATTTGTTGACTGACTGACCTTCCCCAGCATAAATTCATAGACTTCCTTTTCTAGGCTAACCCCTTGTCCTGTGCTTTTCCCATTCCTTCCAGAAAGAAGTAGGCCTTCCAAAAGAAAGCAAAAAAAAAAAAAAATTGGGACCTGCTAGGTGGCACAGTGAGTAGAACTTCAGCCCAGGAGTCAGGAGGACCCGAGTTCATTCCGGCCTCAGACACTTAACACCCACACAAAAATACTAGCCCTGTAACCTTGGGCAAGTTACTTAACCCCAATTGCCCTCCAAAAAAAAGAGGGGGGGGGGAAGAAGTAGGCTTTTCCCTACTCACTTGGGACCTCCATCTATCACAGAGGTTCCAAATTTGGGGTGCCAGAAAGCTGTCAAGGGGGTATATGGAATATTTGATAGATAACTCTATTATCTTATTGAAATATTCTAAAAGGAATAGCATTAATGAAAATTTAGGTTTTGGAGAGATCAAAGGTAAGGAGGTAGGGGACCGTTCTGGGTCACAATTCTAGGGCAGAGAGGAGTGCTGGTGGTCAGTCATAAGGGAGGAGGGACCCTAATTACAGTTCCAAGTTTTGTGGCTACAGGGGACCAGGGACCCTTTCTGGGTAAAGACCAGAGTGCAGATGTGGATAGCAGTGACCATGCCTCTTCCAGAATCACACCACCTTGGAAGCAACAAAAGCTTGCATACCCCCAGAACTAGCTCTGAAAATGGCAGCATGAAAAATCTTGAGGCTTGGGACAGTGCCTCCCCACTCCCAGGTAAGCAGAGCCCAACTTTAACATAAAATTCAAAGTCAAGAAATAGGTTGCAAAAAATAAGCAAACAACAACAACAACAAAATCTAACCATGAAAAGTCACCACAGTCATAGGGAAGATTAAAACATAAACTCAGAAGAAGACAACAATGTGAAAACGGCTACAAGCGAAGCCTCAAAGACAAAAGCTAATTGGACCCAAGCCCAACAAAAATTCCTGGAAGAGTTCGAGAAAGAGATAAGACTGGTAAAGGAAAAATTGGAAAAAGAAATAAGAATGATGCAAGAAAATTAGGAAAAAAGAATTAATGGTTTGGTAAAAGAGGCACAAAAATTCACCGAAAAAAAGAACTCCTTAAAAAAGACAATTAGCCAGATTTGAGGGGAAGGGGTAGAGAAGAAGGTACAAAATCTCACTGAAGAACATAATTCCTTAAAAATTCGAACTGGATAAGTGGAAACTAATGATTTCATGAGCCATCAAGAGACAAAAAAACCAAAACCAAACAAACAAAAAAACCCAAAAATCCAAAGTTAAAAGAATGAAAAAAAGAAGAAAACATTTTTCTCATTGGAAAAACAACTGACCTGGAAAATAGATCAAAGAGAGGTAATCAAGAATTGTTGGAATATTTGAAAGCCATGATCAAAAAGAGAGCCTAGACATTATATTTCAAGAAATTACCAAGGAAAACTGCCCTGATATCTTAGAAGGTTAAATAGAAGATGAAAGAATCCATCAGTCACAACCTGAAAGAGATCCCAAAATGAGAACTCCCAGGAATATTGTAGCCAAATAGCAGAGCTCCCAAGTCAAAGAGAAGATATTACAAATAGAAAGAAACAATTAAAATATTGTGGAGCCCAGACAAGTTTATACAAGATTTAGAGGCTTCTGCATTAAAGAAGCATTGAATTTGGAATATGACATTCCAGAAGACAAAAGAGCTAGTATTATAATCTATACCCCAGTAAGTAATTACTCATCCAGAAAAATTGAGTGTGATCATTCAAGGGGCAAAATGGAGGTTTGACAAAATAGAGGACTTCCAAACATTCCTGATGAAAAGAGGAGAGCTGAATGGAAAATTTGACATTAAAACAGAAGACTGAAGAGAAGCATAAAATGTTAAACAGGAAGGAGAAATCATAAGGGACTCAATAAAATTAAAATGTTTACATTCCTATATGGGAAGATGATAACTTCTAAGAACTTTGTCATTATTAGGTAAGTTAAAAGGAGTTTACAGATATAAAGCATAGATATGAGTCAATTATGCTGGAATGATCTCCAAAAAAAATGGAGGGAATAGAGCACTGGCCCTGGAATCAAAAGGACCTGAGTTCAAATCTGGCCTCAGACACTTAACACAAAAAACTAGCTGTGTGACCTTGGGCAAGTCACCTAACCCCAATTGCCCTACCTTCCCCCTCCAAAAAAAGCAAAATACAAAAAAATGGAGGGCTGAGAAGGAGGGATACACTAGGGGAAAGGGGAAGGGAAAGGTAGAATAAGGAAAATTTTCTCACATAAAAGAGTTCCACAAGGAAGAACTTTTACAATGGAAGGGAAAGGAAGGGTTGTAGGCAATGCTTGAATGTCACTCTCATCAGAAGTGGTTCAAAGAGAGAAGAATATATGTACACACTCAACTGTGTATAGAAATGTAACTTACCCAATAGGGAAATGGGAGGGGAAGGGGATAAGAGAAACAGGGATGATAAAGGAGAGGGTGTATTATGGAAGCAGTGGTTAGAAGCAAAATTGATTTTTGAAGAGAGATGAGAAGGGGGAAGGAGAGAAACAGAAGATAATGGGATAGAGGGATATACTCAGTTACTAATTATGACTGTGAATGTGGATGGGATGAGCTCACCCATAAAATAGAAGCAGATAGCAGAATGGATTAGAAAACAATCCAACAATATGTTGTTTACAAGAGGCATGCTTGAAACAAAAAGACACACACAGAGTTAAAATAAAGAACTGGAACAGAATCTAATATGCTTTAGCTGAAGTTTAAAAAGGTAGAGGTAGCAATCATGATCTCAGACAAAGCAAAAACATAAATAGACTTAATTAAAAGAGATAGTCAGAGAAACTTCATTTTGCTAAAAGGTACCATAGAAAATGAAGTAATATCAAAAAATTTTATTGCAAATTTCTCTGATAAAGGCCTCATTTTCTCAAATGTATACTGAGTATAGAACTGAGTAAAATTTATACAAATAAGAGCCATTCCCCAATTGATAAATGGTCAAAGGATATAAATGGATAGTTTTCAGAAGAAATCAAAGGTATCTATAGTCATATGGAAAAAATGTTCTAAATCATTATTGATTAGAGAAATGCAAATTAAAACAACTCTGAGGTACCATCCCACACCTATCAGAAATGAAAATGCTGGAAAGAATGAGGGGAAAATAGGTACACTAATGAACTACTGATAGAATTGGTAACTGGCCCAAGCATTCTGGAGAACAATTTAGACCTATGCCCAAAGGGCTATAAAACTGTGCATACCCATTCCCCCAGCAATACCTCTGTTGGGTCTGTATCCCAAAGAGATCAAATAAAAAGGAAAAGGATCTATATGTACAAAACTATTTATAGCAGCTCTTTTTGTGGTGGCCAGGAATTGGACATTGAGGGGATGCTCATCAATGGGGGAAGGCTAAACAAGCTGTGGTATGATTGTGATGGAGTACTGTTGTGTTATAGAAAATGATGAGGGTGATGTTTTCAGAAAAACATGGCATGATTTATATGAACTGATGCAAAGTGAAGTGAGAAGAATGGGGAGATCACTGTGCACAGTAACAGCAATGTTGTAATGATTATCAACTATGAACAACTTAGTTATTCTGATCAATACAATGATCCAAGATAGTTCCAAAGGACTTATGATGAAAAAAATTCTATCCACCTCCAGAGAGAGAGAGCTGATGAACTCAAGAGTGCAAATTGAAGTATGATTTTCTTCCCTTTTTTTTTAAATGGCTAATAAGGGGTGGCTAAGTGGTTCAGTGAATAGAGCACCTTCCCTAGAGTCAGGAGGACCTGAGTTCAAATCTGGCCTCAAACACTTAACACTTACCAGCTGTGTGACCTTGGGCAAGTCACTTAACCCCAACTGCCCTTCCAAAAAGAAAAAAAATGGCTAATATAGAAATATATTTTGCATGATTTCACATGTATAATTGATATCATATTGCTAAACTTCTCAGTAGGTGGAAGAGAGAGAGAGGGAGAGAGAGAGAGTTTGGAACTCAAAATTTAAAAAGAAAAGACTGTTTAAAATTAATGATAAAAATAAATAAAAGAAAAGGAAAAAAAAACATTCCCATTGGACCTGATTGCAGGAGTTATCTGCATACCATGCCCACAGTGAGAAAATAGAAAAAATCTCAACTAGTAAAGACAATCAGAACTGGATTTGGGAACTTACTAGAGGAGGAAACTTGAAAGGGAGACATGGTTCTGCTTTCCCCAGAAGCAATGAAAGACAATAAGTAAATGCTAAATTGTGTGGTGCTGGGTCAGTGCTGGGAAGGAGGAGTGGTTAGAGAAGGGTAACCATGGGTCCTCCAGCCAGGGTAAAGGGCATTTCAGGGAAAGTCTGTGCAAAGAAGCTCCATTCTATCTTAAAAATAAAACAAAACCACATTCATTTGACCCTGCTGCCCTTTCCCACTCCAACAATTCATCTCTCTCTTGGGAAATAAATTGTTCTTAAGCCAAGTTTTCCGTTTAGCTAAGAATATATTCCTTTAAGCTCAGAATCATTTTTTTAAAGTAAGCCTTTGGGGATAGAAAGGGCAGGCTATAATGACTTACAACTCTCTGAAAATAGCAGGAACTGGTTTGTGAGGTGAGCTTCATCACAGGAGGTGTGTGAGCAGAGACTGATGGCCACTTGTAGGGGATGCCATATTAGGGAATGTTGTGATGACCCAATCCAAGGTACCTTTCAGCTCTAGGTTGGATCCCTATTTCTTATTAAATCAAGTCCCGGCACCCAAGGACCTCTGTTATATGCTTAGCACTATATTAGGCACTGAGGGACTGCTATGTTTGAAGAGGTACCCACCCTCAAGGAGCTTACAATCTAATTGTGGAGACAAATTTAAACTACTAAGCAATAAAGGACAAGAAATAATGAAATGATAAATATATGTCACAGACAGTGTCAGTGGGAAGGAGGGGAGGAGTGGACAGTGATGGAGAAATTTAGCCAGGAGTACCAGAAAAATCAGGCAAAATTTCATAAGGGAGGTAATATTTGAACTAGACTTTTAAGGATGAGTAGGATTTGGATAGGTGGAAGAGAAGGGTAGGTGTTCTAGGTGATGGGAAAAACAGGAGCTGTTTATTCTTACACTGAGATAGGAGTGCATGGAGAGAGCAGTAGGCATAGTGTGTTTGTGAGGCAGTGAGAAAGCCCGAGTGACTAAAGCAGAGGGCTCACTTGGGCTGGTAGTGGGAAATAAAGCAATCCTTATAATAATCATAGGAGCCAAGAAGCACAGATTAAAAGGGGCCAGGAAGGTGTGTTGGAAAGAGCACTGGATTCAAATGCCATCTCTTCTAATAGTTACTCATAGGCCTTGGGTAAGTCATTGAACCTCTCTGGGCCTCAGTTTCCTTATTTGTACAAGGGAGGGGTTGAAGGAGATGACTTCTAAGGTGTCTTCCAACTCTGGCATTCTCTGA
>NW_027187372.1:3307119-3308773 GCF_028583685.1 Petaurus breviceps papuanus
GTGAACCTATATATCACATTGCCAACAAATAATACTAAGGGAGGGGAAAGGGGGGAAGAAAGACAGAGAGAGAGAGACAGAGAGAGAGAATATTGTAAGACAATGTATGATGTTATATGACATACTGTGTTTGATCATGCTTGGGGATAATGCTGGGGATACAAAGGAAAGTGAAAGATAGCCTCTGCTCTCAAGGAACTCATGATCTAATGGGGGGTGGGGGTGGGGAGAGACAATGCGCAAACAATTATGTACAAATAACTGTATTCAAGACAAATTGGAAATAACCGACAGAAGGCACTAGAATTAAGGAGGATTGGGAAAAGTTTCTTGTAGAGGGTAGACTCTCACCTAGAAATTGAAGAAGGCCAGGGAAGCTAGGAGATAGTGAAGAAGAGGGAGAAAGCTCTAGGCATGGGGGGACAGACCATAATAATGCACAGTTAGAGAAGTTTTGTGTAAGGAGTAGTAAAGAAAGTGTCACTGGATCACAGATGGTGGGTGCATATGTGTGTGTGTGTGTGTGGAGGGGAGAAAGTGTGAGAAGACTAGAAAGGTGGGGAATTGAGAGAAGATTAGGAAAGGCTTTGAAAGCCAAACAAAGGATTTTATATTTGATCCTAAAGGTGATAGAGAGTCATTGGAGTTGATTTAGTAGGAAGGTGACCTGGTCAGACCTGTGCTTTAGGAAGATTACTTTGTCAGTTGAGTAGAGAATAAATAGAATGGAGAGAGACTTGAGGCAGGAAGACCCACCAGCAGGTTGTAGCAACAGCCTAAGTGTGAGGTGATGAGAGCCTGCACCAAGATGGTAGCAATGTCAGAAAGATAAAATCTACAGAGCTTGACAACAGATTGGATAGAGAGGGTAAATGAGAACTAGGAGTTGCAGATGACACCTAGATTGCAAACCTGGGTGATTGGGAGACTGGTGGTGCCCTCAATAGTAATAGGAAAGTGAGGAGAGAGACAAATCCTGATTGACTAAGAGACTCCTGAATGAGCAACCTTGCTTTTAAAAGTGTGGAGAGATTGAGAAAAGAGAAGTGAAATTCAGGAGATCAGGACAAGGGAAACAGCACAAATTTTTGAATGGCTAATGGGAGGCTCTATATCCCTTGACTCTCAGCATCTGCAACCCTAGAGACTATTAAGGGCAGACTACCCTGGTAAGACCATTCTCTCTTTTGTTGAGCTGAAATTGTATCTCACCTACGAAGAACTCATTTACTCTTTTCTATCCTATTGTCTATCTTAAAATATGTAACTTCCTAGATTTTAAAATATTTTCGGTCTTGGAGGTCCATTGAATCTTTTTGCATTTTTGCCAGTATTTCTTTGCTAGTTCCAGAATTGAAAACTACTCCTTGCTGAGATGATATGTACAAGGTTTATTGAGCTGGGGTTAGTTTGTAAAGTGCTTTGCAAAGCTTAAAGTACTATAAAAATAGTAGCTATTTTTCTTATTCTTATTCTAGTCACATGGACTGTCACATAATGTCAAACATGACACAGCAAGATCAAACACAGTATGTCATATAACATCATACATTGTCTTACAATATTCTCTCTCTCTGTCTCTCTCTCTCTGTCTTTCTTCCCCCCTTTCCCCTCCCTTAGTATTATTTGTTGGCAATGTGATATATAGGTTCAC
>NW_027187372.1:3308783-3329831 GCF_028583685.1 Petaurus breviceps papuanus
TCAGAGAATGCCAGAGTTGGAAGACACCTTAGAAGTCATCTCCTTCAACCCCTCCCTTGTACAAATAAGGAAACTGAGGCCCAGAGAGGTTCAATGACTTACCCAAGGCCTATGAGTAACTATTAGAAGAGATGGCATTTGAATCCAGTGCTCTTTCCAACACACCTTCCTGGCCCCTTTTAATCTGTGCTTCTTGGCTCCTATGATTACACCCTTAGCCCAAGATGAAATGCATCTAAAACTTTACTCACCCTACCCACTCGGAAGAAAAATTTTTCTAACTAATTTCTAATAATTTTATACAGACCTCTAGTCTTTACCAATAATAATGAGAGGTTGAATGAAGTAGTGGATAGAAATCTAGTCTTGGAAGCCAAGAAAACCTGTGTTTAAACATCACCTCAGACTTTTATTTTCTAACCCTGGACAAATCACTTAACTTTTCGGTATTTTAGGCAACTCTCTAAGACTGTAAGGCCTTACAGCAAAGGTCTAATTTACCTGCACTGGTAGGAGTTTTTTCATCCAGGAATACATAATCACAGTTCCAGCCCTTATCTTTATGCTTGCACATAAAAATGTAAATTCTTAGGCAGTGAAGAGACCAGGGCCAAATAAGTAACTTCTGATACCTAGAATTGGCTCCATGTGGAGCTGTTTCCAGAGATTATGTGATTTCCCCAAAGGAATGAGAGTTCTGCTCTTCTTAAACTTAATTGTACATTTGAAACAGTGCCACAGATGGTGGTCTTCTTACACTACTGATCAGTAATGTTTGGTCCTGAGCGCACTGTATGCCTGCTTGCTGGCTGCTGGGTGCCTGGGAGGAGAGAGGAGGGAAGAGTCAATCTGCTTCCATCCAGGAGCTCAGCCCTTTTGTCTGCCCACAAAGGGACCAGTCAGGCAACCTTAAATGGTCACACCAACAGGGCAGAGGAAAAGCATGTCTCTGTCAGCTCGGATGCTGAAGGCAAAAAAAGAAAGAAAAAAGACTTTTAAAATGCTTCTGTTGCATGCCCCCGCTGAGATTTTTAAATGCCTTCTCCTCTGGTGTATTTGATGCCTCCACATTATTGTCTGTTTTCTTACCCAGGGAGGCTCTGGGGCAAACAAGGGCTGTGTCTTTGCATGTTTTCATAGAGTGCTGAGTGTGCTGTTGGCACTGGAGGAGCAGCAAATAATAACAATGCAATCCAAAGAGGGCTGGGAAGCCAGGGCCAGTCTGGGAAGCAAGGAGACTGTCCATATATGGGTAGTGAAGGGCAGAGATTAGATGCACCTTTGATATCTGAACTTAAAGAGAGCCAGAAGTTAGAAAGAGGAAGAATGCACTTGACTTGGACTTTCTGCAAAAGAATTTTATCAACGGGGTGTGTGTGAGACAGCCAAGAGAACAGGAAAGGATATTTCCCCAGGGAAGTCATAGAAATCATACTACTCCTACAGAGCTTTACCCACAGGGCCTATCCCAAAGAAGTTGTCACTGCCAAAATGAGAGCCTGCAGAATCTGTACTTTGCATGGTGTAGCAGAAGAATTACTCGGTTTAAAAGTAGAGGACCTGGGGGAGAAACTTGTCTCTGTACCCTGCTGCCAAGTCACATCCCCTGTGTGGATCTCAATTTCCTCAACTGTAAAATGAAGCAGTCACTTTAGTTGCCCCATTTTTGAGTGAGAAGGAATCCCAGGATTCATCTAATCCACTGCCTTCTTGAAAAACAATCCCTTCTTCAATATACCTGATAAGGACTTATCTAGTCTTTGCTCAAAGTTCCCTAATGAGGAAGTGTCTCAGGCATAGTAAGTGTGTGGAGGCTGGATTGGTAAGTGAGTTTAAGCAATGGGTATAATCCCTAAAAAACAGTGAGTAGCCCACTTTGGTTGCAGTACATAACCAGGAAGGGAATACAATAAGGTAAGGTTCAGGTTGGGTCAAAAACATGTGACAAATGGAACCTGCCTCTACCTCCTGTGACAACACCCTATTCTATTTTGTGTTAGCACTAATTGTTAGGAAGTTTTCCCTTCTAACAAGCCTAAATCTGTCTTTTGGCACCTTTTCCCATAGCTGCTTGTTCTGCACTCTGGGGCCAAGAAGAACAGGTATAATCCTTTTTTCTATAGGACAGGTCCTTTTTTTAGCTCTAAATAAGATGATTGAATGAGTTAACTGCAAAGCCAGGTCTTTCATAGGATTTCAATGTCAGTGGAATAGCAAAGAAGAAATAATGTTTGAGTTTTATGGGTAGTAGAAGAATTCATGCCTGAAGAAAGGATAAAGGGTATTGAAGAAGAGAAAAAAAGGCAGTTTTGGTTATGAGAAATTAAAAAAAACTTTTGCACAAACAAAAACAATGCAACTAAAATTAGAAGGAAGAATGTTGAAAAAAACTATGAATTGGTCTAGCCATCTTGGAAAGTAATTTAGAATCATGCCACAAAAGTTACTAAACTGAATGTAGCCATTGACCCACAAAATGCCACTACTACACCCCAAAGGAGTTAAAGAAAGAGGTAAAGGACCAACAGATACAAAAGTATTTATAGTAATTCTTTTCATGATAGCAAAGAACAGGAAACTGAGGGGGTAACTATCAATTACAGGGTAGTTGAACAAATTACAGTATATTAATGCAATGAAATTCTATTGTGCTATGAGGAAGTATGAAATTTTTTTAAATGATGTGTAAACATTTTACAAATATTATCTCATTTAATCCTTACAACAACCTTTGGGAGATAATACGCTAATGTTATTCTTATTTTACAGATGAAGGCACTGAGGTACATAGAGGCTATGTAACATGCTAATGGTCATACAGTTAAATATCTGAGGTCAGGTTTGAACTCAGTTCTTACTGACTCCAAATCCAGGGCTCTGTCCACCTAGATGATGAAACAGGTAATGTCATAGAAATTTGGTAAAATTTGTGCAAAGTAATGCAAAGTAAAGTAAACAGAACCAGAGCAATTTTACAACAATAACCTTATAAAGACAAAGAACTTTGAAGGAATTAAAAACTTTGATCAATACAATAACTAACCACAATTGCAGAGGATCTATGATGAAACCAGCTACCTATCTCCTGACAAAGAAATGATAAACTCAGGAGGCAGATTAAAACATTTTTTTTTTAAGATATGGCCAATGCAGAAATTTATTTCACTTGTCTATGCATATTTATTACAAGAGTTTTGTTTCTCTTTCTTTTTTGTTTTCAGTTAGGGGAGTTAGAGAGAGAAAATAATTTTTTGTTGATTGAAAGAAATTTAATTTTTTAAAAAAGAACTGAAATATCAATCCCTTATATTCATACCAATACTCACATCCTTACCTCTCTCAGCCCACCCCTCTAGAACATATACACCTTGACACATGAACAATTTACTGGTATTTAGGGTTCCAGGAAATTTCATCAAGATTCCCCATTTTCATTCTCTGCTATTATAGGACAACTGGTAAATGTCCTCCTTCATTCTTTGTGCAAGGTTAGTTTGGATTTGGAAGCTGAGAAAAATCAGCTAGAATATTATTAAGCTTTAGCCCTGCTTCATGTAGGCTGAGGCAGTAAATAGGAGAGGACCACTATCTATCAAGAACAGTTATTTCAAAAAACTAAAATTCAACATTCAAGGTTGACATTCAGGTCAAACTTAGTGATGGATTGGCCAGGCTCCATTTGTCAATGTCCCATTCAGTCATTAGGCCATTAAACCATTCACTGCTGGGATCCAGAGTTGGAGGGGGCACTCCCAAAAGGATTGCCCTTTAAGGAGCCAAAGTTAGGCTAGTTGTCTAACTAACTTGAGGGAGGAATAATCCAAACTTTTTTTATTTTTGGAGAATGAGAGGAAGAAGCAATAATAATCTGTCACCCTTGGGATTTTCCCCATTTATTTTGTTTGGGTTATCAACCCTGCTACAGCTCTCCAATTTATTCTTATAATTAATTTGTGATATGATGGATGGTGATAATTTTTTATATCTCTGTAGCACTTTAAAGTTTACAAAGCACTTTATAGACACTGGAACCTCCCAATAACTTTGTGAAGTACTACAGGTATTATTATTATTACTACAGGTATACAACAAATGAGTAAACTGAGGCAGAGAGTTCATTAATTTGCCTATGGTAATAGAATAATAGAGCTCAGAGGACATGTGGTCTAATCACCTCATGTGACAGATGAGTAAGGCCCAGAGAGGTTAAGTAATTCACCCAAAAGTCACCCAGATCCTAAGTGTCAAAGGCAAGATTTAAACTCATCTTCCTGACTCAAGGTCCATTGTTCTATCTTACATTGCACTGTTGATACCAATGAAGCCATACCAGGGAGACTATTGAAATCTCTTGCTCCCACATCCCTCCAACCCTGTTGCAAAAGAAAGAAAAACGATTGCTTTGTAAGAAATATACATAACCAAGCAAAACAAACCTCTACATACGTCTTAAAAAATAAATATCTCAATCTGCACCCTGGGTCTATCACCTCTCTGTCAAGAGAAGTAAGTACTATGTTTCATCATGAATCCTCTGGTATCATGGTTGGTTATTGTGTTGACCAGAGTTATTAAGTCTTTCAAAGCTCTTTGTCTTTATGATGTTGTTATTGTATAAATTACTCTCCTGGTTCTACTCATTTCACTTTGCCTCAGTTCGTATAAATCTTCACAGGTTTTTCTGAAATAATATTTTACAACACAATAGTATTTCATTATATTCATATACTATCATTTATCCAGTCATTCTCCCCTTATATCTTCATCTGTAGAAATGCTACCCACACTTTAAAGCTGAGACCAAATACCATGTCCTTCAAATAGTATTTGCTGATACCCACCCCAATAGCAATCAATAGCAACCATTTCCTCCCAACCTTTCACTAAATATGGATAATACCTCTCATCATGTATCATTTAGCATCATATTTATTTTTATCACATCATATAATTAGATGGTAAAATGCATGAGAGGAGCATTGATGTCTTATTTGCTACCCATTCCCAACAGGGTTCTACATACAGTGGGTGCTTAATAGATGTGGATTTTTTTGAAGTTGAACTTCCCAACAGATAGGAAACACAACTATAAGAGGCAAAATTTATGTTTTGCTAACTCCTTTTATCAAAAATTCTTTCTAATCAGATCAACCCATCAGCTTCTCCAAGACTTGAGGACCAGCTGGGTTGTCCCTTTCCCCTCAGGCTCAGGGAATAGAATCTTCTCTGTAAACTCCCAGTCTTTTCATGCTGTCAGCCTCATGATTTTCTCTTTTTGTTCTCTATCCCCTGAATGGTTTCACACTATTTTTTTGTCACTGAATTGTCCTCTTCTTCTTCTTTTTTTGTTTTTGGAGGGGGGAAGGTAGGGCAATTGGGGTTAAGTGACTTGCCCAAGGTCACATGGCTAGTTTTTGTGTTAAGTGTCTGAGGCCAAATTTGAACTCAGGTAGCTACCCCCAAAGTGTCCTCTTCTTAATAGAATCCCAAGCTCCCTCAAAAGTATAACATGCCAAAAGAACTCACCATCCTTCTACCCCCACCAGGCTGACAAAATCTTCACCAGTTGACCCAAAGCCATTGCCCCAAACAATGGTTCTCCTGATGTCACCAATCTAACCCTGAGTTCTGAAGATTCTCTCAGTGGGCAGTCCCTCTTTCTGCCAGGACAGGATACCATCAAACCTTTCATTGAAATAAAATCAGGACCAAAGGACCAAGAAAATTCAACAAAATTCATACCATGAGAAGCAGAGATGCCTCCCATTACATAAAGATAGAGACCAACTACCTGGGAAAATTTTAGCAGGGATTCTGATTCAGGTGTAGATTGGACTATATGGCCTCTTAAGTCTCTTTAGAGTGTGAGTTTCTTTGAGCATATAATCCAAACTGACTCTATCACCTGTCTCACTTGGCCCTTGGGTAGAAGTCTCCTCCTGTAGAAGTACAATTATGCTGATGGGTTTTTGGTTTATGGGGAGCTTCTCCTGCTTCTCTCTGAAGATTTCTTTCTCATCAAAGTAGCCCTGGGCAGAATTACTGAATAGATGAGTAGACCAAATTTGTCTTGGTCCATAAGAAATTATTAAAGGGATGATTTCGTTGAAATCTGGGAGGACTTTAATGAGCCAATCAGTCAGTAACTAGGGCCTGGATAGATGCTTCACTGAGTGGAGGGGGATGGTCATTCCAGATTCCAGTTTGGGTGTATGATAAATGACTCAAAGGGTGGAGATGAAAGGAAAGGTATGGGGCTTTTAAAGGATGAGGGTATAGAAAGCTAAGATTAAAAATTTAGAAGAGTTGTTTGAGACTGGAAGCAAAAAGCAAAAATGAGTGAGGCTATTTGAAGGGACACAGGCTGGATGCAGTCTGTGAGATCAGAATAGAGAAAAAACTAATTCAGGAAAATTCTATGAACATAATCCAGAGGGATCCAATTGAGTTGAGAATTAGGTGGCCAGGAAGAGAAGTAGTTTGAACCTATAGAAAAGGGCTAGATATGTCAGATATATTGTGGAGGGGAATTTTTTTAAGGGACAAGTTGTACTAGATGGGCTCTGGATCCTTTCCAGCCCTAATACTATGGCTCTAGAACATATTCAGGGTCCAGATAGAACAGGAACTGTTTCTCTCATGACCAAGGAATCATAAAAGAAAGTGTTCTCCCTTGAACCTGGGGATTGGGAGAATGTCAAATTAAAAGGAGTGTCTGAATCAAAAGACACAAGAGTAGAAAGAAGGCACCAGAAAACTTGGTAGGTAAAACAAGAAAGAAAATGAGTAATGCTTTAAGTTGAGTCAAGATAATTAATGAGAGAAGCATAACTGTATGATCTGTCATGGGGGAAGGGGAGAAGGGAGAGACTCTGTAGCTTTCCCATAGTGTGTCATATATTCGTCCCTGTAATGTTGTATTTTGTGATGTCCTCCTGGAGTAGGGAGACATTACTGTTCTTTTTGTTGTTCAGTTGTGTCCAACTCTTCATGACCCCATTTGGGGTTTTCTTGGTGAAGATACTGAAGTGATTCACCATTTCTTTCTCTAGTTCATTTTACAGATGAGGAAATCGAGGCAAATGGGGTTAAGTGACTTGCCCAGAATCACACAACTGGTAAGTGTCAGAGGTCATATTTGAACTCAGGAAGATGACTCTTCTTGATTGCAAGTCTGGCACTGCATCCATTGAACTACCTGGCCCCTTACTGATGGTGGCTAATTATGGTCAGAATAACAAATGGGAACCATCAGTCAAGAGGGTTCTTAGTTAGCTAAAAGTGAATCTGAGATTACAACTCAGACCTTGAAAGAACAATTACAAAGGGGAGAGGAAGGGAAGAAACTATTCTGGAAAGACAGACACCATTTCTCTTTTAATCTAATTAGAAACGAACAGTCTTGAAGTCCAGGATTATAATGGGCCACATCAGTTGGAGAAAATGAATTTCGTATAGTTTAGAAAGATTGGATTGTTCAGCCTGATTGCTGAGTAGAGTTTTTAGATGGCTTTGTGATTACCTGAATTTTATTTTTGTAATGTTTTTGTCTTACATACAAATGACTTAGGTTAAATGACAAATATTGTTAAGAAAGATCAAGTTCATCGTTGGTGCTGGTAGAGCTGTCAGCTGGTATACTTTTGCAAGGCAATTTATATAATGTGAGCTAAAAAACTGCTTGTGCCCTGTGACCCAATGATGCCACTACAAGAACAAAGCCTAAAATATTTAATGGACAGTTTAAAAAAAAAAGACGTACCTAGGAGCATTATTCAAAGTAACAAAAAATTCATTCAAGATTGTGCTATTATATCTAACATGGAAACAACCCACATATACCCAAATGAATGGTTGAACAAATCATATCTGCATGGAACAGAATGTTATTGTGCCATAAGAAATAATAAGAAATATAAAGACTGCAGAAAGACTTGTAGGAAGTAACACAGAGAAAAGGAAGCAGAGAAACAAGGCAATTTATACACTAACTGCAGCTTTTCACTCCCTGTCCCTCATGCCTGAAATGTTCCCCCTCCTGACCACCAACTCTTAGGTTTTTTTTACTTCTTTGAAGATAAAGTTCAAATCTCACCCTCAGCAGGAGGCCTTTCCCAGTCCTCCAACTCTGAGTGTCTTCCCCCCTGAGATTACCTGCCTTCTTCTTTGAGTGAAGGGAATGGTGCAGTGGATACAGCACTGGGCCTGGAGTCAAGGAGACCTCAGTTCAAATATAGCCTCAGATTATTTACTGGCTGTGTGATCATAAGGAAGTCATTTAACCTCACTTGCTTCATCTGTAAAATAGGGGAAATAATAATGGCACCTGCCAATAACTGCAAAGCACTTAGCACAATGCCTGGCACATAGTAAGTACTATATAAATGTTGGCTATTATTATTTCTTCGTGTATAACATGTAAGTACCTGATTATTTACATCCTGTCTCCCTTATTAGAATTGAGACCTGAGACTGTTTTCTGCCTTTCTATCCTCAATGTTTAGCACAGTGCCTGACACATAGGAAAGACCTAATAACTTTTTTTTTTATTCCAGTAAGCTGGAAAATAAAAAGAAAAATTTTAGAAAAGTATAAAATAAAAGAATAATTCCGATATTTCCTTATTAAGATCAACATAAACTTTTTTCAAAAAGTTCAGTTTCCTGTACAATCACTTCTGTTGTTTATATATGTGAATATTTGTGTCTAATTCTATTTTGTTTTTCAAAAACAAACAAATGACCTGCAAAGACTCTTGTGGTCTGGAATGTGTGGTAGAGGGCAAAGGAGGCAAAGACAACATCAGGTGACTTTATGGGATTCAGGACCAGGATCCTAGGCATAACATGGAGTTTTAATTGACTGTTCATTGCACCAGTCACAGCCATGGTTATACAGCAAGAAGGAAGCCTGGGCCAAGGTCTGAAGTCTCCAGGTTTAAGTTCTCTGTAAAGCTGCCATTTTATTGTGAAGGCCCTCATGCTATTAATTGTGCATGTGGTTTAGACCTCCATAACATGTCTTTGTGTTGTAATAAAACCAATAATTAAAACATTTTTTAAAAGCTTGTACAGCCTGAGATGGAGGCTTACGTGTATTGTACAAGATGTGATGAGAAAGGATACCTGAGGAGAAAAGCTAAGCAAAGGCCCAGCCCCACACACCATCCCCCACCCCCAAAGGAAAGTCTTTGAAGAGAAAAATCTTCCAGTTACCCAGAAAGTAACTACAGAAAACTACTTAGGGGAGAAACACCCAAATGTGCTAGGAAGGAGCTTGCCAGAGAGCCTTCTGTTGGAGACTCTGTTTCTTTTTGATAAATATCTTCTCCTGGTGTCCACATGAGACACAAGTGCCTCTAGTCCTGTCCTTAGTCACCAGACACTTAAAAAAAATGACATGTCTTCCTCCCTTTCCTTTAGACCTCTGCTCTCTGTTAAGGGGATCATGGATTAATAGATTAGTTCTTCAATTTAACCTATTTGCTTTTTAACTCCTGACTTCTACAATCCAGGTCTTAACTAAAATAAGGGACCAGAGGTGTATCAGGCCCTTACCCGGGCCCTCAAAACACCAGATTTACAGTCAGATGACTTGTTTAAATCCAAGCTCTCTTACTACCTGTATGACTTTGGACAAATCACTTAATGTCTCTGAGACTAAGTTTCTTCCTCTATAAAAAAAGAAAATTGCATCAGATATTTAAGGTCCCTTTGAACCCTAAATTCTATGACCTTACATAGGTATGTACATCATATGGGCAAGTCCTCTGCCTGCATATGTACATGGCCCATTAGAGGATTATCCAAGCCATCGATTAATTAAATGAGTTCCAAGATGATGAGTATGCCACTGGCTCAGGAAGAAACAGTTTGGATTACAATTCAAGGGACAGGGGAAGGGACTTTCTGTAGAGAGTTTTGAGACATTGCACCTGCCTACCTATAACACAATGGAGTACCTGTTTTCATTTTTGCTGTTTTTTTTCATGTGTGTTAAATTTAACTAAATACAATATTGCAGAGAGAATTCAAGATCATTGAAAGCACAATTTTCCAAATGCAAATCAACTGATCTCATACTCAACTGTGCATCAAAGTCATTGTCCATTTGTGGTGCCTGTCCAAGCTATATAGAGACCCAAAGAAGGAAGCAAGGAGGGAAGGAAAGAAGGAAGGAAAGAAGGAAGAAAGGAAGAAGGAAGGAAAGAAGAAAGGAAGAAAGGAAGGAAAAAAGGAAGGAAAGAAAGAAAGAAGGAAAGAAAAAAGGAAGGAAAAAATGAGAGACTAATGTAGCTGCATGGTATATGGACAATATTTATTTATTTTTCATCCACTTTGTTTTCCATATTTGGATGGTTAAACGGATCTCTCTATAATAGCAGATGTTACTGAAGGGACTTAATAGTGTTTAGGGTCTGTATACAATAAATACAATGTCCTTTGCAAATAAGTATATTTGTAGGACCTTGCTATGGATAGGGAATTCTTCTTCTATTTGAATTTGGTACAGGACCTCCTTTATAATAGGTGAAGATGCCTCCTTGTTTGACACCTTGTTTAATGTTAATACTTGGATCTTTTGACAAAGTTTCTTCTGTAGTTGCATCTGTCATAGAATCTTACATTATTTTAACAATTGTATGAGACACCTATTTCAAGCATAGCTTTTAAAGTGGCATTTTATTCTATTAAATGCTTTTTCCTGGTAATCATCAATAGACACAACAGGAACTTCTATTCTCTATACCACTCTGTAATTTGTGTAACTATAAAGATGTTGTCTGCTATAGAAAATCATCTACAAAAGCCTGAGTATTTCCTTTTCATGCTATTATCAAGGACAGCTGCAGCACAGGTCAATAGTGGCTGAGATCTTCACAGTCATCTTTTCTATTCCTTTATCTTCTTTTCTTTCCTTTCCTTTTGATAAGAACCACCTATGAGCCATTCTTTTGGAATCCTTGCTTCTTTGAGACCTTGAAAATTTATCCCGGAGTGCCTTTAAAATTGTCACTATCTATCTATATGTACACACACACACACATGTTTGTGTGTATAGGTATACATATACATATATATGCATGTGTGCATACAGTATTATTATACATGTATGTGCACATGTGTATGCACACACCAAATTTTACATATGCAGTCTTGTCTTCATCTTGTAGAATCTCAGGACCGGGAGCTAAATTCTCAGAGATTATTTAGTCTAGTCTCATTATTTTTCAGTCACAGGAGGAGAGAGAAAGCTGAAAGATGTCATTTAATCCAACCTCTTTATTTTATAAATGAGGAAATGGAAGCCCAGAGAGTCAGAGTGGTTTGCCCAGTATCATAGGGTTACAATAATTGGCCAACATGGGATTCAACTCCAGGTCTTCTGAAAGGCTCTGTTCTCCCTACAGAACTAAAGAGTCCCAAGCATCAACAAGAACGGTCTGAGCCAACCTAAAATGTACTTTTCTGTGCTTTGTCAAGTTCTGCCTCATGAGCAAAGGCTGGAAGATGGGGGTGAGAGGTAGAGGGAAAGAAGAAAGAATAGTGAAGAGAAGGTGGGGGGTGGGGAGGTCCAGAGCTCAGATAGTCAGGAAGCTGGTTTGTAAATAGGGGAAAATGTACAAAGATTCTGATACACTTTACAAAAGACTTTTTTCACAAGAATCTTGTGAGGAAGTGTAAGGATTACTGTCTCCATTTCACAGACTAAAAACAATACTCTGAAAGCTGAAGTCAGTCACCCAGGGTCACATGAACTAATAAGTGGCAGAACTAGGCCACACTGGACCTCAGGACTTCTGATTCTAAGTCCAGGGTTCTTTCCAGTAACTGCCTCTCATTATGCCATTCAACTTTTATTGGCAGTTATGAAACTGATTCCAGTATCAAAAATCACTAGTTTTGCCTGTGAGAGAAAGCCCTGTACAACAAGCTTATTTCTGTTAAAAGTATAAAGATTTGTGGTCTCAGAAGTACAGAATTTTTTGAACACACACACACACACACACACACACAAATGCCTGCAAGCTAGTATCCATGCCAAGATTTTCCAAAAGCCAACGGGTGAGAAATGAAGCCCCAAGCAATTGGGTTGACCCAGCATAGATCTAAGGAAGCTAAGAGGAAAGGAGAGTAATTTATCCATTGATTACGTCAAATTTGCAAATGAACTTGGTGGACTGATATCTACCTAAAAAATCACTTTATGTTTGAGCCCACTCTCCCAGGAGGCCTGGGGAGGCTCTAAGGAAGGGTGTGTCCCTACATGTCAGAGGTAAATGCTTTATAACTGTTCTTGTTTCATCTAAGTAGCAAATGAAACTAATGGGTGTTAATTGACTAAATGAAACTGAAGCATTAGATACTGGTAATTAACATTGGGGAGAACACACCAGAATAAAGGCTCAAGTCTATAGCTTTCACCCCAAGGCCCTCAGGGATACCCCTAGGACCTTGAGGAAGAGATATGACCTTGCTTAGACACCTGGCATTGGTTGAGAATGTTAGTTGGGAGGAGGATCTCTAGAGCTTTATAAGGGCTACAGATATATTCATACATACACACACGCACGCACACACACACACAACTAGTAGATTATTCAAAGAGTGAAAGTATATCACTTCACATATTCTTGGGTTCTTTCCAAGTCATAATGATTACTCATTCCACACTTTTCTATCCTTTAAATCCTTTCTTTTTGCCAGCATTTTCCCTCAGAGTCCAGCAAAATACTTTCCAAGATTCAGCTGACTTTCCCCAAATCTCTGGGGCAGAGAGAAATTTAGCCCATTTCACAGTTGAGTAAATTAAGGAACAACAGCAAAAAAGAGAAGAAGCATTCTGTTAGTTCAACCTGCAAATAAAGAGATGAATGGGACAAGAACAGTCACAGCCCATAGCGTCTCAAAATGAAGTGAGAATTGGAATCTGTTGTTTTTTCTTTTAGAAGAATGCCAGTTTCTTTCCTCCTCTCAAGTCCTTTCTTCCTCCAAAAGCCCAGGACTTAGCTTGTGCATCCACAAGCCTCCCACTCTATCTCAGAGCAAGGGCTTGGCTGAAGACTCCTGTAAATATCACTCCTTTTGAGATTACTGGGCAGAGAAACCTGAGAGGAGATCTGTCAAGGCTGAGGTCTAGAAACATTTGCCTTGCCATTTATCAAGATCATATTACAGAAAATTCACCCATAATGGAAACCAAACTGAAGAAGCCAGTGGGGATAAATTAGGAAAATCATCAAGCTACTGATCCATGCTCTATAGATAAGGGACCAAATTGTCTGGTTTTCCCTAGAAATTAGGTATAATGGCAACGCTGGCTTTGGTAGGCCTTAGTCCCCTCCTCATGCCCTCACATTGCCATCATTTCAGTTCTAACATCTGGAAGCTAGCCCAAGGAGAATGTCATACCTTGTATAAGAAGACCACTAAGGGGGACTCCCATAAGAAGGACTGAGTGATAGATGCCTTCTCAGCAGAATGTCCAAAGGCAGCTACAAAGTCATACAAAGACTCAGGAGATAATTTAAGGCATTTCTTTCTTGATGAATGCACAGTAATCCAATAGGGCTATGTCTTCTGTACTTTTTATATGACTACAAACTCATGTTTAGAACACTAGATGCACTAAACAAATGATTGTCTCAGACTTCCTCTTGGGGGACTGAGGTGTTCCATGTGGTCAGCATAAAAGATTGACCAGCTTCAAGTATTCTCTCCCCATTTGGCAAGGCAACTAAGAAACCAAGAGAAATAGGGTTTTTCCCAAATTCTTTGAGATGGGACTGACCACAAGAACACAAAGGCTCCTGGCCATTTCCTACCCCTGATGTCTTCCCTTTTTTTCTGCTTGTATACTGTATGCCAGGAAAGGATATGGTTTGAAATGACCTTCCCTTTCTTTCCTCTGGTAGACTTTCCAACCAAGTCTGGATTCTATTCAGACTACTCAGAATCTCAAGAGTTGGAATGAACTTCAAAGGCTGTTTGTTCAACCAGTACCTGAACAGAGATCACTGGGACAAGTGGTCATCTAGCCTTGGCATGAAGAACTCGAAGGAAGGAACCCGCTATTTGTCCAATCAACCAACAAGCTTTTTTTGAAGCACCTAATATGTCCCAGGCACTGTGCCAGTGGTCCATTCCTTCTTCAAGATCTCTAATTATGAGGAATTATTACCTTGTTTTTTTTTAATCCCTATGCCCTCTTCTCTGTAGCTCTCATCCATTGCTCCTAGTTCAGGAGCCAAACAGAATATCATCTCCATCTCATGTGACAGTTCCTGGTTATGCTATGAATAATAAATGACTGTGCTCCTAACAACCAAGTAGGAGATCCTAGCCAGACCATTCATTCATTCACTAAACATTTATTAGGCACCATTATGCACAAAGTGAGGTATAAAGCATGGTGAATAGAGGACCAGCCTTAAAGTTAAGACCTAGGTTCAAGTCAAGTCTCTGACACATATTAGCTATGTGACCATAGCCAAGTCACCTAATTTCAACCAAATGCCTCAGCCAAAAACTCCAAAGACTGCATGTTTCAACCCTCTTTATGGGTAACCTCTTCATTTTTATGGTTCCCTGACTGGGAACACTGCTAATCTCAAGCTCTTCTCCACCCGGGACTGGAAGGTAAGCCTCTCTCTTTCCCTAGTACCTTGGAAGTGCAGTTTTTTGTTTTGTTTTGTTTTGTGTGTGTGTGTGTGTGTGTGTGTGTGTGTGTCTGTGTGTTGGGTCTGACCTCTCAGGTCCCATTAGGTCAGACAGCTAGGAAGCTGTTTTGTGCTCAGCCTGACCTCAGGTTCTTAGTCCTGTTTGGTTATTTTGGAGAACATGGACATGTGCACAGCTTCTGAAGAATGGAAGATAAGGACAGACACCCCATCTGGAAGTATAAGCCGCATTCTTTCAATTCTCTCTGTGCTAGGGAACTGGGAAAACTTCAGGTACTTTTTTGTGGAGTTTTTTTCTGGTTTGTTTTTCAAAGCTTACTCTCAAACCTTCCTTTATGGAGGAATGGACTTCCAGGCCCTATGCTTGTAGCTCCCAAAAGTTCGCTTGTATTAGACACAGAATAAGTCTGTGCTAGGTCATTCTATGGCACTCTCACATACATGGAGACAAGATGGGGTCTTATATACAGAAGGTTGTGGGAGGAATCTAGAGGTAGTCTAGAAGAGGAGTTTGGGGAGGGTCTTCAGGAGAAGTCAGATGAGATCAATGAGTGATTAAGGGTGGAAAGTTGCTGGAGGCTACCTGGAGACTACAGACAATGGTGGGCTGGGCCAGTTCAAGGATGGATTGATATTTTGATAGGCTCAAGAGTGGGAAGTCTAGTAACAGAGAGGCTCAGCCACAATGTAAAGCTTATGGCCTCATGCAAATGCCTCTTCAAATAGGATGATTTAATCATAATTCAAGGTGGGGGGGGGGGGTGTTCCCAGAACCTGTACCTCTAGGACTCAAGGAGAGCTCGTGGAGGCTCCCAGAGCCCATACCTCATCATGACTATTTCATTTTTTAAAAAAGAAAATAACAACTTAACATGGTAGAGGTAAACATAGTCCTAAAGGCTCCCCTCCAATAAGATGTTCTCCATCTTAAGATGGAACTCTTAATCAATCAATAGACATTTACTAAGTGCCTGTTACGTACCAGGCACTATAGTATCTATAGTATATGAGGTGGATATTGTTGTTCATCCTTCATTTTCAAAGAAGACCAATGACATCATGCAGTGGTGATTGCTTAGCACAATGCCTGGCACATAGTAGGTACTATATGATTGTTTATTCCCTTCCCTTCCTCTTTTCCCCTCATATTATTGAGAATATTCTTAAAGCCCAAACAGTGCTCTAGCTGCCCATCCTCATGAATAATATTGTCTTCATAGCATCCATCCCTGGAGTCCTAAAGAGCTTCCTCATTGAGAAAGGATAGAACAGCTAGCAATCCACATGGGAAAAAGTAAGTAGACAAAGAATGGTTTTCACTCACACTATGCCATACAATTGGATAAAAACCACTTTCTTATCCATCGTTATTTTCTATGAGAGCTACAGAAGGACAACTTGGACCTAGAATTGAATACAATTTGAAAGGAGAGCTGGATTGCATTTGAGAATGTGTGTAGTACTTTTAACTTTCTCAAATGCAAAGCCCCATCTTTTAAACATGTAAGTAGTTCCCCAATGTTAGATATTACAGCCAAAAGTCATGGAATACCATGATCTCAGAAGGTTCAAAGGTGACCTAAAAGGCAATGGAAAGATGCATGAGAGGCATAAATGGGTTTATTATTGCACATTCCTAATGATGACTTACATATGAGAAGAGGCATAAAATATATGATCAAAGACACCATGACTTATGAATGAAGATGCATTTCTTTCTAATTTAGCTCCTGATTTTCTGGACTTTGAAACCATGCTTCTGTTGCTATTTCATCCTGGAAATTCTCTTAGTGCCTCAGGCCACCTCACCCTAGATGAGCCTATACCACTCCTGTGGTCTGCGCATCCTGGGAGATTGCTCCACAGAGCCCACTCCCTTCTCCCATTAGAAAGTTCCTCCTGGAGATTCCATTTTATGAAGGGACAATCTGCTTTCATTCCCCTCCAGAACCTATTCTTGACTTTTTGGATTTCAAAATCATGCCCCCAAGTAGGGTATCTTCATATCCATCCCATCCCACCCCTCCTCAGCTCCCTTTTGTACATTGTATTCCCCTATTAGAATGTAAGTTCCTGAAGGGTAGGAATTGACTTTCTTTCTGCTTTTATTTGTATCCCCAGCACTTAGCAGAGTGCCTGACGCATAGTAAGCACTTAATAGATGTTTCCTTCCTTCCCTTCCCCCTCCCACTTTATTTTCAGGAGAAGGAGAAGAAAGAGGTGCCACTCATCTAACAAGAGTGAGAGAAAACTGATGCACAGTGGCCTGAATATTGCACTGGTATGCATGAAACACAAAAAATACAAAGGCAGCACCTTGGACAGATCCCCTGTGGTAGGGAATAGACAAGAGTTACTCAGTATGGGACGTGTATGGAATTGTACCTGTAGATGTAGTGCTCAGATATATGTAATGTGTTGAAGTAAGAGTAGTGTAGACCATAAATCCTAATGGTGCAGTGGATAGAACACTAATCTTGGAGAGAGGAGTTCAAATCCCATTTGAACACTTCCTAGTTGTGTGACCCCCAAGCAAGTCACTTAACCACTGTCAGTTTCTTTGTCTGTACAGTGGGAATAATAATAGCACCTATCTTGAGTGGTTGTTGTTAAGATCAAATAAATATTTTGTTAACCTTAAAATACCATATAAACACTTGCTATTAGCTATTATTAACTATGAGAAAAAGATCATTATGAACAAGAGTAATTTGGGAAAATTTGTAAAAGAGTAAGGACTTTACCTAGGCCTAAAGGATTAATACAATTCTACTAAATAGAGGAGAAAGAGGAAGAACATTCTAAGAAAGCCTTGCTTGAACTTAAGAAAGAACTATATTCTTTTAGGCTGACAGAACTTGGTTAACCTATATCACACAAGGGAATTTTGTCCTTAGAGCTTAGTATTACAGAGGGCAGTATGCTATAGTAGACAGGACACTGGTCTCAGAACAGGAAGACCTGAGTTAGAGTCAATTCTGATACTTATTAACAGGATGACAGTAAGTCGCTTTTAATTGCTAAGTGCCTCAGTTTCCTTATGTATAAAACGAGGGTAATAATACTCATACTACCTTATGTGGTCATTGTAGGGAAAGCACCTTGTGCATTGCAAAATGCTAATAGAAATATGGGTTATTTATTTATCAAGGGCAGTTCACTAGATTAGTGTGTCTTTTCTCCCCCCATTAGATTGTAAGCTCCTTGAAGACAGGGAGCTTCCTATTCTCTAGTATAAATTCTAGGTAATCTAATTCTAGGTAATCACCCTGTTCTCTGCTTATAGGGAACTCTATGGTAAGGAAACTCCTACTAATGCCAGTAAGCATCTTTGCAATTCATGCTTTTGGAAAGTTTCCTAGAAGAAAAGCAAACTGTGTATTAGACATTCACACTTTAGTGTACAATCTTCTTCCCTGTCCACCCCCCCCACACACACACAGTGTAGGTAGAAGTGCTCACTTAATTTAATATATTAAATTCAACATTTAAAAAAATTAATTTTGTATTCTGAGAGGCCAGGTGATTTGACAAGGATCACAGAGTCAGTATGGATCAGAAGTGGGACTTGAATCCAAGCCTTTATGACTTCATGGGCTGCTCTTTATCCATTATACCACACTGCCTCTGCTGCTTGTGTATATGTAATGGAAATTTTTAAGATCTTCCCTGCCCCTAGGCTAAAGTGCACCTGGAGCCTGGGGTGGGAGGCTTATTTTTCAGTAGATACTTTTTGATTGGCCAGTGGGTCCAGAAGGTTGTTACATTCTCTGAGCCAGGAGAAGGCTATATAAACCCTGATTTGAGGCTTTGTTTTGGGGCTCACTTTGAGAAGTGTTCTGTGATTTGATGAAACTCTGGGAAGCTGTTGTTGAGAGTCCCCTGGCTTTGAAAACCCAGATGTTGAAACCCAGATGTTGATGTGGTATGGATGTAATGGTTGGACAGTTTGGAAACTGTCTACTTGATCTGTTTCTCTGTCTTGATAATTTTGTCTGTATATTCTGAAGTTCGGGGTGCTGACCCTTTCCCCCTGAACTAGGTAAATTATATATATATATATGTTTGACTGATTAAAGTAAGCTTGTTAACCCATTTTGAGTTGCTTTCCTTTAACAAAGCAGATCTAAGAACCTGTGTTGGCAGCGACCCTGGGGATGCTGGGGTGCTTGCTGATACAGTATACTCCAAAAATAGTTTTAACAAGACCAACCCAAACCATGTGACTACCTTTCCAATTCCCTTGTACACTACTGCTACATCATTAATTGGATATTTCAACCTAAGAATCCTTTTGTTCTAATTCAATTACCAAATCCAGCCTTACAGGAAGCCTGAGGTACACTAAGACAGCCTCTGCATAATGGACAGAATGAGCTGTATTCCATCTCCCAACAGAGCCCTTTCTGAGGCAAAAAAACTTCTATTAAAATGTTTTGCTGCTCTTTGTCCTTCATTCTCAAAGAGGACCATGACATCAGGAAGGTGATGCCATCATATGCAAGTGAATTGGATTTAAGTGAGGGAGGGCTGTGGCAAAGTCACTAGCCTCACTTTCTCCTCTGGAACCATCTGGGTCCAGTGACCAGATAAGGATCAGGAAAACTGAAGATGGCCCTGGATGCAGTGGGTAGTGACCTAGCTTCCTACTAGGTCTAACCAATCAGGGAAATTAGTTGGGTCTAGAGGCCTGCCAGAAGATAATAAAGGTAACTTACCATCATATAGTCCTTTAAGATGTACATAGCATTTCCCTTATGAGGTAGCTAGTAAAAGTATTGTTATCCCCATTTTATTGGTGACAAAACTGAAGTGTGGAAAAGGAAAGTAGCTTACCTTTGGCCATGCCACTAATAAATGTCTGAGCTGGGATTTAGAATGAAATCTTCTGACTTGGGATCAATACCATTATGTGCTCTCTCCTTACTGCTTTGTTGAGCCAAATGGATGCTGGGGTGAGTTGAGGAGTTCCCCATTATTTGGGAAGTTCAAATGCTCTCAAATCTTAAGTCTCTGGTACCTTTAGCATTTCCAGAAAGAATGAGAGCAAAAGATCATCAATTTGGAGTTGGAAGGGATTTTAGAGATCATCTAATCCATTTCTCTCATTTTACAGGTGAGGAAACTGAGGCCCAGAGATATTAAGTGGTTGCCTCAGAATGGCAGAAGTCATAAGTGGCAGAACCAGGATTCAAACTAACAAATCCACTATGCCATACTAAATGAAGAGCATAGCAGGTTCTTTCCCTCTTAATGGAGTTCACAGAGAGAGAAAGAAAGGGGGCAGGGGAAGGAGAGAGGAAGAGAGGAAGGAAGAGACAGACAGACAGACAGACAGACAGACTCAGAAATCTCCCTTCCAGGAGGTTTTTAATAAGGTAGATTTGTCAGATTTGTCTTGGTTGATTTTTAGGAGTCATCCTCTCCTGACATGAGTCAGAAGGTTCTAGACTTAGATTCTATTTTTTGAAAGGTTTTATTGATTTGCTTTGTTTTTATATTACAAACATTTACCTATTTATCTCCCTCCCCCAGTAAAAAGTCTCTTGTAACAAAGTAAAACAATTAAGCAAAACTAGTAATACAGTGACCTCATCCAAAAGTGCTTGCCACATTCCACATCTGTAGCTACTCCCCCCCCCCCCCCCACATACACCTCTGTACTTTGAATTGGTTTAATTAACAGAAATCTATTTTTCTCATTCCCACTCCTTACTCTACTGGAAAAAAAAAGAGAAAAGAAGAGCAAATTCCTTGTAACAAATATGCATAGCCAAGCAAAACGAATTCCCTCATTGACTATGTAAATATATACATAGTTCTCAGTTTGTACCCTAAATTTCTCACCTCTCTGTCAGGATGCAGATAATAATGTTTCATCATCGATCCTTTGGAATCATAGATAAGCATTGTATTATACATGTCTAGTTCTCATGGCCTTCAAAGGTGTTTGTCTTTACAGTGTTGTTATTATTGCATTAATTGTTCTGGGTTTTATGAGGTTTTCTCAGGACTTGAATGACAAGAAAATTGGAGGGGGAAGTTGGGAGGGATGGGAAAAATAGAAGCACATACGCACAGAATCACAATTTCAGAGTTTTTCTATTCCAATATAAATCTGAAAAAAAAATTCTCTACTAGGGTATTCTCTTAACCTGCAATCCATGGACAGACTTCAGGAGATGTGGGAACTTGGATCAGAAAAATTATATCTATTTCAATAGAATTGTTTTCCCTAATTTTTTCCCAGGTAGAACTCTGATCAGTATTTCCCCTGCCCATTTACTGCTTTGGGTGGGGAGGAAATGTGGAGAGGAGGAGGAAGAAGAAGAAGAAGAAGAAGAAGAAGAAGAAGAAGAAGAAGAAGA
>NW_027187372.1:3329841-3335505 GCF_028583685.1 Petaurus breviceps papuanus
GAAGAAGAAGAAGAAGAAGAAGAAGAAGAAGAAGAAGAAGAAGAAGAAGAAGAAGAAGAAGAAGAAGAAGAAGAAGAAGAAGAA
Organism: Petaurus breviceps papuanus; assembly: GCF_028583685.1. Taxonomy (NCBI): domain Eukaryota; kingdom Metazoa; phylum Chordata; class Mammalia; order Diprotodontia; family Petauridae; genus Petaurus; species Petaurus breviceps. The sequence goes on from NW_027187372.1 coordinate 3,329,926, forward strand.
GAAGAAGAAGAAGAAGAAGAAGAAGAAAAGGAAGGAAGGAAGGAAGGAAGGAAGGAAGGAAGGAAGGAAGGAAGGAAGGAAGGAAGGAAGGAAGGAAGGAAGAAGGATAAAAGTGACAAATGGAAGGTTGGAGTTATTTGGACCCAGTCAAAATGGAAGAAATGGCATTAAAATCACTAATGTGTCCTGTGGGGTACTGCTGTTCCTAACCCATCTTAATATTTGTAGCCAACTTACAGAAACACAGAAAGAAGCTTAAAGCTGGAAGTGACCTAAGAGGGACGACTATTCTAACCCATATCTGAACAGAAACCCCTGCTCAACATAGTGCCAAGTACTCATTCAACATCCCTCAGAAGACCTCCATTGAGGGGAAAGCCAAGGTCTCAGTAGGTAGCCCATTCCACTTCCAAACCTGTGAACTTATCAGGGAACCAAAGTAGTCAAAGTAAAACTCTTTCCCACCACCACTAGGAAGCAAGCTCATTCCTTATATTTGTTTAAACTGAATTCTTGAATGGAATGCAATTGCATTTTCTCTTTATTTGATTGGCACCCTGGGCTAATCTTGCCAAATAAGCAAACACACATAGACCACCAAAGTTGAAGATCTTTAAGGCTGCATACAAACCTAAATCCTATTAACCCAAACCCTTTCCTTGGATTCCAATTCCATGAGAGGAAAAAAAGGGGGGGTGGGAGGGAGGTAGGAAAATTCTTGGGGAAAAAACTTTACTAAATCAGACTAAAGCCTTCAAAGCTCCTCTGTCAAGGGAAGAGAAAATCAGAAGTGTGTGAACTAGAAAGGAACTAGAAACAGAGGCAAATTTAGGCTTCATATAAAAAGAAAAAAAAAACAGCCTTCCTAATGATTAGAGCTGTCCATAAGGGGAATGTGCTGCCTTGGGCGGTAGTAGGTTCAATGTGGTACAACAAGGAGAGCAGCATGGTACACTGGAAGGTATGCTCAATTTGGCATCAGAGGACCTGGGTTTGAATTCTGCCTTGGCTATGCATTACCAATATTACCCTTGGCAAGTCACTTCAACTCTTTGGGTCTCAGTGCCCTATCTATGAGATAAGGGCTTGGGGGGAGGGGGAGAGGGGGTAGACTAGATGAGCTCTGAGGTCCCTTCTAAATCAATTATCTGGAGATATCTGATCCTTCCTTGGAAGGCTTCAAGCAAAGCTGGATTATCACTTGCCGGTATGGTGTAGAGTGGAGGTTCTTAACCTTATTTTTTTTGTCTTGGACCCCTTTGACAATCCAGTGAAATTTATGGACCCCTTCTCAGACTGTTTTTAAATGCATTAAATAAAATACATTGGATTACAAAGGAAAACAATTCTATTGAAATAGATACCATTTTTCTGATCTAAGTTCCCACACCTCCTGAAGTCTGTCCCTGGATCCCAGGTTAAGAGAATACTGTACTAGAGTATTCAGGTTTGGATTGGAATAGATGAACTCTAAAACTGTGATTCTGTGGGTATGTGTTTCTAATTTTTTCCATCCCTCCAATCCCCTCCCTAAAAAAAGACAATTTCTGGTTTTTTTTAATAATGGTCTTCTGATAATGGTCTTCCATTATCAGGAAGATGTTACATAAAATAAGCTTATAAAGTTGCATGTCTAAGATGACTGACTAGCAAAGTCTGAACTCTCAGCTGAGTTGGCTTTGGTAGATGTGTGAGGAGAGAAGGACAAGTTAATAAGATTTGGTGTGCCTGCAGCATACCCAGAATGTGCTAGGACATCAACAGTAGTGCACTGAGGGGAAGGTGAGGGTCTGATTGATGAGATATGAGGTGACTGTGTTCTCTACTTCATCAAGGTTGGTGGCTCTGGAAGAGGGAGAGGGCCAGAGGAAAGGTATAATTCTTTCCAAATGACTACTCTCCTATGGAGAAAAAGTAATCTACAAGCAGTCCAGATGTGGGTAAGTATTCTTAAGATATTCCTGGGGATGCTCCCCAACCGAGGGCAGCCATGAAGAGATCAGGGGCAGGAAAAAAAGATTTTAGTCAACAAAGTATCTCCCAGAAAGGAAAAAAAAACATACAAAGAAAGTAAACCCCCCCCCCCCCCCCCCCCCCCCCCGTAGAGAAATCTCAGAGAAGTCAAGAAATGTAGTATTTCCTACCCCCCCCCCTTTTTTTTTTTAAAGACTAAAGATATTTACAGGATTAATAGCAGTGGAGAGGATAAGATTACAATGGCAGTCAGCTTCTCTGCTTCAGTAGGGGACAGGGAAAAGCTTTGTTTCTTGCAATGGCCATGCACATTGAGGTACCTGGCTACCTGGATCTTATCAGGCACCACAAGTCTCTTCTGTTGCAGCAAACAAGGGGAAGAGTGGGGAGGAGATCTAACACAGCACAGGATGGGTGAGGAATCTTTAGAAATGAGACAGTATCTCACATGGAATTGGACAGCTAGGCATCAGTTAGTGAAAGTAAAGGAAAGTGGGGAGGGGAGAAAGAGGAAAAAATAGAATAAATAGCAGACGAGAAAAGGAAGAATAGGGGAAGAAAAAAGGAAGAGGAAGAGAAAAAGAAGAGAGGGGAAGGAGAAGAAAAAGAGGGAGGAGAAGAAAAAGAAGGATAGAAAAGGAAGAGAGGAGGAAGTAGAGGAGAAGAAAGGAGAGAGAAGGTAGAGAAGAAAAGAGAGAGGAAAAAAGAATGAATGAGAAGATGGGCAAAAAAAAGGAAGTAGAGGAGATGGAAAAGAGGAGGAAAACAAGGAAGAGGGAGGAGGAAGAGAGGAAAAGGATTGAAGGGGAAAAGAAAAAGAGAGGAAGAGAAAAGAGAGGGGAAGAGGTAGAAGAGAGAGAAATAGATGAAAGAGAAAGGAAAAGAGGAGGAAAGGGGGAGAGGGAGCTAAGGGAAGAATAGAAGAATGAAGGAAGAGAGGATGAAAAGGAAGAAAGTAAGCATAAGGAACTTTTGCAGATAGATCTTTGCAGGTAGAAGACGGCATCTCCAAAACTCAAAAAGGAAAGAAAAGCACAAAAGTCAGACAGAGGATGAGATGATGGTAAGGCAGCAAATTAGGGAAATCAAGGAACAGAACAAGACACTGAACTTCAGCTACAGGAACAGGAGCTTCTAATTCAAATTTGACTTCCTAGATCTCCCTAAGACTTGGTGGGATGAAACTCATGAATGGAATATGTCTCTGGATGGGTATAGTTTATTTTTTTAAAAGCCAGTATAGATCAAGGGAAAGGGGATGGTGTTAATTCTGTTTATATTAAGAATGCAAATTTATGTGAGAAAACTGAGGAACCACAGAGGAAACACATGACAGAAAATATTTGGATGAATGCCAATGGAGGGAGAAACCGAAGTAATTTTGTCATTGGACTATATTCCAAGCCACCTGGACAAAAAGAAGAACTAGATGAGGAATTTGGGAAATGGATCACAAACCTGGCACTGAGGCAAAACATAGCAATGGGGGATTTCAAATATCCAGACATCTGCTGAAGCATTCTCTCTGCCAAAAGCAGATAATAACTTCTTGACTTTCCTTAGCGATAATTTCATCCTTCCAAAGGTAGAACCAAAAGAGGGAAATTCTAACCTGAATTTCATTCTCACTAATAGAGAGGAACCAATGTTTGGGGTGAAAATGGGCAGGGAATGGGAAACTAAATGGAAGGGACCACTCACTCCTAGAGTGTGTGATAGAGGAGAGAATATCTAGCCAATCTGAAATGCACCCTAAAGATGCAGAAAGTTGATATCAAAGGGTTCAAAAGAAAAATAAGGTGGGATCCAGTGGATTAAATTGCTATATGGGCAGGGCAGCTAGGTGACATAGTGAATAGAGCACCAGCCCTGGAGTCAGAAGGACCTGAGTTCAAATCCTGCCCCAGACACTTAACACAAATACTAGTCGTGTGACCTTGAGCAAGTCACTTACCCCCAATTGCCCTCCAAAAAGGCAAAAAAAAATTTGCTATAGGGGCAGTAAGTCAAAAAAGGATGGAAAATAATGAAAAATGAAAATCTGAAGACACAAAGGGAAAAAATTCCATCGAGGAGGAAAAATAGGATCTGTCTGATAAAACTGATGTATATGTAGAGGGAACTCATCAACTAACATGGAAGCAAGGCCAATGAAAAGAAGACGAATACAAGAGTATAGAACAGTCCTGTAAAACCATGTCAGGATTGCTAATAAAGCTGGAAAGGGAAGCGAAAGCCACCAAAAAGGATTTGGCAGGCTATGTTGAGAGAAAAGAGGTTATCAAAGACAATTGCTCGGTGTGGATGGAAAGAAGGTAACTGACATAACTGAGAGAAGGCTGAGGTGCTCATTCACATTTTGCTTTTGTTTTCTCTGCCAAAGTGAATTATCTTAGTACTGGAGATGACAGAACAAAAAATGACTAAGAGGTAAGGAAACAGAAAATGAAAAACTAGCTTCCCTGGTAAATTCAAATTTCCTGACTAAAACAAATTACATCCTTGGACAGTGAAAGAATTGATGGATATAATAAACACTCCTAGTGTTTATTGACACACACCACACATACACACACACACATACATACACACTCACATACATATTGGAAACCAGTGCTTATGGAAAATGGGAAAGGTGCTATAAGACTGCAGATGGATAGATGTGCCAGTGTTGAAAAGGGGGAAGAGAAGAAAGTCTGCAAGTTCTACACTAGTGAGCTTGACTTTGATTCCTAAGGAAATTATGGAACACATCATTAAAGAGATGACTGGCCAACATCTAGAAAGGGAAGCAGTGATTACCTAGAGCCAGTGCAGCTTCCTTGAGAACAGGTCATGTCAGCCTCACTTCATTTCCTTTTTTGGCAGCATGACTAAACTAGTAAATGAAGGGAATGCTAAAAATATAGTTTACCTAGATTTTATCTGAGTTTTTGACAAAGTATCTCATATTATTCTTATGAAGAAATATGGATAACTAAGTGTCCTGAAGCACATGGGTCTGTCCTCTCACTTTCCATTTTCATTCAAAAAGGAGTAGATCTGAAATCCTCCCAGACCCAGCCTGCTGAGTTAACTCAGGAGGATGGCTTTCTCCTCTGTTTCCTCCCTAGTTCCCCTCCCTTTGGGTAAGAGGGTTGGAGTTTAGTCTCTGGACCTATAGTACCATTGTTTCAATGACTCATTCGGCTAAGGGAAATACCAGTCCTAATTTCAAGTTAGAAGGTTTTCCTCAGGAAAGTAATGAGTGTTCATAAAACAGCTCCTAGTTAGAAGTTTTTAGTCTCTCATGGAGGGTCATAGCACATGTAATTTGTGAAACACAAAACCCCTCAGGGCCACCCCTCCAAACACATTCTTATTTCCAATAATAACATGCCCCCAGACAAGGGGAAGAAAAAGAAAGAAAGAAAGAAAGAAAGAAAGAAAGAAAGAAAGAAAGAAAGAAAGAAAGAAAGAAAGAAAGAAAGAAAGAAAGAAAGAAAGAAAGAAAGAAAGAAAGAAAGGAAGGAAGGAAGAGAAAGAAAGAAAGAGAAAGGAAGGAAGAAAGAAAGAAAGAAAAGAAAGAAAGAAAGAAAGAGAAAGAATTAAAGGAAGGAAGAAAGA
>NW_027187372.1:3335515-3378592 GCF_028583685.1 Petaurus breviceps papuanus
AAAGAAAGAAAGAAAGAAAGAAAGAAAGAAAGAAAGAAAGAAAGAAAGAAAGAAAGATAGATTTAGGGAAAAAAAAAAACCATTGTGGGGTCTTTTCCAGCTCTGCCTAAAATGATAATAGAAGGAAAGAGGGGAGAAGAAGGAAGATGCTTTCCAATCACTATGATTCACAGCTGACAGGAGTGAGACCACTACCAATCAGGTCTTTTCTCCAATCAGATTTCTTCAGTCCTACCTGCCTGCCATGATCAATGATGTTGGCCACTCTAGGGTGTATGGAGTTGTTTTTCACCCCATTAAACAGTCTCTGGCTGTCATTTAGAATAGAAATTAGACTTGTTCTGTTAGCCCTAGAGGGTAGAACCAGGAGCAGTGAATAGAAATTGTATGCCCACATACACAAATAATTTATGCTTAATGCTAAGAAAAACTTCCTGACAATTAGAGCTGCCTGAAAGTGGTATGAGCTACCTTGAGGGGCAGTGGTGGGCTTCCCTCCTCAGAGATCTTCAAGCAGAGGCTGGATGAAATTTTGCAGGTATGTTACAGTGGGCATTCCTTTGAGTTAAGGCTTGAACTAGATGCCAACTTTTAAAATTCTGTGATTTTGTCTTACCATGAATTTAAAAAATACAATCTCAATGGAACCATCTTTGCTAACTGGTATAGGTAGGGACTTTTTTCTAACCATTAGGAATCATAAATTAATTATAACAAAGTTCAGAACCTATTGGAGTACAGGATTACAGCCCAAGTATCTCCCCGAATGCTTCTGGGAAATGGCCAAAATTTGTTTTAGTTTTAGTTGTTTGGGTTTCTTTTCTTTTCTTTTTAAAGTTATGGCTGGATGATCTCCAAGGAGATTTGGGAGGGCAACAGCTGCCTCCATCTGATCTGAAAGCCTGATACTGGCAAATGACACTGAGATCAGGTGTGTCTTAGAAGGGATATCATTTCAAGGATAAAACCCAAGACATTGTAAACACTTTGTTGACATCAGAAAGAACTTAACCACGAGACCATATGAGCAGCTTAGCTTGAGAATTTGGCCTTTAGTGAACACCAGATGTGAACCTTACAGGACTGGAAAGGGGAGGGAATCCACTTTAGAACTCCCCATTCTCCTTTGGGACCGAATGGTCCGTTTCTCTCCCCTTTCCAACATCTACATTTTAATATTTGTCACTGATTATTCTAGTCCAGGATCAGATAAACAACATCTAAAAATTCAGATCTCTCTTCAGGGTTAGTATTTCTCAGTGAGAGGCTCGGCACCTGAAGTTATATCCATAGGTCTGGGATTAAGAAGTGAGTCTTTACCTCTTGCCCTGATGCCACCTCTCCCCCATCTCATGTCCTTCTTCTCCCTTTATCCTCCTCTGGCAAACCCCATGGTATGCTAGAGCCAGCTCATACCAGCTTCCCATTCTTAAATCTTCTTTTTTTTTGAGAGGGGAAGGCAAGACAATTGGGGCTAAGTGACTTTCCCAAGGTCACACAGTGTCAAGTGTCTGAAACTGGATTTGAATTCAGGTTCTCCTGACTCCAAGGTCAGTGCTCTACTCTGTGCCACTTAGCTGCGCCATCCCCCCCCCCCCCCGCATTGTTAAATTTTCAATACCATCACTTGGAAATCTGCAAATGCTACAAATCAGGCTTGATTTGTTGTTTTGTTGACTGTCTACATTCAGGAATGTGATGGAAAAAAATTGATACAGATAAAACTTAACAGTGTATCATAGGTACATTTTTTTTCAGGTCTGGTGCTCTATTCACTGCGCCACCTCGCTGCCCTTTTTAAATTTTTTTTGAAAAGTAATATTTTTAAAAGAAAATATATAACTGGAAAGACCCTATATCTGTATATCTAGAATTGGAAAGGATATCAGTGGCCATCTAACCCATTCCTCTCATTTTACATATGAAGAAACAGAACTCTAAGGAGATTGGGGCAGCTAGGTGGCATAGTGAGTGGAGCACTGGCCCTGGAGTCAGGAGAACCTGAGTTCGGATCTGGCCTCAGACACTTAACACGAAAACTAGCCATGTGACCTTGGGCAAGTCACTTAACCCCAATTGCCCTCCAAAAGGCAAAAAAAAAAAAAAGAACTCTAAGGAGATTAAATGACTCCCCCAAGATCTCGTAGGCAGAACTCTGGATTGAACCCAGGTTCTGTGGCTCCACGTGCAATATGCTCTTTCCACTGAATTATAAACTATGTTTCCCCACCCTCGTTTTTTTTTTCTTTAAATCAAGGTGGACAAACAGACAGATAGAGGGACAGATGGATGGATAAAGATTTAGATGTGGTTTCTCCCATTCAAATGAATATATACAAGATTGCTTAAAAGATACAATAGAGATAATCTCAATAGACAATCTACTAATTATTTCTATTAAGTGAGAGAGGCATCTGCTTTCCAAAGGTGTTCTTCCCTGTCATGGTGGGAAGCCAGTGTAGAATTCAAATTGAAAATGGATGCCTAATGGTTCAGGGGTTCTTTAGCTGGGATCTGTGAACATTTATACATACATACACATACATATATTCAAATACATACATACACACATACATATATTCAAATACATACATACACACACACACACACATATATATACAGACACAAGCATACCTCAATTAATTATGCTTTGCTTTATTGCACTTTGCAGATATTGTGGTTTATTTTTTTTCAGGCAATCTTGTGTCAAGCAAGTCAGTTAAAGCCACTTTCCCAATAGGATGTGCTCTGAAATGAGCACCAATGATGCATGATATTTGATGCTGCTATTGTAATTGTTTTGGGGCACCACAAACCATGCCCATTTAAGATGGCAAACTTAATCAATAAAGTTTATATGTGTTCTGACTGCTCCACCAACCGGCCATTGCCCCATCTCTCTCCCTCTTCTTGGGTCTCCCTATTCCTTGAAACACAACAACATTGAAATTAGACCAATGAATAAATCTACAGTGGCCTCTAAGTGTTCAAGTGAAAGTGCAACCATCACCCCAATCAGTCAGCATTCATCAGCATGGAGGCAAAACCCTTTAACCAGCAAAAAGATTACAACTCACTGAAGGCTCAGATGACTATTAATATTTTTTTAGCAATAAAGTATTTTTAATTAAGGTATGTACATTGTTTTTTTAAACATAATACTATCACACACTTGATAGACTATAGTATTGTGTAAACACAACTTTTATATGCACTGTAAAACCAAAAAATTCATGTAACTCTGTTTATTGAGAGACTCACTTTATTGTTGTGGTCTGGAACCAAACCTGCAATATCTCCAAGGAAGGCCTGTACATATATGCATACACAAATATATGTGTATACACACACACAAACTATACTCCAGTATACTTTGTAATCCTCTGTATTTTATTTTATTCATTTAAAAACATTATTCTGAGAAGGGTCCCTAGGCTGCCAAAGGGATCCATGACACAAAGAAGGTTAAGAACCCATGTTATAAATGATAAGGCTTAATACATATGTGAGTGTGTGTATATATGTGTACAGGTATACATAGACAGGGCACAGGACCAATTGACTAGGAAGGGATGATAATTAAAAGGTGTAATTGAGAGGTGAGAGGAATATAATGAGAGGAGATGGGGAGACACAGAATGGGGTAAATTATCTCATTTAGTAGAGGCAAGGGAAAACTGTTACCATGGAGGGGAAGTACAGGAAGGCAAAAGGGAATGGGTCAACCTTACTCTCATTGAATTTGGCTTAGGGAGGGAATGACATACACACTAAATAGGGTATCTAACCCTGCAGGAGAGTAGGGGGGAAGGGGATGAGAGGTGGGATGATGGAGGGGAGGGCAAGTTGCGGGGAGAGAAGTTGGAAGCACCCACTTTTGAAAAGGGACAGGATCAAAGTAGAGAATAGAACAAGTGGGGTGTGAGATAGGATGGATGGAAACATAGTCAGTCTTTTACAATATATCCACTATGGAAATGTTTTGCATAGCTTCATATGTAAAACCTATATTGAATTACTTAGCTTCCCAGTAAGGGTGGGTGATGAGGGAGGAAGGGAAAGAATCTGGAATACAAAGTTTTAAAATCAAATGTTTAAAAAAAATATATATATATATACATATACATATATGATTTTTTTTTACCTGCCACTGGGAAATAAGATATACAGGCACTGGGGCATATAGATTCATCTTGCCCTACCAGAAAGTTGGAGTGGGGATGGAGGAGGATATAGGAGAGAGCAGATTGGGGGAGGTGATATTAAGTGGTATTACTGTTTTGGGGTGGTAGGTAGGGGAAAGATGGGGAGAAAATTTGTAACTCAAAATCTTGTGGAAATGAATGATGTAAACTAAAAATAAACATAAAATTTAATCCAAAAAAGTCACTTAAAAACGTACTTGGTAAATTGCAGTAATATAATAAAAATAGCTCTTTTAAAAAAAAAATAAAAATAAATGGTGAGGCTTTCTTTATAAGTACATTTGTATATGAAGGAAATTGTTCATTATCAAGCCCTAGAATACTATAAGGTCTCCTAAATGGAGCCCATAATCAAGTAGATGCCTTGTCCAGGCTATTATTTGCAAATAGACAATCTGTAGAATCTGTTGGTATATACTTACATATATTTGTGTGTACATATATACAATGCATATGTGTACATATATATGTAAAACATTACAAATGGATGAAGACCTGGACCCCAAATTGATTAGGAAGAAGAGAATAGGCCCAAATGTCTTTGAGAGAGTTCAAAATTATTTTGATCACCACAACTTTATTTCTTTTTTTAGTTTTTTCCCACTCATTTCAATTTATTTATTTATTTCAGTTTTCTACATTCACTTCCACAAGATTTTGATTTCTAAATTTTCTCCCCATCTCTCCTCTCCCTCCACCCCATGACAGCATGCATTCTGATTACTCCTTCCCCCAAATCAGCCCTCTCTCCTATAACCCCACCTTCTCTGATCTCCTTCCTCTTCTGTTTTCCTATAGGGTAAGATGGATTTCTATATCCCATTGCCTGTGTACCTTATTTCCCAGTTGCATGTAAAAACAATTTTTAACATTTATTTTTTAAAACTTTGAGTTCCAAATTCTCTCCCTTCCTCCCTCCCCACCCATCCTCATTGAGAGGGTAAGCAATTCAATATAGGTTATACATGTATAGTCATGCAAAATACTTCCATAATAGTCATGTTGTGAAAGACTATTTCCCTCCATCCTATCCCACCCCCCATTTATTCTATTCTCTCCTTTGACTGTCTCTCCTCAAAAATGTTTGTTTTTGATTACCCCCTCCCCCAATCAGCCCTCTCTTCTATTATCCCCCCCTTCTCTTAACCCCTTTCCCCCTACTTTCCTGTAAGGTAAGATAGATTTCCATGCCCAATTTAGTGTATATATTATTCCCTCCTTAAGCCAAATCCAATGAGAGTAAGATTCACCATTCCCTCTCACCTAACCCCTCTTCCCCTCCACTGTAAAAGCTTTTTCTTGCCTCTTTTATATGAGATGATTTACCCCATTCTACCTCTCCCTTTCTCCTTCTCCTAATACATTCCTCTCTCATCCTTTAATTTTATTTTTTATATATCATCCCTTCATATTCAACTCCCTCTGTGCCCTCTGTCTACATATATTCCCTCCAACTACCCTAATAATGAGAAAGGTCTCATGAGTTACAAATATTATCTTTCCATGTAGGAATGTAAACAGTTCAACTTTAATAAGTCCCTTATGACTTCTCTTTCCTGTCTACCTTTTCATGCTTCTCTTGAGTCTTGTATTTGAAAGTCAGTTTTTCTATTTAGCTCTGGCTTCTCAAGAATGCATTAAATTCCTCTACATCATTGAATATCAGTTTTCCCCCTTATTGATTACATTCAGTTTTGCTGGGTAGGTGATTCTTGGTTTTAATCCTAGATCCTTTGACCTCCGGAATATTATATCCCAAGTCCTCTGATCCCTTAATGTAGAAGTTGTTAAATCTTGTGTTATCCTGGTTATGTTTCCACAATACTTGAATTGTTTCTTTCTGGTTGCTTATGATATTTTCTCCTTGACCTAAGAACTCTGAAATTTGGCTATCATATTCCTGGGAGTTTTCCTTTTGGGATCTCTTTCATGAAGTGATCAGTGAATTCTTTCAACTTCTATTTTGCCCTCTGGTTCCAGGGGAAGTTTTCCTTAATAATTTCTTGAAAGATGATGTCTAGGCTCTTTTTGTGATCGTGGTTTTCAGGTAGTCCAGTACTTTAAAAATTATTTCTCTTGGATCTATTTTCCAAGTCAGTTGTTTTTCCAATGAGATATTTCACATTGTCTTCTATTTTTTCATTCTTTTGGTTTTGTTTTATAATTTCTTGTTTTCTCATAGAGTGATTAACTTCAATTTGCTCCATTCTAATTTTTAAGGAATTATTTTCTTCAGTGAGCTTTTGGACCTCCTTTTCCATTTGACTGAGTCTGCTTTTTAAGGCATTCTTCTCCTCATTGGCTTTTTGACCTTTTTTGCCATTTGGTCTAGTCCATTTTTTAAGGTATTATTTTCTTCAGCATTTTTTGGGTCTCCTTTACCAAGCTGTTGACTTGTTTTTTATGATTTTTTTGCCTCACTCTTATTTCTCTTCCCAATTTTTCCTCTACTTCTCTTAGTTGATTTTCAAAATCCTTTTTGAGCTCTTCCATGGCCTGAGACCAATTCTTATTTTTCTTGGAAGCTTTGAATGTGGGAGCTTTGACTTTGTTGTCTTCTTTTGATTGTATGTTTTCATCTTCCTTGTGACCAAAGTAAGATTCTGAGGGGTTTTTTTTTCTGCTTTGTTCATTTTTCCCAGCCAATTACTTGACTTTTTAACTCTTTGTTAAGGTAGGGCTCTGCTTCCAGTGTGGAGGGCACACTGTCCCAAGCTTCAGGGGTTTTGTGCAGCTGTTTTAAGAGATATTTCTAGGAACCTATAAGTTTTCAGTTCTTACAGGGTGGTATGATCTAAGGAGAGGTGTTTACTCCTCTCTTGGACTGTGTTCTGGTCTGTTAGTGACAATAAGTACTCTTTTCTGCCCTGGAACTGTGAGGAGGGCTCCCTCTCCACTGCTGGCACAAGCTCTGCTGTTAGTACTTCTGCTAGCCCCAGGGCTGCTATCTAGGACTGCCACCCAGATCCAAGTATGGGAAAGTCAATAGAATTCTGCCTCAATGCCAGCAAAGAGATCCCTGTAATCTCCTTCTGATCAGTTGTTCAATCCCTTTACCATCTGTGAGTTGAGAGCTCTGAAAGCAGCCAGTACCACTGCCAAAACCACCCTGGGGCTACACTGGGGCCAGGGCTGGTCTGTGCTTTTCTCTCACCCAGGTCTGACAGACCTTTCTCACTGATCTTCTAAACTGTCTTTGGAATTTGTGGGTTGAGAAGTTTGAAAACCACCTCAGCTGCCAGTGATTCAGTCCCCTGAGGCCTGCTCTGGGTTTGCTGGGACCTGGTCTGTCCTGGCACAGCCAAAGCTGAACTGTACTCTTTTTCCAGCCTGGCTCAACAGACCTTTCCTGTTGACTTTCTAGGTTGTCTTGGGCTGGAAATTTGTTTCACTCTGTCTTTTTGTGGGTTCTGCTGCTCTAGAATTTGTTTAGAGTCATTTTTTTACAGTAAGTCCCTGCTTTTACTCCGACATCTTGACTCTGCCCCTCACCCCAACTTTAAATGAAACACAAGTTTATCTTTTGAATATCAGGTTTTTCCCCCATGGTGTCATATAGCCATGAGGCATGGAATGCTGTGATTTTTGAAGAATGAGGGTTGAGGATCACCCAGAGAGCAATGAAAAAATGTATGTTGAATGAAAGTTATATCTTTCCCATTAGATTGTAAGCTCCTTGAGAGTAGGGTCTGCATCCCTGACTCTCTTAGGATACTTCCTGGCATGTAGTGGGTGCTTCATAAATACTTGTTGACTTAACTTGACTGTGGAAATGCAGACACAGTTTGAAAGGAAAATGGAAGCAATGGAATGATGGGAACACAAGAGAGAATGAGGCCTGTAGAGGATATGTAGTCCAGGCAGACGTCATCTGCACTAATCTCAGAGGGATGACCACCTGTCTTGTTCTTAAAGTGCTTTTTGGCAAGGAGAATGCTTTGTCCCTCTTCCTATTCTCAGCTCCCCACACAGGGAAGAGCCTCTCTCCCTCCTCCCTCTTTCTATATAATCACCTACTTAAACTAGGGCAGAATCATTTGTCCCAGAAGGGGCTGTGTGATTCACATCCAAGCTGTGGGAAACAGTGCTACTGTGATTCCAAAATAACTCAAGAAACAAACAATTCAACAAACGCTGGGATGCTGACAGCTTTCTTCAGGCTTCAATTTGCATTAATTTTGTTTCCGGAGGATTTGACTTGTTTTCATTTTCAATCTGTTGTCTTACCCCCGCAAGGAGAATTTATGTGTTCATTCTGGGGCCCCGCGATTTCATTGTTTGTTGCTGCAGAGCCAACTTGATCTGGAGTGTTATGGAAGGGGCAACAGGTATTTTTAGATTTACCTTTCTGAGTTGCTTTGGATGATAAGGAAGGAAATGGGAAGGACTACCATCCCTCAGAACTCTGAGGAGGATGAAGATTCTGCTTGTGAAGAATTCTGAAGTTACCATCAGCCTCATCCATGAGTACAGTTGGGAGATCTTGGACACCTCTCCCCTGGGAGTGTGCTGCAGTACTCCCAATGGGAGCCTTTGCACTATTTATATTTAGTTGAAGCGCTGACATCACCAGTACACAAAAATTAGAGCACTTTTCAAACTGGGATTATCACAGGGACATAGATTTGGTGATGCTAGGACTGGAGAGAACCTTCACAGAACCACAAAATCTGTTTTAGAAGGTTTCAAAGATCACCTGGCCCTACACATCTGACTAATTCCCTTTAGAAACATCCCTGACAAATAGTAATCCTGCCTTTGACCCAGCAATACCAGTTCTAGGGCTGTATCCCAAAGAGATCACACAAGTGGGAGGAAGACCCACATGTGCAAAAATATTTATAGCAGCTCTTTTTGTGCTGGCAAAGAACTGGAAATCAAGGGGGTGCCCATCAATTGGGGAATGGCTAAACAAGTTGTGGTATATGAATGTAATGGAATGCTATTGTGCTATAAGAAATGAGGAGCAGACAGATTTCATAATAACCTGGAGAGACTTATATAAACTGATGCTGAGTGAGGGGAGCAGAACCAGGAGAACCTTGTATGCAATTACAGACATCCTATGTGTGATGACTAACTTTGATAGACTGGGTTCCTCTCAGCAATACATGGTTAGAAGACAGCTCCAAAAGACTCATGATGGAAAGGTCTTTCCACATCCAGAGAAAGAACTACAGAGTCTGAATACAGACTGAAGCAAACTCCTTGCTCTCTTTTGTGTTTTGTTTTGTTTTGTCGCTTCTTTCTCATTGTTCACTCCATTGGTTATAATTCTTATTTACAACTTGACTAATGTTTAATGTGCAGGTATTTGTAGAACCTATATTTGATTGCATGCTGCCATGGTGGGGAGGGGGGAGGAGAGGAAGGGGGAGAAAATTTGGAACTCAAGGGATTGTGGAACTGAATGTTGTAAACTAAAATTAAATAAATAAATTTAAAAAATAAACAAACAAAAAAGGAAATGAAAAAAAAAATAGTAATCCTGCTTCCACTTGTAGAACCTGGAATTATAAAGTACCTACTACCTCCTGAGCAGTCGATTTCACTTTTGGATAGCTCTAATCTTTATTAGATTTTTCCTTATATCACATATCTCTGTACTTCCCACCCATTGCTTCCAGTTTTAACTCATAGGGTAAAATAGAACAAATCAAATCCTTACAAATGAACAGCCCTTCAATCACCACCCCCCAACCTTCTTTCCAACAAGTCTTCTCTTCCCCACTTGAAACATGCTGGTGACCCTCTTCTGTAGATGGTCCCTCTTATCAATGGTCTTCTTAAATGAGATATGCAGAATTAAACACAGTCCTCCATTTGGGTCCAACCGGGATAGAGCAGAGTGGAACCTTCCTTGTTCTGCACATGTGTTCTCTTTTAACACAGCCTGATAAGCATTAACCTTTTTTTAAACAGCTATACCGTACTGTTAACTGTGTTGAGCTTGCAGTCTGCTAAACTCTCTAGACCTAGCTCTGCTATTCCTATTCTGTACTCATGAAGCTGATTTACTTAATTCAGGCACATTATTTCACTTGATCCCTACAAATTTCATCTTGTTAGACATAGCCTATAACATTTAATCTGGCCCTTGAAGGATAAGAACATTTCAAAAGATGGAAAGAAGTATGTGTTTGGGAAATGAGAGGGGGAAACTAATATGAGGGAGGGCAATTCAGGGTAGGGATTGGTATGCATAAAAGCATGGAGAAGGGAAATTGGGGGATGTTTGGAAAATGATCATTAGTATATGCATGTAAAGGAGAATAATATGAAATAGAACTCTGATAGGGGCTTAATGATATTCAATATATTTATGGAACTGATAGAAATATGTAAAAACAAAGGCCATTTACCAAATGCTAAGCAGTCCAAAGATTTGAATGAGCTGTTAAAAAAAAAAAGAAATGGAAGCAATCTCAACAACTATATGAAATAATTCAAATTAGTAATTAGAGAAGTGTTAGTTAAATAACTCAGGTTTTATGTCATATTCAGGCATATTAGATGGACCATTGGACATGGACTCAGGAAGACCTAGGTTCAAATCCCATCTCAGACTAGCTGTGTGACCCTAGTGTAGTAACAGCCTCTCTGAGTTTTATCTCTTTATCTATAAAATGAGGGTGTTACAAGAAGTAGCCAAAGGATATGAACAAACATTTCTCAAAAGGTTTGCAAATTATTGACAAGTGCATGCAAGAATGTTGCTACAAAACACTAAAAATAATAATCTCTCTTATAAGAGACATACATCAAAACAACCCTGAAGTTTTACCTCATACCTGGCAAATTGGCAAAGATGACAAAAGATGGGAATAGTCAAAATTGAAGCCCGTGGAAAGACAGGAGCACTAATGTACCATTGGTGATGCTGTGAATTGGTACAACCATTCTGGAATCATACAATAAAGTGACTAAAATGTCTTTGCTTGTTGAGTCAGAAACTATGAAGAAGACTTTTGTGTTTAAAGAACTTTGCAACTTCCCAAAAAGCTAATCCTGTGAGATAAGACTGGAAAGCTAGTTTGGGTAAAAACTTAGAATGCCAAGCTAAGGAAGTTAGACTTTTTTCACTATCAATGGAGAAGAAGCACTTAAGGTTTTGTTTTTATTTTCAGCAACAGAAGTGATATGATTAGAGCTATACTTTAGGTAAATCAATCTAGGATTGATGCCTAATAGGAGTTGGAGCTGGAAAGTGAAGGGAGATGAAGGACACTAGTTAGCTATTGGTACAAGAGGTAATGATCATTTAATCAATCAGTAGACATTTATTAAGCACCTACTATATGCCAGCCTTTGTACTAAGTGCTAGAAGAGCATTTAAGCAAGAATAATATAGTGATAGGGAATGGAAAGGTAGGAATGGACAAACGGGTCTCACAGAGGCAGAATTGATAGTACTGGATAAGGACCAGAGAAGGATCCCCCTAGCTGCTGCTAATGCCTCCTCAATTGCATGACCTTGAACAGATTTTGTAGATGCTTTTATGTGTTCATGGTGTTTCTTCTGGTAGAAATTTAAGCTCCTTGAGGTCCTTGTTTTATGTGTATTTTTCTCTCCCAAGCACCTAGGACAGTGTCTGGTACATGGTAGACATTTCTTGATTGCATTCTGGGTTCTGAATGTAGGCAGCTAAGAGAATGGAAGCATTTATTAATCACAGAAATAAGACATAGAAGCAGTTTTCCATTTCTTCTTTGTTAGCACAGAATCTCGGAGTTGGAAGGGACTTCAGAGGCTGTCTACTCAACCAGTACCTGAATAAGAAACTTTTTGCTACACTCCTGACCTGTGGTTATCCAGTCTCTGCTTGCAGTCTTCCAATGATGGAGAGCTTACTACCTCACCTGCTCAGGCAGTCCATTCCACCTTTAGGCAGCTTTGATTGTTAGTACATTTTTCTTAGGTGGAGCCAGTGAGAGTCAAATTATGGTAGTTATCTTAGAGGTCTTAGGCAATTGTGCATCACGTAATTCTGTGTTCCTCACATCCCTATGCTATAAACAAGGGAGGGAATATTCTTATTATCTTACAAATGGAGAAATTTGGGCTATGAAAGGGTTAAACATGATTCAACCAAGGTTTCCCAATGATTCGGGCATCCACACTCTTTTGTTAGTCCTGAATTTTACATATGTGTGTATTATGTATATGTATGTATATATTTGTGTGTACCATATATGTGTGTGCATATATATATGTGTGTGTATATATATATATATATATATATATATATATATGCATGTTTGTGTGTATAAAACCAGGTAGGCCCCCCCCAAATGCTTAATTGATTGATTCATTCTTTTTTCTTTTTTTAGCAATCAGGGTTAAGTAACTTGCTCAAGGTTACATGGCCAGTTATTTCTGGGTGTGGTGCTGAGGGTCTGAGCCTGGGATTTGATCTCCAGGTCATCCCAACACTGGAGCCGGTGCTCTTACTCTCTGAGCCACCTGGCCGCCCCTAAGCAATTGGAGTTAAGTAACTTGCTCAAGGTTACACGGACAGGTGTTTCTGGGTGGGTAATAAGTGTCTGAGCCCGGATTCGATCCACATGTCATTCCGACACTGGAGCCAGTGCTCTTACTCACTGTGCTACCTGACCGCACCTTGAATGATTAATTCTAAAGGTAGAAATTATTTGTCAAATTCAAATTAGAGTAACTGGCTTATCTTTTTTTTTTTTTTGCTTTTTTGGGGGAGGGAAGGCAGGGCAATTTGGGGTTAAATGACTTGCCCAAGGTCACATGGTTAGTAAGTATTAAGTGTCTGAGGCTGAATTTGAACTCAGATCCTCCAGACTTCAGGTCCAGTGTGACCACAGTGATTCACTGTGCCACCTAGCCACCCCTGGATTATTATTTTAACTATATTTTTTTTAATAACAAGGGACCCTGAATGTACATTATATGGAATAAATCTTTTAGGGGCAAATGTTTAAATAAAGCACTTGGTTACATGTAGCAGTAGATAGCAAAAGTAGAAAGCCCTCTTGGAGAAATCTAAATTCAGGACACAAAGAAAATTGATTCAGGAGATGTACAAATTAATCCAGCCCAATCTGAAACGACATCCAAAGATGACATTTCTTTCTTCCTGAATCATTTTCTTAGAAAGCATATTTAATATCTTAAACCTACCTAGAACTTCCCAAACCTAGACTCATTGGGATGCATGCATTCGAGAGAGCGTCCCCCTCAAAACAAAAATCTAATAAATCTACCACAAAGGACAAAGGAACCCTTGGAAGAAACTAGAGCAACCGATATTTTGTCATATGGAACAACTCCAAATGTTAATCAAATGAATGAAAGTCTTTAAATAAAAAAATAAAATCATGTCCCTTACTATTTATGCCTTGACTGACTACATCTTGAATAGCAAGAAACCTTTCAGAGCTAGCAGGAGCCCTGTAGATCACCAATTCATAGGCTCATGGATTCAGAGATAAAGGGACATTAGAGGTCATCTAGTCCAACCCCCTTGTTTTACATATATGGAAACTGAGGCCCAGAGACCTTAAGTGACTTGCTCAAGCTCATACAAATAATTGATTCAAATTCAAGTCCTCTGACTCTCATCTCAACACTCTTTCCACCACCCATGCTGCTTTGCTTCCCTTTCTCTCTAATTTGATGGGAGTGGAGGTGGGGAAATGGAAAAGAGAGAATGGAGGGAAGGGAGCAAACATTTATTAAGCACCTACTGTATGCCAGGCACTGTGCTAAGCACTTTACAAATATTATCTCTTTTGATCCTCCCTATAACCCTGGGAGGAAGGTGCTATTATTAGCCCTATTTTACAGCTGAGGAAACTGAGGCAGGGGCAGTTAAGTGATTTACCAGTTACACAGTCAGTAAGTGTCTAAGGCTGGATTTGAATTCAGGACTTTCTGACTACAGGGCCAGAGCTATATTAACTGCACTACCTGGTGTGATTTCTTTGGAACTGGGAGCTCCCGGGAAGGACACTGTCTCTGTCGATGGGCATCAGTTTAATTCACTTCATATTTATTCTCTACCTAGGTATACTTAGGAAGAATTCCAAATACTGAATAACAATAAATGGCATCCTACCCTCCTCTGAATTACCCAGATTGTTTTGGGGCAAGAAAAAAGGAGGAGGGAGGTTGGAGCAGGATCTGGCACCAGCACTGTCTATTTCAGCAACCAATACAGGCTTAATTCCCCACTTAGCTTACTTGTAGGCCAATGTAATAGAGTTATTAGCTTCCTGTGGGATCCCTCCTGGGCAGTGAAATATTCAACCAGGTCAATCTCATCAGTGGAGAGAGTAATTTTCTCTCTAGCCTTTTGTAACTGGGAAATCTCTTCTAGCTACTTTGCTATTCTAATTTAGGCAAATCCTAGCTGAGTAATAAGAAAATCTGAAATATTCCAAAACTGATTACAATAGGTTAATCTTTGCCTGTGGATATGTGGGCATATGTCCACTGATTTCCAGAGAAGTTGAGCGCTCTGAACCAAAGACAGGCTTCATCCTAAGTGGCTCTAGTAAGATAACAGTGAAGATTAATTAAGGAAATAAGGTGATCACAAAGTTCTGTATCAGCTCTCTTTTAAGCAATTTCTTCCAAGTTCTCTCACGAATCTGCTTGGAAATAGGAGGTAGGCTTCAACATCCTTGTCTTATAGAAGGAGAAAATGAGGCAGGACTCACAGGACAGAGGCAACATCACAAACAATGTCTAGAATGCAGATCTGTTGTTTTAATCTTTCCCAGCTCAACTAGGCTCATGAAATATCCACTATTAATTTAATTGGGTTGGACTTGGACTGGCAGCTGATGGCTCAAAATAACTTTCTGACACATACAGGATTTCTTTCCTAGTGCCACCAGCCACCATTCAGACTTAAGATAGGCAAATTTTATTTATCTCTCTTGTATTACATGAGCTTGTGAACAAATGAACGAATGAATGAAAAAGTATTTGTTAAATGCTAGACATTGTGCTATCTCTGAGTCCCTCTACTCTTCAGGAGAATGTAAGCTCTTTGAGGTTAGGTTCATTTTGTCTTTCCATACCTAGCTTCTTGCACATTGCCTAGCTCATAGGTGCTTAATAAAATTTTGTTAAGTTGAATCAAATCTAATTCAATATAAGAATTCAGGCAAGAACTCATAAAAGTGTTCCCAAAAGGAACAGCCCCAGCTTTATTATTTTTTCTAAAGCTTTAACAGATGTCACTTTAAGACATCTGTTTTAGACAGGCTTGGTGCATTCTTAATAATTTATCTGGAGCTACAAGTTTACAATTTCTTTCCTTACAACAGTCTGTGAAGCAGGTATTATTCTTATTTTATAGACTATGTGAGTGGGAGGGTGGGAAAGAGGAAAAACATACACAGAGAGAAAGATGGAGACAGAGAAGGAGAGAGACAGAGAGAGAGGAAGGAGGGAAGGACACAAAGATTCAGAGAGAAAAAGAGGAAGGAGAAAGAGAGAGACAGAGAGATAAAGAAGCATGTTTCAACATTGAACTGAGAGACCTAGATTCTGATGTTGATTCTATCACTAACTAGCTAGTTAATCACAGGCAAAATGGTGTCTGTAAAATCAGGATAATAGTATTTCTGCTCTTGTGCCACCCAAATGAGATTATTAGTATGGGAAAGTGCTTTGTGACTATAAAATGCCATGTAAAATCTGAATTATTATTAAGAGAGGTGGTGGGGCTTAATGAGAAGACAGAGTCAGCAGAGATCTGGATTGAAATCCTGCTTCTTATACTAGTTAGCTGCCTTAACTTCTCTGAACCTAATTGTCCTCAGCTATGATATGGGGACAAAATATAAAGCTTTTTTTCAACTTTTAAGATGAGATATGTGTGTGTGAGAGATATCTACAACACATGAATTGTTTGACATTAATCCCTAAAAGATCCATAAGAAAATAATTTTACACCAGGATGCAAAGTTCTTATTTCCTTCTCTCCACCTCAGAATAGGAAGTAGAAAGCTTTTCCCTGAACTTCTAGTAGGCTTGCCATCCAAGTTCCCTCAGGCCAGAGACAAACCCATTCCCACCCCTGTTCCCCCATTCTCCCTGTACATTTTGTCATTATCTCTTTCCTGCTTTCTCTTAGGTAAGCCCAGGTACTTTCTCCCCTTGGGCCTACTTTTTTTCTTTGTATTAAAAAAAATATATTTTATTGACACTTTTTTTACATCTATCGCTTCTCAGTGATTCTCTTCCTACCTCATATACAATAGAAACTCTCTAGTAATGAAGGAGAGTTAAGTAAAACAAGTCTTTCTGCACATACAGTCTATCACCTCTCTCCAGAAGGGTGCCTTCTGGAGGGCAGAGTCAAGATGGTGGAGTAAAAGCAGGGACTTGCTTGAGATTTCCTCCAAACCCCTCCAAATACCTGCAAAAAATTACTCTAAAGGAGTGGCTAGGTGGTGCAGTGAATAGAGCACGGGCCCTGGAGTCAGGAGGACCTGAGTTCAAATCCGACCTCAGACACTTAACACAAAACTAGCCATGTGACCTTGGGCAAGTCACTTAACCCCAATTGCCCTCCAAAAAGCAAAAAAAAAAAAAAATGACTAAAATTTTAGAGCAGCAGAACCCACAAAATGATGGAGTGAAACAAATTTTCAGCCCAAGACAACCTGGAAGGTTGACAGGAAAGGTCTGTTGCACCTGTCTGAGAGAAAAGCACAATCCAGCATGACTGGAGTAGGTCTCAGGGGACTGAATCACTGGCAGTTGTAGAAGTTTCCAGACTTCTCAACCCACAAATACAAAAACAACTTAGGTCAGTAGAAAAGGTGTGTTGGACCTGGGTGAGAGAGGAGCACGGTCTGGCCCCAGTTCCAGGGCAGCAGAAGCAGCTGCTTTTAGAGCTCTGGGCCCACAGACAGTAGGGGGATGGAGCAGCTGATCAGAGGGGGATTGCGGGATCTCTTTGCTCATGCTGAGGCAGTATTCTCTTGGTTTGTCCCTGCTTGGACCTGGGTCTCACTACTGGGTGGCAGTCCTGGGGCAAGGAGGAGTGCTGGTGTGGTGGAGTTTGTGTTAGTGGTGGAGAGGGAATCCTCCTTACAATTCCAAGGCAGAAAAGAGTGCTTGTGGTCACTCACAGACCAAAGCACAGGTCAGGAGAGGAGAAAACACATCTCCTTTGATCATACCACCTTGGAAGAAGTGAAAATTTACAGGTCCCTAGAAGTATCTCTGAAAAAAGCTGCACAAAACCACTGAAACTTGGAACAGTATGCCCTCCACACTGGAAGCAGAGTCCTACCTTAACAAAGACTTAAAAAGTCAAGTAATTGGCTGGGGAAATGAGCAAACAGCAGAAAAAAACCTCAGACAATAGACTCTTACTTTGGTGACAAGGAAGATCAAAACGTGAAACCAGAAGAAGACAACAAAGTCAAAGCTCCTACATCCAAAGCCTCCAACAAAAATATGAATTGGTCTCAGACCATGGAAGAGCTCAAAAAGGATTTTGAAAATCAAGTAAGAAAAGTAGGGGGGAAATTGGGAAGAGAAATGAGAGTAATGCAAGAAAATCATGAAAAATGAGTCAACAGCTTTCTAAAGGAGACCCAAAAAATGCTGGGGGGAAGAAAAAGAAAGGTGCCTTTCATTTACTCTGAAGAGCTAATTCAGGCCAGTCCCAAGGTCCTGACACTATTCCCTCTAAGTTTTCACTTCTACTGCTGGTTCTCTTACTCTATGCTATTTTCCAGTAATTTCCACTCATCCTTTCATGCCCAGTCCAAGTCTATCTTTTCCATGAAGCCTTCCCCAAATGCTCGTTTCACTTTGAAACTTCTCACCCTTTCTGATCTCCTTAATGTCTCTCATTTTGTTACTTATTCAAAGTTAGCATTGTTATAGCCTTATTCTGTATGTTTCATGGGTTGCCATGGAATCCACTCTTACCCCAGACCTGTCTGACTAAACACAATGAGCAGGAATCCACCAATTCACCTAGACGTAGGATTTCTTTATACTCTTTGATTAGATCTTAGCTTTCCTGGTTGGTCTTGCCCAAGATTCCCCACACTGGTTAATTTCTGGATGGGGAAGTGGAAAACCTTTTAGTCCTAATTCAATATAAGAAAGAAATAATCCTTTCTCTCATTATAAATTAGGGCTAATTTGTTATTTTGTTGATTGTCTGGACTTAAGAAAGTGATTAATAAAAAGCTAATAATGTCAATTAAACCTAAAAGTGTGTCCCATGCACACACCCCTACTCCAGAGCTAATTGTTAATGTCTCTGATAATCATGTGGAGCAGTATTGATGGTGCAATAACCATATGTTTAGATTTGAATTAGAAATGTCCAGACTGCCAGGGTGACCACCTAGGGAGAGGTACGTCTCTTTGATGTCAGGATGTCTATTACTATATTATCCTTATTTCTTGTTTTCTACAGTCCCAGATGAGAGATGCTCTAGGCATGTAGTAAATTCGCTTGCCAGACCTTTGGGGCTATTTTATTTTAATGGAAACTCTCTAAACTCCCAACACCTAATCCCAAGTGCTTATCATTTTCTGTGGTGGCTTTGTAAAGTTGAAAAAACAAAAAGGAAGACATCAACAAGCAATTAGGTGGCACAATGATTAGGGAGCTGGATTTGGAATCAGGAAGACCTGAATTCAAATGTGACCATAAACATTTATTAACTGTATGACCCTGGGCAAGTCAGGCAACTTCTGCCTGAAGCAGTTTCCTCTTCTGGAAGATAGGGATGATAAAAATGAGATAATATTTGGTAAGCACTTTGCAAACCTTAAAGTGCTATATAAATGCAAGCTATTATTATTGCAAAAAGGCACAGATTGTAGGTAAAGATAAAAAGCTAGACCCAAAGAGCAGCTCTTTCCCCCACTGCCACAAGATAATTGACCAGAAGATACCACTTGGCCTTCTCTGGCCTAGCTCCAGTTTTATCTTATTTTGTTTTGTTTTGTTTTCCAACAGCTGCATTTTCTGATTCTTCCAAAGGGAAATTAACAAAAGCATTCTATCTCAATCATCAAGTATTGCCAAGGGGTCTAAACCCACAGAAACCTAATTTTCAGATCTGAGCTATTTTTGGATGTAAGCCCTAGAAAGGGTTGCTGTTTTCCTAAGATGGAGAAGATGTGTTTGCTCTAAAATTACTGTCTAGCAATTTGATTTAGGGCCTTCTTCCTGTACCTTGCCTTGATGTCTGCCTTTTGTCCAGAGGGCATAGGAAGAAATGGCTTTCTGCCAATCATTTCTATTAACACTGGCACTTAAGTCACCCTTGATTGCAATTAGGAAAAGAGCAAATTGTTCCAGACTTGAGCCTACCTTCCAGAGCCTTTTCTCAGTTCATTAACAATCTCCACACATTCACAGGAAGTCTCTGAGGCCACAAGGAAGAACCTGATAACAGCTCTGGAGAACATTTACCCAGATTCCTTGCCTTTCAGTCATTCTTTAAAAACAAACAAACAAAAAAATAGAACCTGATGAAGGCAACCAACTTGTCCAAGTCTCTCAGCAGAGGCCAATATAGATCAGGCAGTTAGGGAATCCAGAAAAAGCACAGGAATAAAAAAAAGTCAGAAAATAGCTAGTCAGCCCCCTACTCAAATATATACAATGGCTTCCATTACCTCTAAGATAAAGTATAAAATTCTCAGCCTGACTCTTAAAGTCCTCCACAATCTGGCTCCCACCAAACTTGCCAATTTTATTTCAAATGAGTCTTCTTGGCTCATTCTTTTCTACTCAAACTAGCCTGCTAGCTATCCCCCGTATAAAGGAGGGAGATCAAGCAGTTTCTGATCAAACCAGGTGGTTTTCCTGATCGATATGGTAAGACAGTATAAAAAGGTTCCCTAAATAACACGATAACTTTATAAGGTGTTGCCCATTAAGTGAAGGCAACTATTGTGACTCATGAGAACTTCTATTATCTGGCAGGCTAAGGATGTCACACATATCCAGCTATAAAAAGCAAGCCAGGCCCTCTCTGGAGAGAGTTAAATCTTGGAAGTCAGCCCTTAAGGAAGTCTTGAGCTCTTGAGAAGACCTTATTTTCTCCTTCTCCATTAGCAATAGCATCCTGCAGCAGAAGCACAGGGCAACGTGCATGTTGAGGGAATTGGAGGCCATTGCTTCCTGAATCCAAACTTTCTATGTAGAGAGTTGAGAAAAGAGTTTGGGATCTAGAGGTGGGACCCTGCTGCATGGGAGATAATAGGTCTCAGAGGTGAGACTACAAAAGACTATATCTAGAGAGGTTTCTACTTATTTCTGAAAGAGCATGGTAGTACCCTAGCCAAGGACAAGGGCAAAGTCACAAAGTAGAGATGGCAGAGACCGCAGGGCAACTGAGATTGTACATCCTTCCTCTTCCATTGATAGGGTACATGTTTGTGAAGAATTATTCCCTGAGATAATGAGAATGTTCTATTGCAAATCTTTCTGCCTAGACTATGATATTCCATTAAAAGTCTTTGCATGAAAATAATTGTGTCTTATGGCTATTGAAAAGTAAACACATTAATGAGGGCTAATGAGCTATAGTTACAGGCTGAGAGATCTACAAATTGCCTTGGACCTGTATTTTATTTTTACTTACTTGTATAACTGAATTCTAGCAGCAGACTATAAGCCCCTCGTGAACATAAATTGAATTTAAAAAAAAATCTTTTCATCCCCTACGCATAGGACAATGTCTTACACTTTAAAAAAAAATTTCAGACCTATGACTTCATCCACATGGCATGACCCCAGAGGTATGTGATCAACAGAATCAAAGGATGGCAATACATGGTGCATCCATAGCCAGTCATGGGCCTTGTCTACAATCAACCACACCAACCTTCACATATTTCAGCCTAACATTCCCCCATTCCACTTCCTCCCATCGTGCAAGCTCCCAGCTTTCCCTCTTTCAAAATAGACATTGGATCCTCAGGGCAGTTATAGTCTAATCCTGACTTGGGCACCACAGGAACTGTTAGGAAATTCCCTTCATCCCCCCACCCCACCAGGTTGTCTGCCCTTTTCTTCCCCCTGACAGCAATGTTAGACCAAAAAAAAAAAAACAAAAAAACATTGAAGGCCACTGGTTTAGTTAAATCTTTTCACTTTACAGACAGGATAATGGAGGCCTAGAAAGCTTAGGCGATTTGCCCAGGATCAAACAGCAGGTTAGAGACTGGAACCCAGCTCTCCACATTCTCACCAATTTGGCGTTCTTCAAAGGCTACTAGGTCTCTCACAGCTTCTAGCCCTCTGGGATAGTTTGAGATGGGCTAAGGAAAGGCAGCAGAGAAAGGAACCCTTGTCTGCCTAGATAAGGAATGCAATGCTTTCTTTTTTCCCCTTATTAAAGCTTCTGACCTAACCCCAAATCCAAGTCTCACAATAGAATGATTCTTTAAAGACAAAGTCACCCTTTATCCCCACTACCCTCCCCACCCCACCCCCAGCCTTTTTATGGCAGCAGAAACATATTGTTTCTGTAGTCTTTAAAGAGAACTTTTTTTTTAATCACAGCAGACTGAAATAACAAACCAATTTGCAAGTAAAAGAAGTTGGTGATGGGGGAAGGGGAATAGAAACTGCCTCATTGGAAAGGGGAAGGAATTACATTCCTCCTAGAGCCATTAAATCCGGAAATGGAAATTTATGTCTTTAGGGCCAAGGCTATAGAACTGGATTGCACAGAGAAAGGCATTATCTAGTCCCCTTCAACCTCTTCCCATCCCCCACCCCCAATCTCCCAGGTGATCTGAATAGACCAAGAATCCAGGCTTAATCCACTGAGCAGCAACCATCACCTAGGCCAAATCTTCCCTAAGGATTTCTATTTTTTCAAATGTCTCATTAAATAAATCAACAAATAAATATCTAAAGTCATAGAATTCATTCTGGGGTCAGCCAGACTGGGTATGCCTTAAATTTCAGAATGTGTTTAGCTGGGATTTCCTCTGGCGCTTGTTAGAAACGAAAGAGTTTACTTTTAAAAGTCCAAGGAAAGATTGTCAAGGACCTGCAGGGGTCTGGATAAGAAATTCTTTTCCAGGTGATAAAATCAGGTCACACAGATACCAAGCTTCAAAGTTTGGGCACTATCAGCTAAATCTGACATTCACTGCTTTGAAATCACATTTCAGGAAGTGAGGACAGAAAGAGGACAGAAAGGGGTCAGGCGGATGGGGGTGGGAGGAAGAGCTGAATTTTCTATATGAATGGAAGAAAGACCCATTGTGTCCTATGGGAGGGCTACACAGAGAAGTGTGACTTGGGGGTCCAGCAAAGCATTGGGAGTGTGGTATGGGAAACTGAATCAAGAATATATAAATTTCATAATTTTCAAACCAAAGCAAACAAGAAGATAATTAAAAAAAAAAACAACTCTAACTGGCTGTTCACAGAGGTAAGTCAAAAAATAGCAAAAGATGCTGTGCCTATTTTTAAAAAGCCAGACATTGGTATGACCACACTATTTGCTTCTATGTGAGATTGTTCCAAGAAGAAGGGCCATAATTGGGGTCTAACATTTATTTATTTATTTATTCATTCAGTTCATGGTAAGAGGATGCAGCTTAGTGGATAAAGATTGTTAGTCTTAAGGTCAACATGACTTCCCAAATGATCAGACATGGATGTGAAGGAAAGGTTTGAAAGAAGGGAGGAAACAAGCATTTATTAAGGGCCTGCTATTTGCCAGCTACTGTGTTAAATGGTTACAAATGTTATCTCATTTAATCCTCACAATAATTCTGGGAGGAAGCTACTATTAACCCCATTTTACAATTGGGGAAACAGACTAGACTTGAACTGGAGTCTCCCTGATTCCAGGCCCAGGGTTCTATCCACTGTGCCATCTAGCTGAATGCCTCTGAATTGAAGAGTATTCTAAAGTAATAGCGGACATTTCTACAGGGCTTTACTGTTCACCAGGCCCTTTCACAGATATTATCTCAATTTTAGCCTTAAAAAAATCCTAGGAGGGAGCTCTTATAGGGATTGTTTTTCTCATTTTACAGATGAGGAAATGGGAGCTTCAGGGAGACTAAGTGATTTAGTAAAGGTCACAATGACTACGTAGCTTCAGCTAGTCCTCATACCTAGTTTTTTAACTCTAAATAAGATGTTCTTTCCATTATACCACCAGAGAAGAACAGCAAGAAGAGAGGTTTACTAGCTCACAGACCACTCTCTTGCTCTTAATTACAGGACATGTAAAATAAATTAACTCTCACAATAGTTACTGAGCTTCCAACACACTTTGTGAACATCTGTATTGTTAATGTATTTTTGCTTAATGGAAAGATATGTGTTTGTGTTTGATTAAAGTAAGATTATTGACCCTTTTTGAGTTGCTTTCCTTTAGAAAAGCAGATCAAAGAACCTGTGCTAGCAGCCATCCTGGGTATACTAGGGTTCTTGCTGTTACACTTGGTCAGAGTAGTTAGAGCTGAGGGAGAGAGAAGAAGTGGGCAGAGAGCTGTGAGTGTTGTTTATGGGAAGGCCCTAGCAGGGGGAAGGCTTGGGAATAGTGATGCCTTCTCAATGTTATTGTGTATAGATTTCTTTGTTGCTATGATGGATTTGGCTTTCTGGTGTTGGGATTCAGCTTTTTGGTGTTTGAATAAATGTTTTGGTTCTCTCTTCCATGTGGAGAGTCTGTTATATCTTTGTGATTCAAACCTGAGAATATGCCAGCATATTCATAGCAGCTGCTTTGTGCATTGGCAAAATAACATCAGTGTCTAGGGCCATGTTGAAGTTGTAGCCATTGAGGCAAGATATGTATGTTTAAAAAGTTGGGGGCAGAGTGAAGGGTTGGAGGTAGAACAAGTGGCAATTAGAATGTGGGCAAGAGTTGATCTGGAGCCCTTAACTTACAGTCTTTAACAAGAATGTCAATCCTAGTCTTCTGTACATGATCTGAGGGTGAAACCAGCAACTGACAGGATCTAAGTATTCTGTGATGTAATTTGAAACCTCTTCAGATAGATTAAGTGAGGAAAAGCCCCCATCAGGAGGTTCTCATGAAAAGAAAGCTTCAGAAGCATTGAGAAGCATTATATGCTAAATCAAAGTCAACAACTGAACATGTAGGTATCAATCTGAGAAGCTAGGAACAGAGAATAGTATTTGGATTAGAAGCCATTTCCAGACTCAGAACAACAGCAGAGTGGGCATAAGAAGTGGATGGTGGTACAAATGGAGATAAATGAAAATGTATCTTCTGAAAAAGATGTCCCATGGTTTTTTGTACTTTATTTTCTTCAGATGTGCCAGGCCATACAAAAGTGGCTCCACCCTCAAGTTCCTGCTAAATGTGCTGTAGCTCCATCTACTCTCTAGCAATAGCCAGAGGCAGCAACACACACCACAGCAAACTGACCAAAGGATATGGTAGCTTAGGAATGTCATTCTTCCACTTCCATTCTGAGAAATCAAAGAATAGGAAGGCTTATATGAACTGAAAGTGACTGAAACAAGTAGAACCAGGAATACAACATGCACAGTGATTGTTACAATGGTATAATGCCTAGCAAAGGCAACTTCCAAGGTTGAGAATACCAGCATAGTAACTCTCCATTTTATTCAGTGAGAAATTAAGGCAAAATATTCACAGAACAGAGAAAATCAAAATACAGCATTCACCAAGTGTGATTCAATAATTTTCAAGTACTACTCCACCCCTGGACAGTACATTCATTTAGTCAATCACAAAGTCTGTCTTCTCAAATGGAGATTAAGATTAGTTTCCAATCATAAACAAAGTATATTCATTTGGTCAATCACAGAGCACAAAAGTCAAGTTTCCCACCCCTGGATTACAATTACAACTACTGGATTACAATTATCATCAGTTAACGCCAAGCACCTTCTCAAAAGGAGCAGTGGAGAGCACAAAGGCCTTCTACCCCTGAGCTACAGCAAGGTTAAGATATTATCACAGCATTCAATACCCAAGGAAAGGTCTTTTCTTCATCTTGATTTGAGGCAAGTTCTCAGCAATCTCTGTTCCTGGGGAGACAAAGCTCAACAAAGCCACAATATACATTGCTAGTGTCCTCATCAATTCACTCTCTGCCTGCAGAACAGTCTCAAGACCCTTGAAAATATCAGCAAGACCCTCTTCCAGGATTTCTGTAAACATACAACAAGAAAATCCTTCTTCAGGGCTTTTGAAGCAACAGCAAGATTCCAGAACCTATGTAACAACAGCACTGTCCTTCACCAGCAGACAAATCTGGCAAAACAACATCAATTCACTCTCTGTCTGCAGAACAGTCTCAGGACCCCTGAACCAGCAGCAAGATTCCAGGACCTCTGCAACAACAACACTGTCCTTTACCAGAAGACGAGTCTGGCAAAACAACATCAAAACAGACAGACAAAGTACCAGCATCACAGCCATGTCTCCTCAGTCCTTGGCAGCTCCAGGTGGCAGCTCTCAAAAGTCCTGGGCAGCTCCAACTGGCCCTCAGCACTTCTCTCTCTCTGCCTCCACCCCACTGCTTCCAAAAGTTCTTTTGCCTTCTTTGCTCGGGCCTCCTCTCTAAATCCACGGCACCAGCTCCTCCCAGTTCATCCCTCTTTTCACGTCAACAAGTCCATCCCACAAGTAGGATTCACAAGCTCTGAGTTTTAACACTCAACCCGAAAACCAAGCCAATACAGGGGGATCTTTAAATTCAATTACTATTACAAATGGAAATGGAAAGTATAAAAGCAAAGATGAAACTAAAAGCTGTGTTATTATAATAATTGAACTTGACTCCAGAGAAGAATTAAGAAAATGCATTTCTCCCTACTTCGCAAGTACAAGGGACTATGAGTGTAGAACATAGCATTTGTACTTGTTTGCTGTATTTAGTTGATTTTGCTGAACAGTTTTTCCCCCACTTTTCCTTTTTCAATTTTTGTTTTTAAAAAAGGCAGCTGGAAGGGGATTAAAGAGAAACATATTAAAAATAAATGTGACATCAAAAATTTTAAATGAAAAGATATGATAAATGGTACCCAACTTTAGCCTTCTGTGAACACCATTACTGATGGAATGAATGATACTTTGAGGAAGTTTAAAAGAACCAGGAACATGGATAGCAATGGATCTCATGGAGAAAGGACAAGAAACCAGAATCAGAAGAACCAAGGCAAGGATATAAACAAAAGGTAAGGCCAGAAAGCAAACTATAGTTTGGACCAAGGGTACCAAGAAGGTGGTGGTTAAAACATAGATAGTGTTAACTCCTGAGGCAATCGTCACTGAAATATGTATTCAGACAGCAATGGACATAGTAAGAATTTAACACGTATGGTGGGAAAATGTAAAGTTTTAAAATAGAGGTGGGGAGGGGTGGCTAGGTAGCACAGTGAATAGAGCATCGGCCCTGGAGTCAAGAGGACCTAAGTTCAAATCTGGCCTCAGACACTTAACACCTTACTAGCCATGTGACCTTGGGCAAGTCACTTAACCCCAATTGCCCTGCCTTCCCCCCTCCAAAAAAAGCAAAATAAAATAGAGGTGGGGGAGAAGAATTAGAAAAACCACATTTTTTATATATATACATGTACATGTTCATATGTATATATACACATAAAATGCATGTACATATACAAATATGTATGTGTTTATACACATACACACACATATACATCCTTTGCTTGGGTTTGGTCAGTTCTTTTCAATATCTCTGAAATTGAGTTTAGGATAGCTTTCTCAGCCTTCTAGAGCAGCAGTTTTTAAACCTTTTGGGTCTCAGAATCCTTTCACATTCTTAAAAATTATTGAGGACTGCCTCAAAGGGCTTATTTTTATGTGAGTTGTATTTGTCAATGTTCACTTTATTAGAAATAGAAATATTTTGGGGCGGCCAGGTAGCACAGTGAGTAAGAGCACTGGCTCCAGTGTCGGGATGACCTGGGGATCAAATCCCGGGCTCAGACACTTAGCACCCACCCAGAAACACCTGGCCGTGTAACCTTGAGCAAGTTACTTAACCCCGATTGCTTAAAAAAAAGAAAGAAAGAAAGAAATGAAAATATTTTAGTATCAATATGAAAAGTTTTAACCTCCAAGACACCTTGAAAGGCTCTCAGTTTCTTCAGGACCCACACTTTGAGAACCACTGTCCTAGAAAAACCCTATTTAAGACACATTTACTACTTGATATTATTATTGTTTATGTATTATCTTATCTCTCCAACCAAAGCATAAACTCCATGAAAAAAGGATTGTGTCTTATTGATTCTTATTTCTCTTGCACATAGTAGGAACTTGGTATTTCTTGAGTTAATAAATGGCCATTATAACCCACTATTATTTAATCTCTCTAGGCCTCAGTTTACTTATCTGTAAAATGGAGTTGGGGGTAGGGTTAGGATAGACAACCTCTTGAGTCCTTTCTAGTTCTAAATTTGTGATCCCATTAGATTATAAAGTCCTTTCAACAAAGCCCATTTAGTAAACATTAAATGTTTATTCATGTAGAGTACTATGCTAGGTACTTGCGGGTCAGGGAATGAAGAAAACAATAGGATATGTGTCATTTTTCATCATTATATCTACCTCACCCAAGGAACAGGGGTATACTGAACCATCTCCAGTGGACTAGCCAGGGCAGATTGTTAAATTTTCAATGTGGGCATTGACACCTCAGAAAACCAAGAACCTACTATGACATTTAAAAAGTTTGACAGACATAATTCCTGGGTAATTAATCATATTATTTATCATGCTAGAAAAATTAATGAAAGGATAGGCATCTTAGACCAAAGACAAATCATGGAACCCACTCAATTCTCATATGCCCTTAGAAGAGGGTGGAGGGTAGAAATACTGAGGGTGGAAATAAACTCTGATTGGTTAACAATTATTGAGAAAATGAATATTATAATATTATAATGAGAGATGGACCTATTCTAAAGAAGATCTTGGGATACATGACACTGATCACCCAGTCTTGGTCAGAGACTGTCATGATACAATATCCATATCAAAGAAGGAATCCATTTCTACCCCAAACCTGTCTGACTAAACATAAAGAGCAGAAATCCACTAATTCACCTAGACTTAGAATTTCTATATACTCTTTGATTAGATCTTAGCCTTCCTGGTTGTTCTTGCCCAAGATTTTCCACACTGGTTAATTTCTGGATGGGGAAGTGGAAAACCTTTTAGTCCTAATTTAATATAGGAAAGAAATAATAATTTCTCTCACTATAAAACAGGGTTAATTTGTTATTTTGTTGATTGTCTGGATTTAAGAAAGTGATTAATAAAAAGCTAATAATGTCAATTAAACCTAAAAGTGTGTTCCATGCACACACCCCTACTCCAGAGCTAATTGTTAAACTCTGCCAGCAAAGCACCATGCATGCTGAAGATGCTTAAACATCTGTTAAATTGTATGAACTTACAATTAGAAAGCAGGTACTAGAGGACAAAGCAGCTAGTGAGTCAGAAATGAGGCATGTGATGGGAAAGCAGTAAAGAGAGAAGCATCAGAGTTTAAAGAAAGCAATTGGTCAGGAACCAGGGAATAGTCTGAGTTTAAAATCTAAAAAGAAGGACTAGAAATTTAGGTATTCAGAACAAGCTGGGCCTTCAGGAAACCTTGGAATTGAGAGATACTGTCTCTTAGATATTTCCTGGTGGAGAGAGCCAATCTTGGGGCTGATCCAGACTAGGATCTTCAGGTGGAACTAGGTGAGTCCTATAAGTCATCTGGATGGAAGAGGATGATAGTGACTGATTGAAGTGACAGAAAACAGTTTAAAAAAAAAAACCTGTGACCTTCCAGTAGCAAAGATAGTAAAGGGGTAGACAATAATGTCACAATGAGGCATAAGTAAGAATGAAGATTGAGCAGTTTTCTTTTTTTATATATATTTACATTTTGAAAGAGTTGTATCTACATGCCCCAAGTGAAAAGAAGCCTCTTTAATATTCCAGTTTATTTTGGACAAACAAGATAATTCAGGTTCCCAAATAGCCTGAGGTATCCAGTTTGTATTCTTGAAAGTATCGTAAATATTCCTCTTCATTTGTGGGTGCTTTCCTTTGCATCTGAGCAACCAAATAAAAACACTGCTCAATTTAACCATGAGAACCAATTAGGCCTTTTAGATACATTAGAATGTTTGATCTGGAAAGGATCCACTCACTTTACAAGGGAAGAAACTGAGACTGAGACAGAGGTATTAACTTGTCCTAGGTGCCACAGCATGTTATTGGGAGGGCCAGAACTACACCATGCTGCCTAGTGGAGCAAGAAATCCAACAATTATCTGACCAAAGTGGACATTCAGTTGATCAAGATGGCAGAGCTAGTGTGTGTAGCCACTTATCTAACTAGATAAAACATATACAGTTATCCCTTCCACGTGGCTACTTTCCCCATCATAGTTTTGATATA
The DNA here is from genome assembly GCF_028583685.1 of Petaurus breviceps papuanus. Classification (NCBI taxonomy): domain Eukaryota; kingdom Metazoa; phylum Chordata; class Mammalia; order Diprotodontia; family Petauridae; genus Petaurus; species Petaurus breviceps. The sequence goes on from NW_027187372.1 coordinate 3,365,150, forward strand.
CTTCAGGTTAGCATAAGAAATTAAATGGGAATTTGGGGGAAGTTTTCCAGAAACCACAGAAAACACGCAAAAAAGATCAGATGACACAGAAAAAGATTAGAAACTCAAACATACATAAAATACATGTATAGTATTGTATAAATATCAACATATTTTATCTTTTAATACCATAATAATTCCGATTTCTTCTCTGGCACAAAGGGAGAGCCAAAAAATTTTACACAGATCTTCCAGATTGTGGGAGCACTGCCCCCATAAAAAGAGATATGGAAGGGATAAGTATATGTGATAGTTAGAAACAAGAACAGAGATTATAACTGATAGTCAGTAATGTGTTAATGTCCAGTATTAACTTGATAGGTTGGTTAATGATAAGGATAATGATAAGTGTGAGGGATAATTTGCAGTGAAGTTTCCCCATTCTGAAAAATCAAATCTAGAGTGGCTTCAGCATCCTCTAGGTCTAAGTTTAGAGGTCACCTGACCCTGCAGGAATCTGGGACTTAGAGCAATGGAGACCCTCTCTAGTGCCACCTAAGCACAAGATACCAATAATAAATAAATAAACCAAAATAAAGCTAAATAAGGACAGAAGTGCTTTCTCAAATGTACATTGGGTGATCTACTGTTTCCTTGTTCCAGTACTTGAGGTAGATTGCCACATTTAGATTGTACACCTAACTTCCAACCAATGGAAGAAAAGGGTCAGGAGGGGGGTGGAGGAGAATTTTGCATTAGGGTTTTATAACTTCGCCATTTCCTTTTGTAAATCGCTTCTCCTCCCTGACCATTTGTCAGGAGGGTAGCCCTTTCTTGAGATTGTAAATAAACCATTCTTTTCAGCTTCCTACCTTGGGAACCCCCTGAGTATTATTTGGATAAGGATTTTTGTTGCACACAGTTTTTGGGGTGCACACAACTGTAAATTAAAGCACGTAAAAATGGCTGAGTAAAGAGAGAAGGCACTTTCAGCTCTCCATTGTGATTTTTAGCATTTATGTTCCAATTCCACAAACACTGAAGTATTTACTATATACTGTTCTTTAGAAAAAAAATATTAAAAAGAATATGACAAAGTCCCTGACTACTAGGAGCTTCTAATCTGGCAGTGGAGACGAGATAGATACGTAACTATAATTCAAAATAGAATATGATAAATGTTTAACAGAAGCTTTCTGAGTCTTTATTGATTTGGTATCTATACAATTCAAAATACTGAACCTTTGTCTATTGTCAAAAATTAGCTATAACATGTAGAGGCAGCAGAATGGTATGATGGAAAGAGATCTTTTTTGGAACTAGAGGACCTAGTCACTTACTATTTGTGTGATCATGGACAAGTTACCTCACCTCTCTATGCCTCAGTTTCCTCCTTTGGAAAATGAGGGAATTAGATTAGATAATCTCTGAAATCCCTTCCAGTATAAATCATGAGATCAAGGAAGAGTACATTCACAAGGCAGAGTACAGCTCCTTTTCTAATGCACAGGGCGGACCTTCCTTTGTATTTAAACCTTATATTTACTTTCTAGAGAGAAAGTCATGCAGATCACTTAAAGGTTTTTTCCATTCATCTTAAAAATAACATTTCATTTTTCTAATGGATTTCCAGCATATTGTAAAAGCCCTTCAGACGCATCCCTTGAAAGAAGTTTTGTGGTTGTTGTCATTTCAGTCATGTCTGTCTCTTTGTGACCCTGTTTGGGGTTTTCTTGGCAAAGATACCAGAGTAGTTTGCTATTTCCTTCTCACACTCATTTACAGATGAGGAAACTGAGGTAAACTGGGTTAAGTGACCTAACCAGGGTCACACAGCTAGTAAGTATCTGAAGTCAGGTTTGATCTGACATTCTATCCACTACATCACCTAGATGCCCTAGATTAGTGGCAATAATCCCATTTTTCAGATGAAGAAACAGATTCAGACACCCACTGCATGCCCCAGCCACTGTCAACTCAGTTCCTAAATTCTGAGTTGTACTATTACTGTGTCAGTGAACTAGAGAAGTAATTTGGAAACTCTGGGAAAAAAATTCCCCATTGCTTTTCATCAGCATTCTTTGTGGCATGTGAAAATCATATATTATCTACATGCATCAATCCCCCAAGGGGCAGGACAAGTAAATAATTTTAAAGTGGTAGAAAACAAGATAGGTTCATTTTAAATGGAATAATCAGGGCTGTGATTTATATGCACAATATTTTATTGTCTTTTTTCTTAATTTAAATTTAAAATGGATGCAGTTCTTTGAATGAAAAAAAAAAACCCAACTTGTGAGTTATTTTAAAGATTCAGTATTTCATGTGATATACCAAACACTGCTAAATATTTAACAGTACATAAATATTTCAAGAGAAACAGGAATAGTTAGTGATGGAGTTTAATCTCTGTGATTGTGGGAATGAGTACTCCACCTCTCTGTGGATTAGGAGATTAAAGGGTTGGAAGAATGTTGGAGAGTAAAATACCAGAGAAACCCAATTCCCCTACAGCAGAGAGATATGACTTGGGAGGGAGGGAAGGTTTAGCTGTACTAATAATTTAAGAGTCATTGAAGGGCGGCTAGGTGGCACAGTGAGTAAACTGCCAGCCCCTGAGTCAGGAGGACCTTGGGTAGATCCGGCCTCAGACACTTAACACACACACACATACACACACATACACACACACAAACTAGCCATGTAACCTTGGGCAAGTCACTATACCCCAATTGCCCTCCAAAAGGCAAAAAAAAAAAAAAAAAGAGTCATTGAACACTGCTGAACACTGCTGTTTTATTTCTAGAATGGAAATGTGTGCTACATTAACATTTAGGGCCCTAGATGCCCCCAAGTAGCACTGGAGCAAAAACTGGCCAGCAAAGAAAGGGAGAGATTCTTGCCTAGGTCCTGACTTCTTGGGAAATCTGACATGGAGAATGAGAAGAAATAGAATGACAGATTTAGAGGTGGAAGGAATCTAGAGGTCAGCTACCTAGACCAACTCCCTAACTGTACAAATAAACTGAGGTTTCTTTAGAAAGTTGTGACTTATTTAAGTTGTTCACAGAAAATAAGTATCATCCCTTAGAATTAGAACCCAGGTTCCCAGTCACCAAATCTTGTTCTCCACCATACCTTATGTCTATAAAAACACTGAAGAATGGATAAGATGAACATGGGCTTGTTCACCAAATTCAAGAGTCAAACAAAGGGATGGCCTTTGACACTTGAAAGAGCTATGTTTAGGACTAAAAAAGGACCTACTATGCTGAATATCAAGTAATAAGCTTAGCAAGTTCATTAATGCCAACCTAAGATACAATATAATAAGTAAAAAGAATTGCCAAAAATGTTGGCAAATATGCTGATGCAAAATCTCCGATTAACTGGTTTTGAAAATAAAATTTATTGATATCTTCTATCTTTTCACTGTCTCAATTTCCTTTTATAACAAAGAATTTACTTCAAAAGAGGAAGGGAAAAAAACGATAAAAAAAAAGAAGAGAAAAATTAGCAAAATTGATCAATAGATTAAAAAAATCTGACAATATATGGAATGTTTCACACCCACAGACTTCCCACCTTTGTAAAAGCGTTAGGTATGTGGTTAGGGCAGAACAGGTATCTTCTCATCTCTCTTCTTCAGCACCAAACTTGTTCACTGTAAATTTGCCACATTTATTTTTTGTTGACTTGTGGTTCTTTTCTTTCCATTTACACTGTTACAGTTATTGTGTAGATTGTTTTCTTAGTTCTGCTTATTTCACTTTTAATCAGTTAGTGAAAGTCTTTCCATGTTTCTTTGTATAGTCATTTTTTCCTACAGCACATTATATTCATGTACCGCAATTTATCTTGCTATTCCTCAAACAATGAGAACCTACTTAGTTTCTAGTTCTTTGCTACCACACACACACACACACAGATGTACTATACAAATCTTGATGTATGTACGAGATGAGGACTTTCTTTTTATCAGTTTTCTCCTTGGTATACATGCCTAGCAGTAGAATCTCTAGGTCAAAGGATATGAACTTTTTAGCCACTTTATTTGCATAATTCCAAATTGCTATGCAAAATGGTTGTACTAATTCACAGCTCACAACATATTATTTTACCCATTTTCTATAACCATTCCAAAATCAACTATTCTCATCTTTTGTAATCTTTGCACCCCATTTGATGCCACCACATGCTCAACTTTCCATTCACAAAGGATAACCCTGCTGCTCATAAACTTTTTCTTAGAACTCCTATCAAAGACAGGCTATTGGACCAGATATAAATCATGGGTCTAAAAATATTATCATCTTTATATTCATATGTTCTTCAAACCTGGAATACATTCACTTCATATTGTTACCTCTCAGAATTATTTTTCCCCCAGATTCAGTTAGATGCCACCTTCACCATGAAATCTTCCTTTGATGATATCCTAAGTTATTAGCACTCTCTCCTTCCTCTCTTTTCCTTTACTATATTATCTATTCACATTGTACTACTCTTCCCTACCCCACCCCCATAAAATTTAGGTTCCTTGAAGGCAGGAACAATTTAATTTTTGTAAATTTTGAAAACCCAATATAACACAATGTTTATTTAATTAAATTTAATTGAACTGAGGGAAGCTCAAAATACTTGGGTAATACAATGTAGTAGAAAGAACAATTAGTTATGAGATCTAGTTCCCTGCTACCCCCATACCATTATAAACTGGCTATGTGACTTCAAGGCAGTCAATTAACCTCTCTTAGTCCCAATTTCACAATTTGTAAAATGCAGACAACAATTTTTGTGCTATCTATCTCAAGTGGTCTTTGTGAGGATCAAATAAAATATTCAACATTAATATACTTTGCAAAATAAAAAAGTGCTACACAGATGGAAAGTAGGATGATTATAGGTGAAATTTTGACTGAACTTACCAAAAAAAGTCACTTTTAAATAATTTGAAATAGGGGCAGCCAGGTAGCACAGTGAGTAGGAGCATCGGCTCCAGTGTCGGGATGACCTGGGGATCAAATCCCAGGCTCAGACACTTAGCACCCACCCAAAAACACCTGGCCATGTAACCTTGAGCAAGTTACTTAACCCCAGTTGCTTAGGGGCGGCCAGGTGGCTCAGCAAGTAAGAGCATTGGCTCCAGTGTCGGGATGACCTGGGGATCATATCTGGGCTCCGATACTCAGCACCACACCCAGAAATAACTGGCTGTGTAACCTTGAGCAAGTTACTTAACCCCGATTGCTTAAAAAAAAAAATTTGAAATAACACAAATACATGAATGTACACACTTGCACAGGACCACACATAGATGACATTCATTTTAGAATATTCCCAAATGTCCAGAGACTCTAGAGAATGACTGGTGAGTTTCATGGAAATATGAAAACAGGCTCAAAATGTAATAAAAGGAAGTCCATTCTCATAATATTCCTTTTGATGCTGGTTTCCTAAGGAAGTTTTTGATTCTAGGGTAATTCTGAGTATGCTATAGGAAATTGTTAGAGATCTGGGCAACCAAGAAGAGGTGACTGAAGAAATCAGTGGGGAGCATGGCCTTGACAAAGGAGGATGAGATCCCACTCTTTGCAGACTGGTGAAAAGAGTCTTTTTGAATCTATCTGTTAGGTTGCTTAGATGAATTTAAGCCAAACCATTGATAATAACTGGAACCCCTCTGGCATTGGTGGTGAAGCTGCTTCATCTCTTCTTGTATTATATTTGTATGTATCTGTATACATGTCCTGTGCCTCTTATGAGAAGAACTCCTTGAAGGTAGACACTCTATCATTCATCTTTGTATTCTTCAGTATTTACCACAACACTTTAGAGGCTTGCTGCTATAGCTGGTTCATTCTGGTGGAAGGGATGCCCTCTTCTCAAGAGAATTGAATAAAACTTTCTGTTCTTTCCTCAAGATGCTCTGACTTTTAAATTTTTGGGGGGTAAGGACTTTGGGGCTCCCATGCCCCACACAGTTTTGTCACCTAACTACCCATTTCATGGATATTAAAGATATCCAAATAAAAAAGCCAAATACTCTCTATAACAATGCATGAATATTTTATTAACCAAGGTAAATTAAAACAAAATCTATGGCACTTAGTGACTTCTTTTGTTGTACTAAATATTATTTGAAATTAGTGGATCTTTGGAAATTTTTCTACAAGAATTTTCATTATTATGATGTATTTATAATGGGATTTGATCCTCTTTCTTGTTCTTTAGGATTTTTATTGCTAATTCATGGCAAACTAAAAATCTTTTAAAAAAAATCCACCTGAAAGCATTGGCTCAATACATGTATTTGATACCCAATACAGGACACTGTACTAATGGCTGGAAGATTTATGAAGATTATAGTATTTAAACTTAAGTAGAGGTGTGTGTGTGTGTGTGTGTGTGTGTGTTTGTGTGTGTGTGCGAGCACGCGAGTGTATCTTAAGATTTCATCCCCCACTCCCATACACAGATAAGCTTCTCTTTTATTTGCATAGATACCCAAAGATTACTCTCCCAGCCTCTGGCAGCACAAACCCACAAAGCAGTGTAAAATATATTTCTCTTTTGTCCCTGGTTACCTCTCCAGTATCAGAGAATGTCACTGAAATGGAGAATCCTAGACTCAAGTGCTGACAGGTATTGCTCTTCAGTTCATCTCCATACGTCAAATTGTTCATTTTTCCTGTCTGGTTTTGTAGATGTGTGTAGGAATAGCACACTAAGATTAGTATAGTTTAAAAAAAATATGTTCTCCTGATGAGCAACAATTCAAACTTTTCCAGTGAGTTCATAATCCTCTTGATTCTGATAGCTCCAGAGGCTCAACCATTGAGGATGTGAGCAACTAAAATGAAACATTCAAAGGGGGAACAAAAGGGAGGAAAGCTATGGAGATTACCACACCATTCTTTGTTGTGATCTGCTATTTGATTTGGAAATAATATTAGAAAGGAAAGGATTTTGCTCTTAACAATAATCTCATAATTCTTACCCTCCAAAAAGCCCACAAGGGGTGGCTAGATGGTGCAGTGAATAGAGCACTGGCCCTGGAGTTAGGAGGACCTGAGGTCAAATCCATCCTCAGACACTTAACACTTACTAGCTGTGTGACCTTGGGCAAGTCACTTAACACCAATTGCCCCTCCAAAAAAAAGCAAAAAAAAAAAAGCCCATAAAATCAGTGGGGGAAAGGTATGTGAAAATGGGGGATGATATAAATCAGTCAGAATGGTTTCTGTGAACAAAACAATTGGCACATTGACCAAGTTGTTTGTTTTTTATTGCAGTCATTCTGGCATCCTAAGGAGAGATAGCTCTGGGTTTGGAGACTATGCCAATTAACATGCATCATTTGTGCTATTTCCATCAGAGGAAATCTATCACAGCCAGAGGTTTGAGAACCCAACCTATCCATTAAAGTTTACTGGCTGCTACCACTGTGAGGGGCAGCTACTAGAATCACTTATGGGACTGTGTCAGCAGCATGCTATTACCTAGATTCAGGATTTTCTTTATAACCCACTCTAGGACCTCATCTATATTTTTACTAAAAAAGATAAAACCTTCCTCCTTCTTTTATTGCCCAATTTCCATAAAGTCAATGAATTTCCATGCTTTTCTTGAACAAGTAGCTCGGAACAATCCATCTGGATCCTGCTGAGACCTTTAATTGCAATAATTCCCTTTCAGATGTTCTAACCTTCAAGGGGCTTCTCAGTCTAGGTAAAGCATTCCCTTAACATTCTTTCTTTGGTTATAAAACATAACACTATATTTTTGGTGGAGGGGAATAGAGGGAAAATGTGGATCCAGAATTCAAGAGCTTTTTAGCCAGTAGAATCATGTGATGCAAATAAGGCAAAGAAAATCATGTCTGGTTGGGTCAAATTGCTTCTGCATTCTATAATCCAATCAAGTTGTTCTACAGATATAGTCTTAACCTACAATTATGAGTGTATTTTAAAAACTAACAACAAAATGCCAATCCTTTGGCAAGCATGTTTTAAAAACAAGGAACTGATACTGGAGATTACCAACCTACTAAAAGAAAAATAGAATTGAAAAAGAAATTAGGTATCATCTAGTCCTTAGGTTTTTAACTTGAGAGCCATTAGCTTATTTTAAATATATATAATATATATCTACAATTGCATTTTAGTATAATTGATCTCCATTGTAAACCTATATATTTCATTTTATACATTTAAATACATTATTCAGAGAAGGGCTATATAGGTTTCATTGAACTGCCAAAAGGGTCTATAACACAAAAAAGTTTAAGAATCCCTGATCTAGTCCAATCCCCAGAACTGAGGCATGACAAATTGAAAGGACTTCCCAAGGTTACAGAGTGACAGAGAAGGGACTAAAATCCAAGCTTCAGTGACTTCTAGGTTACTATTCTTTCTAATATACCCTTCTGTATCCCCATATTTAGAGAATATATTACATAGGTCTTAAATTCTAAGCCACAAAGGAAGATAAATTCAAAAGCTCTTTTTTCTCATTCACAAAAGTCCTACTCATCTACCTCATCATGCCATGAAGGTGATGCTGTTTTGAAGGCTGTCAGCAGAGCATAAGTATTCAAAGTTTCTACTATGCTAGAGAGGTTTTAAGGATAGTTGGGCCATAGATCATATCTGAGAACCTATAATAAGAATTTCATCCAAACTAGGCTGTCCACTAGGTAGTAAATCTTTAGCTATAGCAACTCCTAAAACAAAAATACAAAATTAACCACAGTCTTCCTATTCTGCCATGGTACCATAATGGTGGAAAAGAAAGCAGAGAGTGCTAAGAATCTCATAGCCTTTAGACAATCTGTAAACATTAACATTATCATAAATCATTAACACAATCATATTCAAAATGTTGGCCATTGGACAAAGATCTCAAAAGTCATAAATGGAATTTAATCACATCAATTTTTGACATTCTGATTATAAAAGAAACCAGAAGAGACAAGAAAGTTACCGCTAAATTGGAGGATCGCTCACAGATTCTCCAAGTAAAGGCAAAGTAAACAATATGGAAGAGTCTAGTTTAGTATGTATCCAAAGGCAACAGAGCATAGCATCTTATGAGATACTTGGTTATCTCACCTTGCAATGCTCATGATGAGCTTAAGCAAAAGGATAATTATGAAGATAATTGAAACTTATGCATCAAAATCTGTTTAAGAGGAAGAGGAAGTAGAGCATATCTGTATAAGACCTGGAGAAAAGTAAAGTAAATTCCCTTCCAGCTCTATATCTTTGAACCTACCATCATATGAAGACCTCTAAGTTAAATCAGTGTAAACTTTCACACACTGTATGAAACAGCTTCACGGTGATGTTAATGAAAAGATGGATGTAAGGGAGGATTGCAGAAAATATGTTAGAAAATATAATTCAGGATCAAGAAATAAAAGAGGCTGAAGGCTTATAGACTACACCATAACCTCATACTTCTTCAAGAGAGTCAGGAGGCATAGGACATAACTTCATAATATCACATATAAATAAAGAAATTGACACAGAAAATTACTGCGCATAGATATGAGTTATTTCCAGATCTGTTGATCAACACTAGGTTTTTAAGATAAAGATAAGAATAAATGATCTACAATAAAAACTCTAACAATATAATATCTAACAATATCTACAGTAAAAGCTCGACCTATTTTTAAAAGCTAATGATGCCTGCACCCCCCCAAATGGATAAATGAACAAATATTGACAAATATTGTCTCCATTTCTTTTTATAAATCACCAAAATGAAAAGGACAAAAGAGCCTAGAAATCACTTTAGGTGGGCAAGTATTAAAGGAAAGAGCATTGTATTTTGAATCAGAGGACCTGAATTTGAATCCTGGCTTTGACTCATCAATGAGACCTCAGGCAAGGCATTCAACTTCTCTTCACTTCACATCAGCTGCTCTCTTTGGATTTCACTCCATCATCATCATACCTCTCCATGCCTCCCTTCAGGAAAAGCTCATCACCAGAAGCTAATCCTCACAGAGATTGCATCAGCTTTGTTACTTACAAATCATCAGTACCCTCAGCTTCCTTTGCCCCTTTGACTGATGGCCTGGAGATGAAGGAAAAAACCTCCCAAAGTCACCATTTAAAGAGTGCTAAGAAACCCAGTTAACTTTTCATTCCCCACAAGCTATGATCTTTCATTTTGACTCCATCATCATCATGCCCAATACTTTCTTTCCTCCTCCCCCACCCCTTTTCAGTTTCTTTTTATGTGTTGTCTTCCTCTGTTAAGTTTTAAGCATCTTGAGGGCAGCTCAAAGAGCCCCCCGTTAAGTTTTAAGTTAATTTTTTCTTATTTGTATCCTCAGTGCTTAACATGGTGCCTGGAGTATAATAGCCACTTAATGAATGTTTATTGTATTATATAATATTGCATTGTATTGGTTCTCAGTATCCTCATCTATAAAATAAAAAGTGTCAGACCAGATGTTCCCTAAGATCCCTTTCTGTTTTAATTCTATGATTACATGTTCCTTCACAGGTAAAAAAAAAATCATAGCAGTTAAAGGCAATACTAATTTAAAATATAAATTCATCTGTGAATTCTTATAGAGGGAACTGATGGGAATTATGAGTAAGATCACCTAATATAAGAGTAAAAAAGCAATGCAAGGGAAAATGAGTTGGCATAAAGCTTATCATAAGACTCAAATAAGCCAGTTCATCCCAAGAACATTTACAAAGTATGGTAAGATATAATGAAAAAGAGGACCTGACTATGCCTCTTACTTACCCAAGCCAACTTGGACAAGTCACTTAAATTCTCTGGGCCTAATTTTCATCATCTATAAAGTAAGGTAATTGAACAAGATCACTAATGTCCCTAAACAGAGACACTAAATGTATGGTCCTGCATCAACAGATGAAGAGATCTGTCAATGTTTCTCTAACATTCTCAATTTTCCCCCATCAGTAATAGTAGAGATACTACATTTAGAAGTGCCTAATGAGGAAGTAGAAATGGTCTTAAAGAAAACAAAGAAACAAGATCAGAACAAAGAAACACACAAGAGGTCCATGTCTAAGGCAATATAGTCCTGATGGCATTGAGTAATTGGCCCTGGTTCTCAAGAGGGGTCATACCAAGTGTTTGGAAGAAATCATTGATAATATTATACCCAAAAAAAGACATCAAAAGGACATCAGTAATTAATCACTGGCTTATTTTCTCATCTCTACAAAATCTTTAGAATGATCTATGCCAGTAGTATCAAACTCAAATAGACACAGCAGCCACTAAACCTGACATAAGAATCTGTGTAGGCTATATATAGACTTTAAAAATACATATTAACGTTATTTCTGTTCCATTGTAGTTTTATTTATTTTGTTAAATAATCCCCCAAATAATTTTATCTATGTGTTTGACACCTCTGATCTACACACATATCAAGGACACCTTTGATGAAGAAAGGCATTAGAAGGCATCAAGCAAGTTTTTGCAAATTACATTCCTATATACAGAACTGACTGAAACAGTAGATAGAAAATATAAGATTCCACTGTGCTTATTGCTTATTGACTCTAAAAAAAGTATTTGATTTGCTAGAATAAAATATAGCCCTCAAGGTGTTTCTTGTGCCTCATGCCGGATTCCTTGATAGACGTAACAGAGATTACTCTTTAAAAAAACCAGCTATGATTTTTAATATTGTTTTAACATAAAACAAAATCATGTGCTTTATAAAGGTGAAAAACACTGTCATGAAAGATATGCAATGCAGAATCCAAATAGAAGAGGGATTATCTATAAATAGTGAGTTCCTCCAGATGTTATTATTTGCAGATCATATGCTGGTGGCATCTAGCTCATACATGGCAAAGCTCAAGAGTCAGGTATAACAATCCAAACAAGAAAAACTGAGTAGTTTAAAAATGTCTATTGTTCAGATTGTGAAATGCAGTAGGATAGACAGTCCATGAAGCTGATCCATTAGTACTTATATCTCAAGCAGACACTGAAAATTAATAATATATTAGGCTCAAGATTGAATAAAAGGAAGAAAGTAGACTGGATAGCATTTGGTTGTCAAAGATTTTCCCTAAAACAAGAATCTGTCTTTTTGTAGCAATATTCTTCTGGTATATTGGTACTCACATAATGTTGAGACTCAGTGGATAACCCCAGTATGTTGGGTGTGGAAGATGTATGGGAATACATAGACAAAAGTCACATAGAATAAAAAGAAGTGAATAGATTGTGATCTGTATTTAGGGAGAAAATATCCATATTAATGAGTTTCTAGATCCTTTAAAGAAGTGATGTCAAACTCAAATAGAAATGGATCTCTGCAGACTGCCTATTGACTTAGGAAACCCAGAATTAACATTATATTTTACTGTGTTTTTATTTATTGTATTACATATTTTCCAATTACATTTTAATGTGATTCAGGCTGTTAGTGAGTTTGGGGGGTTGCCAGTTTGATGCTTCTGCTTTAAAATATTGAAGTATTACCTTTGTTAATTGCAAAATAAACACATCCCAAGTAGAGAGGGTCTTCCCTCCTCATGTTCTTCAATATTCAGAGGTAGAAGAGAGGTGAAAAGAGACTTCTTGGGTGAGAATACTGAGTCAGGAAATGTGGTTTCTAAGCCTGCCTCTACTTCCTTCTGACTTTGGATAAATGACATCATCTACATATCTCATCTTCAAAGGATTGTTATTAGTATCAAATAAGGTAATAAATGCAAAAGTTTGTTAGAGAATGTAAAAAATTATTATGCTTAGGGATTTCTTTTTCTTCTTAGAATATGGCATATTATAATGAACACACAAAACAGACGAAGAAGGGGTTTTCCTCCTTCTGGGGTTTATATGCATATACAAACATATAGAAATAGAGAGCTATTCAAGCTTCTTTAATCATAAATTTTATTACTGCACGTTGTAATGGAAATGCAGATTTAAAGATCTTCCCTGCCCCTAGGCTAACGTGCACCTGGAGCCTGGGGTGGGAGGCTGGTTTTTCAGTAGATACTTTTTGATTGGCCAGTGGGTCAATAAGGTTGTTACATTCTCTGAGCCAGGAGAAGGCTATATAAGCCCTGATGTGTAGCTTTGTTTTGGGACTCACTTTGAGAAATGTTCTGTGATTTGATCTGAATTCTGGGAAGCCGTTGTTGAGAGTCCCCCGGCTTTGAAAAACCCAGAATGTGGAAACCCAGATGTTGACTGGGTATGGATGTAATGGTTGGACAGTTTGGAAATCTGTCTACTTGATGTTTCTGTCTTGATAATTATGCCTGTATACTTTGAGATTCAGGGTGCTGACCTTTTCTCCTGAACAAGGTAAACGATATATGTCTGACTGATTAAAGTAAGCTTGTTAACCCATTTTGAGTTGCTTTCCTTTAACAAAGCAGATCCAAGAACCTGTGGTAGCTGCAAACCCTGAAGACGCTTGGGGTGCTTGCTGCTACA
>NW_027187372.1:3378602-3382890 GCF_028583685.1 Petaurus breviceps papuanus
TGTGGTAGCTGCAAACCCTGAAGACGCTTGGGGTGCTTGCTGCTACACACGTGTGACAAACAATTGGGACCATTTTTTTTCCAATCTCCCAAAGTGTGTCTAGTTCCATTCATTATTTTCCATGAGAAACAATATGTATTTTAATCTCTTCATAATAACTAATTCAACTTTTTTCCTTTGAAATTAAAAATGTTTTGAAGTTGTGGGGGGTAGAGGAAGAGAGGCAATGTGAAATCAGTAATTTGGTCATCACAGAAGCATCCAAAATGTTTCAGCCTTGACAAAATCCTCTACCTCTACCATTTTCCCCTACAGTCAATCCCAACTGACTATTCCTTCTCTTTGTCCTCCCCAACTCTTATTCTCCCCACCCACCCCACCCCAAAAGACTCTCCTGGGTTTGCAACTTCATTCAGTGTCTGGAACTGGTTGACAGGCTCGGTAGTCCAAATACAAAAAGAATATTGACTCTTAGCAATATAGTACTTTTACTAGGAATGTTGATTATACCAATGTAATACTTTTACTAACTGTTAAGTACTTCAATTTATGTGCTTCCAGGCTCCCTAAATTTTAGAGTCATTTGAGTCTGAGCTAATATAGGAGAGATCTTGAAATTCAACATTCTCAGTGTATTAAAGGCTCTTTCCACAAACACATACAGTTGTGATTGAAATATTCTTGGCTGCTGTTATGTGCATGTGGATATTAAATAATGTTGGGGGGGGGGTTCCACTTTTTGAATGTGGCTAAAGCTCCCATGGCACTAATTCCCAACTCTGCTCCTTTGTCAAAATAAACAATCCCCCCCAAAACCAAACCCAAACAAACAGATATAACAATACCAATGTTTTTTTTTCTTAACACTGAAGGAACAACCTATAAAGATCTTTCTAAACCCCTTGAAAACCATAAAGAATTATTTAAGTGCTAACAGAAACAGAAAATAACATAACTTTAGATAGTCTCTATTTCTGAATGCTACTTTTCCCCCTACTATGGCCTACAAGAAGAGTAGCTGGAAATAAAAACAAGAGGAATGCAATGAAAATCATTTCATTTTAAAGTCATTAATTCATTCAATAAACATTAAGTTCCTACTGTGTGCTAAGAACTAAATCCTTTGGGAAGGCTTTGTTTTGTTTAGTTATAAGCTTCTTGCAACTTTGCTGGAGGAGAGGAGTATCTTGCTACACTTACTGTTTTTGTGATTTTGTAAAACAAAATTTTAAATGCACTCTAAGTGATAAGATAGAACATAAAGAGCTTCATAAAGCAAACACAAGTTTCCCTAGGAATGGGAAATTCTCTCAAGAGAATTAATATTTAAGAATCTTATTTAATTAACGTGCAAAATCATTCTATCCTGTTAGGGGTAAACCCAAATGAAGCAGAGAACAAACAGAGCGACTGTAGAATCATGTGTTCTCAAGGTCAGTCAATAATTACACTGCCATTGGGTTTAGCAAAATAGATCTCTATCCTATTCTTAAATATCTGCCCCAGATCCCACAACCTTCTTTATATGTATTTAAAATGCATACTATTTTCTTCACCTTCACATATTTTTCCTGTTTCCTATACTATATAGTGCATGCCTTACTGTCTTATCTTTTTCATATATCTCTTCCTAGCATCTAAAAGAGTGACCTAAAGTACACAAATGTTACTGACATCTTCCATTGACAAACTGATGCAGTACTGTTCCTTCAAATTTCTCTTCACAGGTTCTTCTTTGTAACTAACTGGTTCTACCTACACTATAAGTCCTCTTTATTGTCCTCTCTGGAGGTGAACAGATGCTCAGCATCCACTATGTAAAAGTCTTTTATCTCTGCAACCTGATCTTCTGGCCAGTGTGCTGCAGCCCCATGACAGAATCCTTGATTCTTTACCTTGTATTTGGCATGTAGTCATCCAGGGAAGGAGTCAGAGCTAGCCATCCAGGGTGCTCTCTGTCCCTGAAAGGAGAAACCTTCTGTCTTACAAAGGAAAAATTCTAAAAGGAATCACATCCTACTTGGCCAATAGAGTAGAATAAAGTTCACCAATATAGAATGGTGGAAGAAGATGAGTAAAATCAGGGAAGAGAGATGAAGAATGTACCAGGGGAAAAAATGAAAGAAGGAAAGTTCACTAAAATTGAAGACCTAGTGTACACATATTTATGAACATATGACATAAATTCATATGCATACATGTATGTGTATATATGTATATTACATATATATGTATATATTTCTTCATTACTTCAATAGATATACAGTCTCATCAATGTGGGTATTCTCTTCATCAGTATATCCTTTGTGTTTTATGTCTATGTTCTCCCACAGAGCGCTCTCTCTCCACACACACACACACACACACACACACACACACACACACACACAAGTAAATAGATAGATAATTTAGTATAAGAACTCTAAGGACTCATAAAATGGCCATCTATAAATGGATCTCATGGCTATTCTGTAATCTAAGTATAGTACCAATTTTAAGATATTATAATCCATATTTACAGACTAATACTGGGACATTGACCAGGACAAGATCAACCTATAGGATTGAGGTACTTGGTGCATTTTTTTGTTTATTTTTAGTCATGGGTGTCCTTATACCCCTTGATTAACTTTTGCTGGAGTAGCTGAAGACAAAGGTAATAGTAAGGATACATAGTCATTGTAAAGTATAGTGCCTACATAATATGTTCTGGGTTTATAGTGCAAATTCATAGAGGGTTAAATAATTCTTCCCTTCCTAGTTATAGTGTCAGCACAGATTTTTTTTTTAAATTTAAGCAATTGGGGTTAAGTAACTTGCTCAAGGTTACATGGCCAGTTATTTTTTGTGTGGGTGCCAAATATCTGAGGCCGGAACCAATCCTGGGTCTCCCAACACTGGGGCTGCCACTCTTAGTCACTGTGCCACCTGGCTGCCCCAAAAGTTAACTTTTTTTTTTTTTGCTTTTTGGAGTGCAGTTGGGGTTAAGTGATTTGCCCAAAGTCACACAGCTTGTAAGTGTGTCAAGTGTCTGAGGCCGGATTTGAACTCAGGTCCTCCTGACTCCAGGGCCTGTGCTCTATTCACTGTGCCACCTAGACACCCCTAGCACAGATGTTTTGACCCTACTCAACACTTAAATGAGGCAAAAATCACCTTTCTGTAGTAAATATGCTTTAATCCATTAATCGGTTTGTTATATTCTCTTAACAAAAAGAAAACAAAAAATCATAAGCTTCTCAAATGCAACTATTGAAGAATAGCATAAATACTATCCACAATTTGGAACTAAAGAAAGGCATTTTTCTTGACAGGAAGTGGCAGGACACAAGGAAATAAGGACAGGTAATTCTCTTGTACTCACCTCCCTTTTACCTCTGTACTCACACTGTTTGCTAATTCATAACTCCTCATACTTGCACCAAAGCCTGTTACTGAGGTCTTTTGCCTCTCAGGTATGTGTGTGTGTGTGTGTTTTTTTTTTTTGTTTGTTTGTTTTTACTAATTGCTTTCTTAATAAAGCACTAAAAAGGAGAGAAACTATAAGGAACTCAAACTTGTATAGTGTACCCAGAAATGAATATCTTTTCCTGGTGTCTGCGCGGCTGAAACTGACTGAATTTTTTTCATTGATCCTTTCTTAATACATTCCTTCCAGTTCCCCTCTCTGTTTTAAATGAATACTGTTAGTGTGAATCAGCCCTTTGCTTCTTCCACAAAGCAGTTATATTTTCATTTTCCAGGTCTTTGCTGATGTCATATGGATCTTTGTAAAAGATCCTTAAAGACGCACACATACACATTCGACCGTGTTCTAACATTAAACTGCTTCCCACCCGATCTCTGTGGGGAGCACGTGTGTGTGAGCCCGGACTCGATATTGCGTCTCTCCCAGTGTTTCAGCACCCAAGCCTCTGGATAGCGACTATCCTCCCATCAGCTCAGGTCAGTGGCCTCAAAACCTCACCTCCCACGCTTCCTTCCTTTTTAAACCCTTTTCCCAAGTCTCCTACATTCCTGGGAGAACAATGTTCACTCTCTACTCCTGTCTCCGACTTCTTCCTAGTGCTGGATCACTACGACACCCACTCAGGGCCTAAAAACACATATATTTCTGTGGTCCGCTCAGATCCTATAGGAGCCCAGAGAAATTGCCTTGTCTACTGATGATGAATCGAGACCCCCCTACAGACACAGATCTTCCCACCAATACTAGACCTGAAACAAACAGCCATGGAATGACTCTCTCTCTCTCTCTCTCTCTCTCTCTCTCTCTCTCTCTCTCTCT
>NW_027187372.1:3382990-3383331 GCF_028583685.1 Petaurus breviceps papuanus
CTCTCTCTCTCTCTCTCTCTCTCTCTCTCTCTCTCTCTCTCTCTCTCAGTCTCTCTCTTTCTCCCTCTCTCCCTTTCTCCCTCTCTCTCCCCCTCTCTCATTCTCCCTCCCTCCCATCCACACCCCCAATCTTTTAAGTAAAGACAAATAACATAAAAAAAAAAAAACTCCAAACCGTCTCTCAGATCATTTCACTGACGCAACTATTGCTACTGATCCCTTTAACACCGGCTCTTGAGGAGCTGTCCACTACCGTCAACCCCTACTCCTCCCCTTCCAATGCAGCTGGTACCAGAATCCAAACCCCGATCAGTGAAGGACTCACTGTCTTCCACCTCCCG
>NW_027187372.1:3383341-3402207 GCF_028583685.1 Petaurus breviceps papuanus
TGTGTGTGTGTGTGTGTGTGTGTGTCCGTTCGTCCCTGGTGCAAATACATTATTTAACTCCTTCACTCTCTCCGTACATCCTAAACAAACATCCTCCCCATCCCACCGCACCCCCCCCCACACACACACACCCTTTCCTTCCCTTCGTCCCACGCCTACGCCATCCTGGGCCCCCGAAACCAAGTAGTCAAACCAACTTGCGATGGATCCATTCCACCTGAATTTGCGAGTCCAGAACTAACCATCTTTTCCCCAACCTCACTTCTCCCATCCCCCGCCACCCACTCGTTTACACTGAGCTCAAACCAAGCAGATGCTATTCAAGCCTATGAAAGGCGTCCTTCGTATCCATTCATGTGGCCTGCAATAAATAAATGTGGCTTTCTCCGGAGCAGCAGGGCAGCCAGTGGCGTCCACCCCAATGGAATACACGCCAGCAAATTCAATAGCATTGGAAAACACAGGTGTGGGGAGGAAAGGAAACGGTTCGGGGGGAGGGGGGGCTGGTGAGGGGGGGCAGGAAGACTTACCGAACATTTGAATGTGTCCCTTGGTGATGGGATTGAAGCTGCCACAAGCCAACAGGATAACGTGGGTCTTGGTGGTTTCGGTCATGATGCTCTTCGGTCTCTCGCACTGGCTTTTGTGTCTCGGTGTGTCTGCAGAGGGAGAAAGGAAGGCGAGGCTCAGGCTGTGGATGCTGTGGACTCCAAGGAGCTGCTTCAGACGCAAACCGCGTCATCCCCCTCCTCCCCTTAACGCTTACTGCACCGGGAAGATCAGAAGTTGAATTGATATCCTCTCTCCCTCCCCTACTTTCCCCCTTCCTGCTCCTTTTCTCTGTCTTGTTTTTTCTTTAATCATTCCTCTACTGGACACGAAGTAGGGCAAGAATCCTGTGAACACCAGTGTTACGATGTGGACTTTATTTCCTACCTGCCCAACCCCCAAATTGTTCTTCATATCCCTGCTTTCTCTGCCAATCATAATACAAAATAAGATTTTGATTCAATAAACTTTCTTCCTTTTGCATTTCAAATACTATTGTATTATTGCTCATATTACAGATAGCTCTTTCTTGGCTCCTCTCTTTTCCTTCTTACTGATGATTCGAAACTATTGTACAGCACCTATATCTATCTCTTGCCCCTTATCCTGTCAACAATAGTGAGTTCCTCTTTAAGACTCTGCCGCTTAAACCTCTGAAGCTGTACCAATGACCTAGTGGTTGCTAGGGGATTGGAGGGTTGGGTAAAGGTGGGGATGGGACAAGATTCTTTCCCTAACAATATACTGTTCCTTGTTATGGCTTGAAGCTATGCTATCAGCCTGAAGCAGTGTTGCCAAGGCTGAATTAATAATAACCCACATTTTGATAGCACTTTAGAGTTGTTTTTTTAAAGCCTTTCCTCAAAGCAACCCTGTGATGTATTATTATCAGGTCCCTTTTACAGGTGAGATGAACCTAAATAACTTGTTTAAAAGAACTAAAAAATACTTGGCTCAGAACTGGGGTTTGGATTTTCTGACATGGTCAGTGCTCTTTCCAGTAAACTGGGACCTCCTCCATCACCAGAAGTCAAAGTGATTCCAGTGACAGAGTGGGAGAGAGAGAGACAGAGAAAGACAGAGAGACAGAGAGAGAGAGAGAGAGAGAGACAGACAGACAGACAGACAGACAGACAGACAGAGACAGAGAGAGAGAGAGAGACAGAGAGAGAGAGACAGAGAGACAGAGAGAGAGAGACAGAGAGACAGAGACAGAGAGACAGAGAGAGAGAGACAGAGAGACAGAGACAGACAGAGACAGACAGAGAGAGAGACAGAGAGAGACAGAGACAGAGACAGAGAGAGACAGAGAGATCACAATGAGGACCAAAATGAAAACACTTTCATTTCCTGAGCTACAAAATGTCTTAGACAAAAAGTCTATTAATGACATAACAGCACCTATCTTGCAGAGTTGTAGTGAGGATCAAATGGTATAATATTTGTAAAGCACTTAGCACAGTGCCGGGTACATAGTAGGAACTATATAAATGTTTTTCCCATTCCTTTCCACTTAGCCCAGTTCAAATGTCAAACCAACAGCAACAGGGATAGCTGTCTGAGGCAGCTAGGTGGTGCAATGGATAGAGCATTTAAAACCATCTTTAGTCAATTATTTGCTGTATAATCCTGGGTCACAACCTCTGCCTCAGTTTCCTCAACTGCAAAATGGAAATAAAAGTGGCACCTGCCCCCCAGGGTTGCTGTGGGGATAAGAGAGCAAATCTGTAAAGTGCTTAGCACAGTGCATGGCACATAGTAGGTTTTTAATAAATGCTAACTTCCCACTATCCTTGAGCAAATTGATCAAGTAAACATATGCAATATATACAGCATAGTATAAGAATTGGAGTAGGTGATAAAAAGGTTTCAGGTCCTACCTCGAGTTTACATAAGGAGAGCCTCTATTGGTAGATTTCTTTAGGGGCATTACTAGTGTGGTTTTGCCTTGTCTAGTTGTTCCATTAAAAAAAAAACAACCAGCATGGTATAAAGCAGGTAAGATTTAATCTTTAAAGCAATTAGACATCAATATGACTTTGCATATTGTCTTAATTTTTTTAAGTACCTTTCACTTAGCAAGTGCTCAACAAATGACTGGTTGAAAATGTCTCAGTCTATATAGCTTTTCATGGGTGCCTAGCCACTATTGGAAGAAAAAAAATACATGCAATGGCTATGAATATTGGCAGCTAGGTGACTCAGTGGATAGAGTACCATGCTGGGCCTGGACTCAAGAAGATTCATATTCATGAGTTCAAATCTGGCCTAAGACCCTTAATAGTTGTGTGACCCTAGACAAGTCACTTAACCCTGTTTGCCTCCATTTCCTCATCTGTCAAATGAGCTGGAGAAGGAAATGGCAAACTACTCCAATATCTTTGCCAAGAAAACCCCAAATGAAGTCACAGAGTCTAATGCAGCTGAACAACAACAACAACATATAGTTTTTCTTGGGTCCCTAGTCAGTGTGGGAAGAAGAAATACATCCAATGGCAATGAGCATTGTCAAACTAGTGTAGGACTTCCTCTTCTTGGATGATGACTCCACTTTTATCTTCCAAAGCCACAATATTTTCAGCCCAGTAGGTCCTCCCTTTAAATTGTCATTTTAATAAATGTTTGTTGAATTGAAAGGGAAATTAATCGAATGAATTAAAATTTTATTAGAATTCTGATGTGCCTTACCCAGAGTTTTTCTTCCTCCTTCCTTCCTTCCTTCCTTCCTTCCTTCCTTCCTTCCTTCCTTCCTTCCTTCCTTCCTTCCTTCCTTCCTTCCTTCCTTCCTTCCTTCCTTCCTTCCTTCCTTCCCCTCCCTTCCTTCCTTCCTTCCTTCCTTCCTTCCTTCCTTCCTTCCTTCCTTTTGATTGATGAAAGCTAGCAAAGTATCTTGGGGTTTACAGGCTAGATTTCTTTCCTAAGGACCAGGCCTTAAACCCAAATAACTCTTGCTCCCATTGATTGGTCAACAATCGGTCCCAGGCCAAGATTTACTTGATCATTGTTTGGGCCCTGATTGGCTCAGAGTGAATGTAAATAGCAACTGTTTCTGTTTTGGCCAGAAACCCAGAAGATCTTCACCTCCTAGATTAAATTTTTTTTTTTTTTTTGCTAAGTGAAAAAGGTCCTTCTTTGCCTCCTTTCTTACCTAGCCTTAATCACTGAGTGGGCATTGCCTCAGTCAAATTAAGACCTGTTAAGGACTTAAGCTTATTTATTTTATCCCACTGCATCCAGTGCCTTCTCCATGGATCTGGATCTGGATGACTCTGGAGGAGAAAGTGAAGCTGGTGACTTTAAGTCCCTCACTTAAGTTCAATTCACTTGCCAGTCATGGCATCACCTCCCTGATGCCATGGTCCTCTTCCAGAACAAAGGACAAACAACAACATCCTATCAAGCCCAAGCAAACACCATTAGGCTACCTCTTGTGTTCTTGTTTATTATGACCCTTTTAGGTGTTCGTTTATTTCTATTGACCAATTTACTCAAAATGTTTCCAGGACCTACTGCCCAGGTCCTCTGCAAAATGGATGCTATAGGCTGACAACTTAGGGCAATGAATTAATGGTTTCCATGTATTCAAGAGCAAAGAAATAGTAAGAGTTTCACATAAAGCTATAGGTCCGTGAACAAGAGCGTAGCTTCAGCCTTGTGTTAAGATTAATTCATTAGCTACAGAAATGTTAATTACCTACCCTTGTATAATGTCTCTCTCTTTATATATGCAAATATATATATACATACACATACACACATATTTGTTGTTATTACTGAGTTGTGTCTAACTCTTCATGACTCCATTTGGGGTTTTCTTGGCAAAGATACTGGGATAGTTTGCCATTTACTTCTCCAGTTCATTTTACAGATGAGGAAACTGAGGCAAACAGGGTAAAATGATTTGTCCAGGGTCACACAGCTAGTAAGTATCTAAGGCCTGATTTAAACTCTGGTCTTCCTGATTTCAAGCCCAGCGCTCTATCTACTCCATCACATAACTGTGTATATATACACAGAAATATATATATATATGTATATGTGTCTATATACATGCATATGAACAACTACAAATGTGTGTATGTATGTATATATATATATATTCTAATTTGCCTATTTTAACCCAAGTAATATAATTTAGTTCAAGAGCTCAAAGTCTAGGTTGCTTGATGATTACTTTTTGTTGAAAAGAAGCTAATGAGAAAAAAAAGGTATTCACTTGGGAATCAAAGGAATTGTGTTCAAATTCCAGCTCTGCTACCCCCTGTTAACCTTCAATAAATCTCTTAATCTCTCAGGGCATCAAGATTCCTCATCTGTAAATGGGGAAACTGTATTAAATGATCTCTGGGGTTTCTTCCTATTGTCTAAAAATTAATTCTCACTACAAAGTAAATGTTGCAGTCTCCATCAGCCCTCGTTTCCTTTTCCTGATGCACTTCAAACATATGCCTTGCTCACTCTTTCCTGTCATGAAAACAGCACTAAATCTAGCATCCAGAGGTTCAAGTCAATCTTGGCCCTTTCCCTTATTTAGTGTTGTAAATAAGCAAGTAACAAAGTATCTAAGCCTCAGTTTCCTAAGCTCTGAAATAATATTCTAGGGTGGATAGGTAGTGCAGTGAATAGAGCACCAGTCCTGGAGTCAGGAGGACCTGAGTTCAAATCCTACCTCAGACACTTAACACAAAAACTAGCCATGTGACCTTGGGCAAATCACTTAACCCCAATTGCCCTCAGAAAATAAAATAAAATAATATTCTGATGATACTTGCATTACTTACTTCACAAGTTTGCTGTTAGGACAGTGTTTTGCAACATTTAAAGAAAGAAAGAAAGAAATGTCAGGTATTATCCATGGAACCCAGAGTATCAGGAAACACATCTATACTGAACATGATTTAAAGGCACATGGTCCAGTGGAAAGAGGGATGGGCTTGGAATCAAAAGTCTCATGTCTGCCCCCTACAATCTGAGTGACCTTGGGAAAGTGGCTTCATCTCTTGGATCTCAGTCTAGTCTTGAATCTATAAAGTGAGGGAGCTGAACCTCTAAGGCAGGAGTTCTTAGCTTTGTTGTGTATCATGGACCCCTCCGTAAGTCTGGTGAAATCCATAGATAGATCCCTTCTCCAAACAATATTTGTGAATACTTAAAATCAAATTCATAGGATTACAAAGAAAACCAATTAATACAAAACAGTTAACAAAACTAGTTCATGGACCCCTCCTCTGAGGTCTTGCCCAAGTTTAAATCTAGGACCACATGATCTTCACAAGCGGCTAAGCAGCTAGGTAGCACAGGGAGAAGAGCACTGGCGCGGAGTCAGGAAAATATAAATTTAAATCTTGCCTCAAACACTTGCTAGCTGTGTGATATTGGATGAATCAGCCTCAGCCTCAGTTTCCTTATCTGTAAAATAAAGGATAATAATAGCACCCACCTCACAGGGCTGTTGTGGGGAACAAATGAGAGCACAAAAAGTGCTTTGCAACCCTTAGATTCCCATAGAAATGCTAGCTATTGATATATTCAAGCCTATACATGTTCACTTGTTCTCATCTTTTTTTTTTTTTAATTTTAAGCAATCGGGGTTAAGTAACTTGCTCAAGGTTACACAGCCAGTTATTTCTGGGTGTGGTGCTGAGTGCCTGAGCCCAGGATTTGATCTCCAGGTCGTCCCAACACTGGAGCCAGTGCTCTTATCGCTGAGCCACCTGGCCGCCCCTAAGCAATTGGGGTTAAGTAACTTGCTCAAGGTTACACGGCCAGGTGTTTCTGGGTGGGTGCTAAGTGTCTGAGCCCGGGATTCGATCTCCAGGTCTTCTCAACACTGGAGCCGGTGCTCTTACTTGCTGTGCTACCTGGCCACCCCTGTTCTCATCTTTTTGTTTAAGATCAATTATCCATTTGATCACAGATGGGCAATCAAGATGGGCAATCTTATTTGATGAATTCAGAATACAAGGTGATGCCAGGAGCCTCTCATGAAAACTCAAAAGACCCATGTGTGATCGCCTGGTTTAGTCAGATGTTGAAAATTTATTTTATTTTATGTTGATATTAATAGCATTCTGTGAAAACAGATGTTGCTTTGCAAAAAAAATCCTTGAGATTTTCTGGAGTTCTCTGCAGATGTACAATCATTCCTTCTTTGCTTTCTCCACATCTTTTCACACCTTCAAGGATAAATCTAAAATGATTGGCAAGCTATCTCCATTTATCCCCTTTGGAATACATAATACTTTGAGATTCCCTAGATTCCTCAAGTGTCAAGTCTCATAATCTAATTCAGACTTAAAATTTTTCTATTCAAATTGTAAAGGAGATTTTTCTTCTTTAAATTTTTTTTCTCTTTAAAATACTGGTTTTCATTGGGAATGATCACAATACTTTTGGATGTCAAGATGAAAGATATAAATCACACCATGATTTTTTTAGGAGAGAGAGAGCTTTTTAATATAGGTCATCAGAATTGTAATACAAATGTTTTTTGTATCTTACAAAACCTGTATAAATTCCCTTAATACTTTACATTTCAAGTAAGTTAGTTTTATTCTGAAATTCTAATAGCTTAATTCTTTGGATTTATAGTCATGGAATACAAGAGCCTCCCTGCTTCTTTCTTCTGTTCTTACTAGCAACAATTAAAATGGATTCAAAGCAGAGAAGCAGCATTAGAAATGTTTCCATCAAAGGACCTGCTGGCTTCATTCTCAACAGAAAAACATCAGTCCTTTGCAGGAATGAAGACTGCTTCAGATGAATAGTTCTGGTAAGGATTTTATAAGAAGCTGTTAAAAAATAAAAAAGAGGTAAATGGGTGGGGAAAGGAGTTTAAAGCCCAAGTTGCTCCTAAAGATAATGTCTTTTTCAGATATAAACTCTGTGTCCCTTCTAGAGTGCAGTGAGAGCAACTGACTTAGTAGGAGAGATAACAGTTTAGTCTACAAGCAGCACATGGGGAAGGAGGGAGGAACTTGCATTCTAAGACAGTTGTAGATGAACCCAAAATTTCAGGTTAAAGTTTTCAGGAAATTACTGGAAATAGAATTGTCCTGATCTTTAATACTCCACAGAAAGGAATTAGCCTTTTGTTTGGTGTCCAGGAGACGGCTTTACTCAGTGCTTCTGAAGGAGGACAGGATATCTCAAAGAAAGAAAGATTACTGGACTTGTCTGTCTTTAGTTCTTCCTGATCATTTGTATTCACTCCCCTGCTCAAAGATTTTCAAGGGCTTCCTATTACTTCTATGATAAAGTAGAAATGCGTCACTCAGTCGGGCATCTAAAGCCTACACAATGTGGCTCCAACAAAGCTTTTCAGGATGATTTCACATTACTCCCCTCTATGCATTCCACATTTCCAGCCAAAGCAGTTCACTATCTGTAGGAACAATCTCAATATTCCATCTCCTCTCTCCATGCCTATCCCCAAGCAGTAACCCATGCCTAGAATGTACATCTTCCTCGAAGCTGCTTCTTAAAATTCTTCACTTCTTTTGAGGACCAGCTCCAGAACAACCTCTTTTATAAAGCCCATAGAAATGTGCTTGTTTGTTTTGTTTTGTGGAAGCTTTAAGTGAAGTGACTTGCCCAGGGTTTACGCAGTAAGTGTTTGAGGTTGGATTTGAATTCAGGTCCTCCTGACTCCAGGGTCAGTACTTCATCCACTATGCTACCTAGTAGCCCCTGCTTGTAGACATTTCAGTTACAATCCCAGCTTCTCTAGCTCCAAATCTAACACTCTTTCCGCCATACCCCACTGTTTTCCCCCCCATTACAATTATAAGGTTTTCCCTGGATAAATTGAAGTTGAGGAAAATACTCTAAAGGAAGACTTCAGTCACTACACTCATAAAGGTTCTCTGCATTATAAATTATCTGACACTGAGTCAATGCTCAGCTCTGAAGTCAGCCTTCCCATCCTACATTCTTTATATTCTTTTTTTTAAGTTATTTATTTATTTTTAGTTCTCAAAATTCATTTCCACAAGATTTTGAGTTACATTTTCTCCCCATCTTTCCCCTACCCCCACCCCAAAATAGCAAGCCCACTGAATACCCCTTCCCCCAATCCATTCTCCCCTATATCCTCCCCCCTCATCTCCCTAATTTCTAGCAGGGCAAGATGAACCTCTATACCCCAATTCCTGTACATCTTATTTCCCAGTTGCATGTAAAAAAGCAATTTTTTTAAACATTTGTTTTTAAAACTTTGAGTTCCAGATTTTTGCCCTTCCTCCTTCCTCACCCACCCCCACTGGGAAGATGAGCAATTCAATATAGGTTGTACATGTGCAGTTACCCAAATCATTTCCATAGTTGTCATATTGTGAAAGACCAACTCTATTTCCCCCATCCTATCCCACCCCCCACTTATTCCATTTTCTCCTATTGACCCTATCCCTTTTCAAAAACGTTTGCTTCTAACCATCTTCTCCCCCTATCTGCCCTCCTTTCTATCATCCCCCCTCCTATCCCCTACCCCCCTATTTTCCTGTAGGGTAAGATACCCAATTGAGTATGTATGTTATTTCCTCCTTAAGCCAAATTCAATGAGAATAAGGTTGTTCCATTCCCTTTCACATTCCTGTTCTTCCCCTCCATTTGTAACAGTTTTCTCTTGCCTCTTTTATATGAGATAATTTACCCTCATCTATCTCCTCCTTTCTCCTCCCAATAAATTCCTCTCTCATGTCTTAATTTTATTTTTTGGATATCATCCCTTCATATTAAACTCATCTGGTGTCCTCTGTCTATGTATACACAAACATACATATGCCCACGCTCACATATATATTTATATACACATACACCATCCTATACATATATATATATATATACACACACACACATATTCCCTTCAGCTATCCTTATACTGAGAACAGTCTTATGAGTCACAATTATCATTTTTCCACGTAAGAATGTAAATAGTTCAACTTTATTAAGTTCCTTATGATTTCTTTTTCTTGTTTACTTTCTCATGCTTCTCTTGCTTCTTGTATTTGAAAGTCAAATTTGATTTTGATTTGAAAGTCAACTCTGATTTTTTTCATCAAGAATGCTTGAAAATTCTCTGTTTCATTGAATATCCATATTTCCCCCTATAGCATTATACTCAGTTTTGCTGGTAGGTGATACTTGGTTTTAGTCCTAGCTCCTTTGACCTCTGGAATATCATATTCCAAGCCCTTTGATCCTTTAATGTAGAAGCTGCTAGGTCTTGTGTTATCCTTATTGTGTTTCCACAATACTCAAATTGTTTCTTCCTGACTGCTTGCAGGATTTTCTCCTTGACCTGGGAACTCTGGGATTTGGCTATAATATTCCTAGGAGTTTTTTTGGAGGATCTTTTTCAAGGGGTGGTTGGTGAATTCTTTCAATTTCTATTTTGCCCTCTGATTCTAAAATATCAGGGTAATTTTGCTTGATAATTTCTTGCAAGATGGGGTCTAGACTCTTTTTTTGATCATGGCTTTCAGGTAGTCCAGTAATTTTTAAATTATCTCTCCTGGATCTATTTTCCAGGTCAGTGGTTTTTCCAATGAGATATTTCACATTGCCTTCTATTTTTTCATTTGTTTAGATCTGTTTTATAGTATCTTGATTTCTCATAAAGTCATTAATCTCCATTTGCTCCAATCTTATTTTGAAGGTGTTATTGTCTTCAGCAAGTTTTTGAAATTCCTTTTCCATCTGGCCAATTCAACTTTTTAAGGCATTCTTCTCCTCATTGGCTTTTTGAGTTTCTTTTGCCATTTGAGTTAGTCTATTTTTTAAGGTGTTATTTTCTTTAGTGTATTTTTGGGTCTCCGTTAGCAGGCTGTTGACTTGCTTTTCATGATTTTCTTGCATCATTCTCATTTCTCTTCCCAATTTTTCCTCCACTTCTCTTACTTGATTTTCAAAATCTTTCTTGAGATCCTCCATAGTCTGTAACCAATTCATATTTTTCTTGGATGCTTTTGATGCAGGATTTCTGACTTTGTTGTCTTCCTCCCACTCCATGCCTTGATCCTTTTTGTCTCCAAAAAAGGAATCTATGGTTTGATTGAGTTTCCTAGGCTTGCTCATATTGCCAGCAAATTACTTGACTTTTGAGCTCTTTGCCACAGTAGAACTCTGCTTCCAGAATGGAGAGAGCTTTGTCCCAAATTGCTGGGGTTTTCACAACTGCTGGCACTATTAGTTGGGAGCCCACTCTACAGACATCACAAACTATGGCTCACTGGTCACACACCCCAGGACCATCACCCAAGACAGCAATCCAGATCCAAGCAGGTTAAAGCAAGACCCATTACCCTCTGGTCACTTGGTCCCCCTGCAATCTGCAAGCCAGGAGCTCCTGAGACAGCCAGGGCACCACCACACCTCTGCAGCTTCTGGCCCTGAGGGCAGGGGCTGGACCATGTTCTTGGTCCCCCTGTTCCCACAAACCTCCACGCTGACCTTTTACTTTCTTTTTGGCATTTATGGGTTGATAATTCTGGAGACTGCCACAGTTGCTGGTGATTCTGTCTTCTGAAGTCTGCTCCAGCTTGCTGCTGGTAGGGGCCACCCTGGGGCCAGGAACCACATGGCTCATGTGGGGCTGCGCTCAACTCCCAGCTTGATTCGATAGATCCTTCCTGTCTGCCTGCTGGGCCTCTTTCAGAAGGAGCTTTATTTCTCTTTGTCTCTTTGTGGGTTCTGTAGCTCTAAAGTTTGTTTAGAGTCATTTTTAACATCTATTGGAAGTGATTGGAGGGGAGCCCGTACCAAGTTTGTGCTTCTACTCTGCCATCTTGGCTCCGCCCCCCATTCCTTATATTCTTAAGGTTTCTCTCTATTATTAAATCTCTGGTGGAAGGAAATAAGCATTTATTAAGAACCTGTTACATGCCAAGCACTGTGCTAAACACTTAACAACTATTATTTCATTAGCTCCTTACAACAACCCTGTGAGATAGGTGCTATTATTATGCCTGAGTTACAGTTGAAGAAACTAAAGCAATCAGAGGTTAACTCACTTGCCAAGGCTCTCTCAGCAAGTAAATATCTAAGGTAGGATTTCCACTCAGTTCTTCCTGACTCTAGGCCCAGTGCTTTCTTCATTGTGCCGCCTAGCTGCCTAACATTGAGTTGATGGTGTTGAGTTGTTGGAGAATGCCAAGATATTAGGAGATACCCTGCTTTCAAGAGCTAAGGCCCAGCAAGCAAGCTGTGCTCTGAGTGTGGCATAACAGCAATCCTTTGCTCTCATCCTCTGGATGATCTCACCCACTGGCAAAATCTCACATAATTATTATATTGCTTTGACCAGCACCAGGTGATAGCTGAGCTCAGACAAGATTAAACAAGTACCCACGTTCTAGTCATGAAGCCAGGTATGAATCAAACTTGTCTCACTATTGCTATTACCCCTCACTGTCAGAGTTACAGCTCACTGCATAGCCATTGGTATGAGTATTGAGATCTTCCCACACTGCCTCAGGTCCCCCCACTAGGGGTGGGGCCCTGGCACATTTGTCCTTGCTTGCAAGCTGTTTCCCTCCCTTTGAAATTAAACTTCTGTTTGATTCCTGACTCTCCCATCTCTAGGATGCTCTGTTTGGCTCTGGCCATCCACCTGTTAGAGGCCGATTCAGTCCAGTTGACAAGTACTTTGTATGCTTCAGCAGAAGACTATCTCACAATTATTATATTCATAGGGGTTTTGTGTAGTATTACATTTTTTGATGTTCAGTATACTTTCTCTGTTTCTTTTCTTCTCTGCTCCCTTTCCCCTTCCTCTCTTTCTCCTTCACTCTCTTCCTTGCTCCCTCCTTCCTTTCCTCCATCTTTTCTTTCTTTCCTTCTTTTCCGCCTTTCTTCTTTTTTTCTTCATTTCTTCCTCCCTCTCTTCCTCCTTCCCTCATTCCTTTCCTTTTTCTTCCCCTCCTTCCTTCCTCACTCCTTCTCTGTCTCCCTTCCTCCATTCTTCTTTTCTTTCTCCCGTCCTTTCTTCATCTCTTTATTACACAAAAAATTTCCCTTATTAAAAAAGAGGTTGTGATCTGAACTGTCAGAAACATCAATGTACATGCTGAAATATAAAGTGAAAATGGAGAGGGAAAGATTATTAGAACAGGGGAGATTTCACCATTTTGCCTAAGACTGGCCCTGCATTTTATCTTAAGTATCTAAGGTCCTGATGCAAGGGTTGAGAAAGTTTAAAATTCAGTCTAGAAGAAATCCTTAAAAATATTTTAAGAGGCTTCCACCCAAAGGTTAGTGCTGTTTTTCCTTACCTCTGCCTCAGAATTAACTCTTAAACTATGGGCATATCTGTAACCTATACTGGTTATATCCTCTGTGATTCAAAATAGCTCTGACACCTCACCATTTATAGTAACAGCAGCAACAATAACACATTCTTTTAGCTCTTTAACATTGACAAAATGCTTTCCTCACAAAACAAGCCTGTGAGATAGGTGATGTACGTATTATTATCTTCTTTGTACATTTTAATATCTAGTTGTACTGGTTTGCCTGTAGACAAGAGCTGCTTTATGCAAATGATTGTTTTTCAAATGTAAATTTTTAATGGAAAATATGTTGATTGACAGGAAACAAGATAATAGATGAAAGGCCTGAGGAGCCAGCTGTGTGTTCTTTGAATGGAGAGAGGGAGTGGTAGAGAGTGAGAAAGAGAGACATCTGATTTAAAAAAAAGGAAGGGAAACCTAGATGGAGAGGAGGGATGGTGTTTGGTGGGATGGGGACATGGTTTGGAATAGGGAGAGAGAAGAGGTTTGGTGCAAACTAGAGAAGCTGGGATAGGGACTTGAGAGCCTTAATTTGGGAAAGCTGGAGGGAGAGTGGGGGAAAATAGGAGGAAAATCTAGTACAAGAGATGCCAGATATGGGAAATGGAAGCAAACAACCAGTTTGAGCCATCTGAAAGCTTTGAGGAAAGTAGTTTCAACTTAAATTCAGCATACACTCCTGTAGCTCAATCTCACAAATCTCTGCCTACATCAAAGGGGTGAAATATAAAGTCTAGTTGTCCTTGGAGCTAGGAAGAAAAACCAGGTTTCTGTGTTCCATACTCTAAGCATGCTGTATCTGCCATATACTGGTTACTATTTTTAAATTCTTCACACTTACAGTAATGTGGTATATGAAAAATCCAAAAGATATGATTTCTGGGTAGTTAATTAGCTTATTAATTAGGCCTAGCAAATAATTATTAAAAGGATGATCATTTGGCTTTCTCATAAACCAAAGACAAATCATGGAGGCCACTCAATGCTTATGTACCCTTGGAAGAGTGGGTGATCTCAACAGGCAGAAATCAACTCTAATTGGCTAATAATTAATGAAAGAATGAATATTATTATGAGAGGTAGGCTTATTCTAATGAGGGGCTGGGGAAGTGACTTTGATTTGACCACTCTTGGACAAAGAGACTATCTCTACACCCAGACCACCCCTGACTTGGGCAATCTATCCAAATGGATCCTACATCCACACAGTCAATGAATAATAAATGATGGTGGGGTAAGAATTCCACCTAGATAAGATGGAGTAAATTTTGGGGTAAGGTCAGAAATGTCCTTGAGACACTGGGTTTTGAATGAGAAAATAGAAAGGGAAAAAAACCTGGATTCCCTGCCCCCCTCACATTAATTGGTTATTAATATAAGAGAGAAGTAATAATTTCTCTCAGAAATTAGGTCTTATACTCTAAATACCTGCCTGATCCTGGCTCAATTGAGGCTCAGTAAGAAGGAGGGACTGGATGGTGGTTCCAAAGTCATAGTACAACAAGGAAAATCCCCCTTTAACTCTTGTCTCATTATAAATAATTGACAGTTACATATCCCTTTAAAAATGGCAGAGCATTTACATATTGTGACTCATTTGAGGCTCACAAGAACTGTGGGAAGTCAGTGCTACAAATATTATAACTCCCATTTTTCAGGTGAGGAAATTGAGGAAAGCAGAGGTTAAGTGACTTGCCCAGGCTTATATAGACAGTAAATATATGAGGCAAGATTCAATCTCAGACCAGTACTTTATCCATTGAATGTTGGTGATAAATCTAATTTGAGCCATTAATATAAGAACAATGCCTTCTTTCCCCTGCTTTGCATATTTAAGCCTCTGTTAGCCAGTCTTTTGAATAATATCATGTGGATATATAGTTAAGGCAAAGGAAAGAAGAGGTAGTCTATATGTGAAGATTTCCAATATGCAGTTATTAGAGAGTATAGTGTATTGAGCACTGGAGTTGGAGTCAGGAAGATTCCAGTACATATTCCACCCCAGACCCTATTTGTGTGACCCTGGACAGGTCTCAGTTTTTAATGGATCTAATGATGATCTCTAAAGTCCTTTTCTCCATCATGTCCCCAGGAACCTCATCATCTTAAATCAACCTTGGTCCCTTTTTTAGCTTCCTTTTTAATTTTGTCTTCCCTCATTATATTATAAAGCTCCTTAAGTGTTTTTAAGTGTTTCATCTTTCTCATTCATATTTGTATCTACAGCACTTAACAGTGCCTGGTACAAAACAGGTGTTTAATAAATGTTAATTGACTGACTAGCCCACCAGCTGTAAATATATGATCCCATGACACTTTTAAATCTGGTGTGCTTAAAACATCTTGAAATGGCCTTTTATTTTTTACTAACATTCTTAATTCTGATTCACAGCCTACCCTCAAACTTTTCCAAAGAAACTGAGAAGGCAATACACTTATTTTCTAACACAAGTTTGATTACCTAAAAGTATTCTCAGTCCCATGTAAGTGAGATAATTGAAACTCTGCTATGCATTAATACCGCCCACTCCATTTTATCAAGAGTTGGTTGAATTATCTTTGAAAATTCCTCAGTTCCTTTTTGCTTTTTAGAGCCCGAAGGAGGATTTTAATCAGAAATGGACAAGGAAATCTCATTGTCTTCCTTGAAAGAAAAATGTCCTAGAGGCATAAAAGTGAATCAAAAGACTAAGAATATACTGTACTCTTTCCTTCCTCAGGATGAATTTCCTAGTCCCTTTTCCACATTGTATACACACACACACACACACACACACACACACACCCTATTCACTTTATTCTGGATTATTGTCAAAGCCTTCTGGTTGGTTGGTCTCTCTGCAACAAGTCTTTCCCTATCCCCAGTTCTTCCTCCACTCAGTTATCCAAGGGATCCTAAATTGAAAGTCTAACCATGTCACAATCCTATTCAATAAAATTAAGTTACACCATAAGCAAATTGGTTGGTTGGTTGGTTATTGTCCTTCATTCTCAAAAAGTACCAAAATAACATCACTATGCCAGAGTCCAGTTTCAATGGGTCTGACTGTGGTTGATCAGACCAATATGAGCTCAGAATGCTCTACCACAGATTGGGCACAATAGTCCATATGAACATTTGGGGTATATTCTCTAAATTTGTGCATCCTGTGTTTCCTTTGAGCTGTTTCAATTCTGCTTTTCTCATAGAGCACAGCACCTTCTCTGATGTGGGCATGCCATGATGAGTTGTACCACTGTCTATATGTCACACAATCAATTCCAAAGTTCTTGAGAGACACCTTGAAAGTGTCCTTGTATCACTTCTTCTAATCACCATGTGAATGCTTGCCCTGTGTGAGTTCCCCATAAAAAAGTTTTTTTTGGCAAGAGTAAGTTTGGCATTCAAACCACATGGCCAGCCCATTGGAGTTGTGCTCTCTGAAGCAGAGTTTGAATGCTTGGCACTTTAGTCCAAGTAAGGGCCTCAGTGTCTGGTATCTTTTCCTGCCAGGTGATCTTCAGAATCTTCCTAAGACAATTCAAATGGATATGATTCAGTTTCCTGGTATGGTACTGGTAGACTGTCCATGTTTCACAGGCATACAACAATGAGGTCAGCACAATGGTTCTGTAGACCTTCAGTTTAGTAGTCAGTCTAATACCTCTTCTTTCCCATACTTTCCTTTGGAACTTCTCAAACACTGAGCTAGCTCTGGCAATGTGTGTGTCAACCCTATTTTCAATGTATACATCCCTGGAAAGTATGCTACCAAGGTAAGTGAACTTATCCACAGCATTCAAAACTTCTCCATTCAGAACATAGAATAAGTGGGGGGGGGGGGGGGGGGAATAGGATGGAGAGAATTATAGTTAGTCTTTCACAATATAACTATTATGGAAATGTTTTGCATAACGACACATGTACAACCTATATTGAATTGCTTATCTTCCCAGTGGGGGTGGGTGAGGAGGGAAGAAAGGAAAAAATCTTGAACTCAAAGTTTTAAAAACAAATATTTTTTTTAATTGCTTTTTTTACATGCAACTGGGAAATAAGATGTACAGGCACTGGGGTATAGAAATCAATCTTGCTCTACTAGAAAGTTGGGGTGGGGGGCAAATGAGGGAGGATAAAAGAGAGAACAAATTGGGGGAAGGGGTATTCAATAGGCTAGCTATTTTGGGGTAGGGGTAGGGGAAAGATGGGGAGAAAAATGTGTAACTCAAATTCTCATGGAAGTGAATGTTGAAAACTAAGACTAAATAAATAAATTTGGGGAAAAATACTTCTCCATTCTATGTAACTGATGGTCCCACATATGGATGGTGTGGTGGTGGCTGATGAAGTACCTGTGTTTTCTTGATGTTAATTATTAGGCCAAAATTAGCACAAGCAGCAGCGAATTGATCCATACTTTGTTGCATCAAGTTTACCTGTCAAATTGATGCATAAGGGAAGAATTTAGGACCAAATAAGATATAGAGAACATTACAAAACATAACATGAATAATTTTGAATATGTAAAATTAAAAAGATTTTACATAAAAACCAATGCAACCAAAATTAGAAGGAAAGCAGAAAACTGGGGTGGGGGGGGGGAATTTTCATAGCAAGTATCTCTGATCAAGGCCTAATCTCTCAAATATATAGAAAACTGAGCCTGGTTTTCAAGAATACAAATCATTTCTCAACTGATAAATGGTCAAAGGATATAGATGAACAGGCAGGTCTTCAGACAAAGAAATCAAAGATATCTATAGCCATATGAAAAAATGCCCTAAATCACTATTGAAAAAAAAATGCAAATTAAAGCAACTGTGAGGTACTACCTCACACCCCTCAAACTGATTCATATGACAAAAAAGGAAAATGACAAATGTTGAAGAGGGGTTGGGGAACATGGGAACTCTAATGCACTTTGGGTGGAGTTATAAACTGATCCAACCATTCTGGAGAGCAATTTGGAACTATGCCCAAAGGGCTATAAAACTGTACATACCCTTTGATCCAGCAATACCACTGCTAGGTCTGTATCCCAAAGAGATTAAAAAAAAAAAAAAAAGGAAAAGGGCCTATTTGTACAAGAATATTGATAGCAGTTCTTTTTGTGGTGGCAAAGAATTGAAAATTGAGGGGATGCCCATCAACTGGGGAATGACTAAACAAGCTGTGGTATATGAAAGTAATGGAATACTGTTGTGGTATAAGAAAAAAATGAGCAGGCAGATTGCAGAAAAATCTGGAAAGACTTACATGAACTGATGCTGAGTGAAATGAGCAGAATCAGAACACTGTACACAGTAACAGTAACATTGTGTGATGACCAACTTTGATAGACTTAGCTCTTCTCAGCAATACAATGGTCTTAGACAATTTCAAAAGACTCATGATAGAAAATGCCATCCACATACAGAGAAAGAACTATGAAGTCTGAAGGCAGATTGAAGCATACTATTTTCTCCTTTTATTTCTTTCTCATGGTTTTTCCCTTTTGTTCTGATTTTTCTTTAACAACATTACTAATGTGGAAATAAATTTAATGTGCTTGTATATGTTTAGTCTATATCAGATTGCCTGCTGTCTTGAGGAGGGGGGAAGGGACAGAGGCAGGGAGAAAAAAATTTTGAACTCAAAATCTTATAAAAGAGAATGTTAAAAACTACCTTTACATATAATTGGAAAAAAATAAAATACATCAAGTGAGTGGGAAAAAAGAAATAACAAGAAGGATGATTTCAGAAAAACCTGGAAAAAGATCTATGAACTGATACAAAGTGAAATGAGTAGAACAGGAGAACATTGTACATAGTAACAGCAATATTGTACAGTGAAGAATTGTGAATGACTTTGCTATTCTCAGCAATACAATGATCCAAGACAATCCCAAAGGACTCATGATGAAAAATGCTATCTGCCTCCAAAAAAAGAACTAATTCTGTCTGAATATATACTGAAGCATACTATTTTTCAGATTCTTTCTTTTTCTTCCTTTTTTCCTTCCTTCCTTCCTTCCTTCCTTCCTTCCTTCCTTCCTTCCTTCCTTCCTT